>NW_026967506.1:1336232-1681232 GCF_028390025.1 Pseudophryne corroboree
TACCACATATCAGGGTGCTGGGGGCTGTGTATTAGACACTATATAATAATAATACCACATATCAGGGTGCTGGGGGCTGTGTATAGACACTATATAATAATAATACCACATATCAGGGTGCTGGGGGGCTGTGTATAGACACTATATAATAATAATACCACATATCAGGGTGCTGGGGGCTGTGTATAGACACTATATAATAATAATACCACATATCAGGGTGCTGGGGGCTGTGTATAGACACTATATAATAATAATACCACATATCAGGGTGCTGGGGGCTGTGTATAGACACTATATAATAATAATACCACATATCAGGGTGCTGGGGGCTGTGTATAGACACTATATAATAATAATACCACATATCAGGGTGCTGGGGGCTGTGTATAGACACTATATAATAATACCACATATCAGGGTGCTGGGGGCTGTGTATAGACACTATATAATAATAATACCACATATCAGGGTGCTGGGGGCTGTGTATAGACACTATATAATAATAATACCACATATCAGGGTGCTGGGGGCTGTGTATAGACACTATATAATAATAATACCACATATCAGGGTGCTGGGGGCTGTGTATAGACACTATATAATAATAATACCACATATCAGGGTGCTGGGGGCTGTGTATAGACACTATATAATAATAATAATAGCCACATATCAGGGTGCTGGGGGCTGTGTATAGACACTATATAATAATAATAATACCACATATCAGGGTGCTGGGGGCTGTGTATATACACTATATAATAATAATAATAGCACATATCAGGGTGCTGGGGGCTGTGTATAGACACTATATAATAATAATAATACCACATATCAGGGTGCTGGGGGCTGTGTATAGACACTATATAATAATAATAATACCACATATCAGGGTGCTGGGGGCTGTGTATAGACACTATATAATAATAATAATACCACATATCAGGGTGCTGGGGGCTGTGTATAGACACTATATAATAATAATACCACATATCAGGGTGCTGGGGGCTGTGTATAGACACTATATAATAATAATACCACATATCAGGGTGCTGGGGGCTGTGTATAGACACTATATAATAATAATACCACATATCAGGGTGCTGGGGGCTGTGTATAGACACTATATAATAATAATATACCACATATCAGGGTGCTGGGGGCTGTGTATAGACACTATATAATAATAATAATACCACATATCAGGGTGCTGGGGGCTGTGTATAGACACTATATAATAATAATAATACCACATATCAGGGTGCTGGGGGGCTGTGTATAGACACTATATAATAATAATACCACATATCAGGGTGCTGGGGGCTGTGTATAGACACTATATAATAATAATACCACATATCAGGGTGCTGGGGGCTGTGTATATACACTATATAATAATAATACCACATATCAGGGTGCTGGGGGCTGTGTATAGACACTATATAATAATAATACACATATCAGGGTGCTGGGGGCTGTTGTATAGACACTATATAATAATAATACCACATATCAGGGTGCTGGGGGCTGTGTATAGACACTATATAATAATAATACCACATATCAGGGTGCTGGGGGCTGTGTATAGACACTATATAATAATAATACCACATATCAGGGTGCTGGGGGCTGTGTATAGACACTATATAATAATAATAATACCACATATCAGGGTGCTGGGGGCTGTGTATAGACACTATATAATAATAATACCACATATCAGGGTGCTGGGGGCTGTGTATAGACACTATATAATAATAATAATACCACATATCAGGGTGCTGGGGGCTGTGTATAGACACTATATAATAATAATAATACCACATATCAGGGTGCTGGGGGCTGTGTATAGACACTATATAATAATAATACCACATATCAGGGTGCTGGGGGCTGTGTATAGACACTATATAATAATAATACCACATATCAGGGTGCTGGGGGCTGTGTATAGACACTATATAATAATAATAATACCACATATCAGGGTGCTGGGGGGCTGTGTATAGACACTATATAATAATAATACCACATATCAGGGTGCTGGGGGCTGTGTATAGACACTATATAATAATAATAATACCACATATCAGGGTGCTGGGGGCTGTGTATAGACACTATATAATAATAATACCACATATCAGGGTGCTGGGGGCTGTGTATAGACACTATATAATAATAATACCACATATCAGGGTGCTGGGGGCTGTGTATAGACACTATATAATAATAATACCACATATCAGGGTGCTGGGGGCTGTGTATAGACACTATATAATAATAATACCACATATCAGGGTGCTGGGGGCTGTGTATAGACACTATATAATAATAATACCACATATCAGGGTGCTGGGGGCTGTGTATAGACACTATATAATAATAATACCACATATCAGGGTGCTGGGGGCTGTGTATAGACACTATATAATAATAATACCACATATCAGGGTGCTGGGGGCTGTGTATAGACACTATATAATAATAATAATACCACATATCAGGGTGCTGGGGGCTGTGTATAGACACTATATAATAATAATAATACCACATATCAGGGTGCTGGGGGCTGTGTATAGACACTATATAATAATAATAATACCACATATCAGGGTGCTGGGGGATGTGTATAGACACTATATAATAATAATACCACATATCAGGGTGCTGGGGGCTGTGTATAGACACTATATAATAATAATAATACCACATATCAGGGTGCTGGGGGCTGTGTATAGACACTATATAATAATAATAATAATACCACATATCAGGGTGCTGGGGGCTGTGTATAGACACTATATAATAATAATAATACCACATATCAGGGTGCTGGGGGCTGTGTATAGACACTATATAATAATAATACCACATATCAGGGTGCTGGGGGCTGTGTATAGACACTATATAATAATAATAATACCACATATCAGGGTGCTGGGGGCTGTGTATAGACACTATATAATAATAATACACATATCAGGGTGCTGGGGGCTGTGTATAGACACTATATAATAATAATACCACATATCAGGGTGCTGGGGGCTGTGTATAGACACTATATAATAATAATAATACCACATATCAGGGTGCTGGGGGCTGTGTATAGACACTATATAATAATAATAATAACACATATCAGGGTGCTGGGGGATGTGTATAGACACTATATAATAATAATAATACCACATATCAGGGTGCTGGGGGATGTGTATAGACACTATATAATAATAATACCACATATCAGGGTGCTGGGGGCTGTGTATAGACACTATATAATAATAATACCACATATCAGGGTGCTGGGGGCTGTGTATAGACACTATATAATAATAATAATACCACATATCAGGGTGCTGGGGGCTGTGTATAGACACTATATAATAATAATACCACATATCAGGGTGCTGGGGGCTGTGTATAGACACTATATAATAATAATAATAATACCACATATCAGGGTGCTGGGGGCTGTGTATAGACACTATATAATAATAATACCACATATCAGGGTGCTGGGGGCTGTGTATAGACACTATATAATAATAATACCACATATCAGGGTGCTGGGGGCTGTGTATAGACACTATATAATAATAATACCACATATCAGGGTGCTGGGGGCTGTGTATAGACACTATATAATAATAATAATAATACCACATATCAGGGTGCTGGGGGCTGTGTATAGACACTATATAATAATAATACCACATATCAGGGTGCTGGGGGATGTGTATAGACACTATATAATAATAATAATAATACCACATATCAGGGTGCTGGGGGCTGTGTATAGACACTATATAATAATAATAATATACCACATATCAGGGTGCTGGGGGCTGTGTATAGACACTATATAATAATAATACCACATATCAGGGTGCTGGGGGCTGTGTATAGACACTATATAATAATAATAATAATACCACATATCAGGGTGCTGGGGGCTGTGTATAGACACTATATAATAATAATATAATACCACATATCAGGGTGCTGGGGGCTGTGTATAGACACTATATAATAATAATACCACATATCAGGGTGCTGGGGGCTGTGTATAGACACTATATAATAATAATACCACATATCAGGGTGCTGGGGGCTGTGTATAGACACTATATAATAATAATAATAATAATACCACATATCAGGGTGCTGGGGGCTGTGTATAGACACTATATAATAATAATACCACATATCAGGGTGCTGGGGGCTGTGTATAGACACTATATAATAATAATACCACATATCAGGGTGCTGGGGGCTGTGTATAGACACTATATAATAATAATACCACATATCAGGGTGCTGGGGGCTGTGTATAGACACTATATAATAATAATAATAATACCACATATCAGGGTGCTGGGGGCTGTGTATAGACACTATATAATAATAATACCACATATCAGGGTGCTGGGGGCTGTGTATAGACACTATATAATAATAATAATACCACATATCAGGGTGCTGGGGGCTGTGTATAGACACTATATAATAATAATACCACATATCAGGGTGCTGGGGGCTGTGTATAGACACTATATAATAATAATAATACCACATATCAGGGTGCTGGGGGCTGTGTATAGACACTATATAATAATAATAATACCACATATCAGGGTGCTGGGGGCTGTGTATAGACACTATATAATAATAATACCACATATCAGGGTGCTGGGGGCTGTGTATAGACACTATATAATAATAATACCACATATCAGGGTGCTGGGGGCTGTGTATAGACACTATATAATAATAATAATAATAATACCACATATCAGAGGTGCTGGGGGATGTGTATAGACACTATATAATAATAATAATAATACCACATATCAGGGTGCTGGGGGCTGTGTATAGACACTATATAATAATAATACACATATCAGGGTGCTGGGGGCTGTGTATAGACACTATATAATAATAATACCACATATCAGGGTGCTGGGGGCTGTGTATAGACACTATATAATAATAATAATACCACATATCAGGGTGCTGGGGGCTGTGTATAGACACTATATAATAATAATACCACATATCAGGGGGGGGCTGTGTATAAACACTATATAATAATAATACCACATATCAGGGTGCTGGGGGCTGTGTATAGACACTATAATAATAATACCACATATCAGGGTGCTGGGGGCTGTGTATAGACACTATATAATAATAATACCACATATCAGGGTGCTGGGGGCTGTGTATAGACACTATATAATAATAATACCACATATCAGGGTGCTGGGGGCTGTGTATAGACACTATATAATAATAATAATACCACATATCAGGGTGCTGGGGGATGTGTATAGACACTATATAATAATAATACCACATATCAGGGTGCTGGGGGCTGTGTATCAGACACTATATAATAATAAATACCACATATCAGGGTGCTGGGGGCTGTGTATAGACACTATATAATAATAATACCACATATCAGGGTGCTGGGGGCTGTGTATAGACACTATATAATAATAATACCACATATCAGGGTGCTGGGGGATGTGTATAGACACTATATAATAATAATAATACCACATATCAGGGTGCTGGGGGCTGTGTATAGACACTATATAATAATAATAATAATAATACCACATATCAGGGTGCTGGGGGCTGTGTATAGACACTATATAATAATAATACCACATATCAGGGTGCTGGGGGCTGTGTATAGACACTATATAATAATAATACCACATATCAGGGTGCTGGGGGCTGTGTATAGACACTATATAATAATAATACCACATATCAGGGTGCTGGGGGCTGTGTATAGACACTATATAATAATAATACCACATATCAGGGTGCTGGGGGACTGTGTATAGACACTATATAATAATAATAATACCACATATCAGGGTGCTGGGGGCTGTGTATAGACACTATATAATAATAATAATACCACATATCAGGGTGCTGGGGGCTGTGTATAGACACTATATAATAATAATACCACATATCAGGGTGCTGGGGGCTGTGTATAGACACTATATAATAATAATACCACATATCAGGGTGCTGGGGGCTGTGTATAGACACTATATAATAATAATAATAATAATACCACATATCAGAGTGCTGGGGGATGTGTATAGACACTATATAATAATAATAATAATACCACATATCAGGGTGCTGGGGGCTGTGTATAGACACTATATAATAATAATACACATATCAGGGTGCTGGGGGCTGTGTATAGACACTATATAATAATAATACCACATATCAGGGTGCTGGGGGCTGTGTATAGACACTATATAATAATAATAATACCACATATCAGGGTGCTGGGGGCTGTGTATAGACACTATATAATAATAATACCACATATCAGGGGGGGCTGTGTATAGACACTATATAATAATAATACCACATATCAGGGTGCTGGGGGCTGTGTATAGACACTATATAATAATAATACCACATATCAGGGTGCTGGGGGCTGTGTATAGACACTATATAATAATAATACCACATATCAGGGTGCTGGGGGCTGTGTATAGACACTATATAATAATAATACCACATATCAGGGTGCTGGGGGATGTGTATAGACACTATATAATAATAATAATACCACATATCAGGGTGCTGGGGGATGTGTATAGACACTATATAATAATAATACCACATATCAGGGTGCTGGGGGCTGTGTACAGACACTATATAATAATAATACCACATATCAGGGTGCTGGGGGCTGTGTATAGACACTATATAATAATAATACCACATATCAGGGTGCTGGGGGCTGTGTATAGACACTATATAATAATAATACCACATATCAGGGTGCTGGGGGATGTGTATAGACACTATATAATAATAATAATACCACATATCAGGGTGCTGGGGGCTGTGTATAGACACTATATAATAATAATAATAATAATACCACATATCAGGGTGCTGGGGGCTGTGTATAGACACTATATAATAATAATACCACATATCAGGGTGCTGGGGGCTGTGTATAGACACTATATAATAATAATACCACATATCAGGGTGCTGGGGGCTGTGTATAGACACTATATAATAATAATACACATATCAGGGCGCTGGGGGCTGTGTATAGACACTATATAATAATAATAATACCACATATCAGGGTGCTGGGGGCTGTGTATAGACACTATATAATAATAATACCACATATCAGGGTGCTGGGGGCTGTGTATAGACACTATATAATAATAATAATACCACATATCAGGGTGCTGGGGGCTGTGTATAGACACTATATAATAATAATATCACATATCAGGGTGCTGGGGGCTGTGTATAGACACTATATAATAATAATACCACATATCAGGGTGCTGGGGGCTGTGTATAGACACTATATAATAATAATACCACATATCAGGGTGCTGGGGGCTGTGTATAGACACTATATAATAATAATACCACATATCAGGGTGCTGGGGGCTGTGTATAGACACTATATAATAATAATACCACATATCAGGGTGCTGGGGGCTGTGTATAGACACTATATAATAATAATAATACCACATATCAGGGTGCTGGGGGCTGTGTATAGACACTATATAATAATAATACACATATCAGGGTGCTGGGGGCTGTGTATAGACACTATATAATAATAATACCACATATCAGGGTGCTGGGGGCTGTGTATAGACACTATATAATAATAATACCACATATCAGGGTGCTGGGGACTGTGTATAGACACTATATAATAATAATAATACCACATATCAGGGTGCTGGGGGCTGTGTATAGACACTATATAATAATAATAATAATACCACATATCAGGGTGCTGGGGGCTGTGTATAGACACTATATAATAATAATACCACATATCAGGGTGCTGGGGACTGTGTATAGACACTATATAATAATAATAATACCACATATCAGGGTGCTGGGGGCTGTGTATAGACACTATATAATAATAATAATAATACACATATCAGGGTGCTGGGGGCTGTGTATAGACACTATATAATAATAATACCACATATCAGGGTGCTGGGGGCTGTGTATAGACACTATATAATAATAATACCACATATCAGGGTGCTGGGGGCTGTGTATAGACACTATATAATAATAATAATACCACATATCAGGGTGCTGGGGGATGTGTATAGACACTATATAATAATAATACCACATATCAGGGTGCTGGGGGCTGTGTATATACACTATATAATAATAATACCACATATCAGGGTGCTGGGGGCTGTGTATAGACACTATATAATAATAATACCACATATCAGGGTGCTGGGGGCTGTGTATAGACACTATATAATAATAATACCACATATCAGGGTGCTGGGGGCTGTGTATAGACACTATATAATAATAATAATAATAATACCACATATCAGGGTGCTGGGGGCTGTGTATAGACACTATATAATAATAATACCACATATCAGGGTGCTGGGGGATGTGTATAGACACTATATAATAATAATACCACATATCAGGGTGCTGGGGGCTGTGTATAGACACTATATAATAATAATACCACATATCAGGGTGCTGGGGGCTGTGTATAGACACTATATAATAATAATACCACATATCAGGGTGCTGGGGGCTGTGTATAGACACTATATAATAATAATACCACATATCAGGGTGCTGGGGGCTGTGTATAGACACTATATAATAATAATACCACATATCAGGGTGCTGGGGGCTGTGTATAGACACTATATAATAATAATAATAATAATACCACATATCAGGGTGCTGGGGGCTGTGTATAGACACTATATAATAATAATACCACATATCAGGGTGCTGGGGGATGTGTATAGACACTATATAATAATAATACCACATATCAGGGTGCTGGGGGCTGTGTATAGACACTATATAATAATAATATCACATATCAGGGTGCTGGGGGCTGTGTATAGACACTATATAATAATAATACCACATATCAGGGTGCTGGGGGCTGTGTATAGACACTATATAATAATAATACACATATCAGTGTGCTGGGGGCTGTGTATAGACACTATATAATAATAATACCACATATCAGGGTGCTGGGGGATGTGTATATAAAAATAGGATAATATATAACACGTCACCTGGTTACCGCGTGCAGGAGAGGTCAGTCAGTGGATGATGACGTCATATATCTGCGTCGTTACTGTGTGAGGTTGGTGCTTAGAGCAGGCTATAAGAACATGGCCGCCATTAGGACATACAGTCTCCCGTACAGTGTGTGTACCACAGGAAAATGGGCGCCCAGCGTGTGGCGGGGAAGTGTGTGCAGAGTGTGCTGTGTCTAGCGTCCTCTAGTGTTTGTACTTGGATAAGACACCGCCGCCACATAACTTTAAGCAGCTCTCAGTATGCGCGTTACTATAGCTACCAGGGTGACGCCTCGGCGGCCATGTTGGATTCGGGCATTGGGAATGGTAGCGTTTAGGATGCCTTCGCCGGAGCTAGGGTCAGGCAGTGGGCGGTGCTGGGGGCGGAGTTAGTGCAGTGCACTGAGTGCGGGAGTGTATGGCAGCGGGATCCCGGGACAGCTTGTTGCTGCTGGAGTGAGATGAATGTCATATCTATGTGACTGGCGGGCGGCAATCCCACCTATACCCGGGTTATCTCATTATGGGATGGGAGCTGCTCAGTGTGCACTGTGTGTGGTTAATGCCCCCCTATGTCTGCACTGAGTGTGTTAATGCCCCCCTATGTCTGCACTGTGTGTGGTTAATGCCCCCCCTATGTCTGCACTGAGTGGGTTAATGCCCCCCCTATGTCTGCACTGAGTGGGTCAATGCCCCCCTATGTCTGCACTGTGTGTGGTTAATGCCCCCCCTATGTCTGCACTGAGTGGGTTAATGCCCCCCCCTATGTCTGCACTGAGTGGGTCAATGCCCCCTATGTCTTCACTGAGTGTGTTAATGCCCCCCCTATGTCTGCACTGAGTGTGTTAATGCCCCCTATGTCTGCTCTGAGTGTGTTAATGCCCCCCCTATGTCTGCACTGAGTGTGTTAATGCCCCCCCTATGTCTGCACTGAGTGTGTTAATGCCCTCCCTATGTCTGCACTGAGTGTGTTAATGCCCCCCTATGTCTGCACTGAGTGTGTTAATGCCCCCCCTATGTCTGCACTGTGTGTGTATATGCCCCCTATGTCTGCACTGAGTGTGTTAATGCCCCCCCCTATGTCTGCACTGAGTGTGTTAATGCCCCCCCAATGTCTGCACTGAGTGTGTTAATGCCCCCCCTATGTCTGCACTGAGTGTGTTAATGCCCCCCCTATGGCTGCACTGAGTGTGTTAATACCCCCCCCCTATGTCTGCACTGAGTGTGTTAATGCCACCCTATGTCTGCACTGAGTGTGTTAATGCCACCCTATGTCTGCACTGAGTGTGTTAATGCCACCCTATGTCTGCACTGAGTGTGTTAATGCCACCCTATGTCTGCACTGAGTGTGTTAATGCCACCCTATGTCTGCACTGAGTGTGTTAATGCCACCCTATGTCTGCACTGAGTGTTAATGCCACCCTATGTCTGCACTGAGTGTGTTAATGCCACCCTATGTCTGCACTGAGTGTGTTAATGCCACCCTATGTCTGCACTGAGTGTGTTAATGCCACCCCCTATGTCTGCACTGAGTGTGTTAATGCCCCCCCTATGTCTGCACTGAGTGTGTTAATGCCCTCCCTATGTCTGCACTGAGTGTGTTAATGCCCCCCTATGTCTGCACTGAGTGTGTTAATGCCCCCCCTATGTCTGCACTGAGTGTGTTAATGCCCCCCCTATGTCTGCACTGAGTGTGTTAATGCCCCCCCTATGTCTGCACTGAGTGTTAATGCCCCCCCCTATGTCTGCACTGAGTGTGTTAATGCCCCCCCTATGTCTGCACTGAGTGTGTTAATGCCCCCCCTATGTCTGCACTGAGTGTGTTAATGCCCCCCTATGTCTGCACTGAGTGTGTTAATGCCCCCCTTAATGGCCACCCTATGTCTGCACTGAGTGTGTTAATGCCACCCTATGTCTGCACTGAGTGTGTTAATGCCACCCTATGTCTGCACTGAGTGTGTTAATGCCACCCTATGTCTGCACTGAGTGTGTTAATGCCACCCTATGTCTGCACTGAGTGTGTTAATGCCACCCCCTCATGTCTGCACTGAGTGTGTTAATGCCACCCCCTCATGTCTGCACTGAGTGTGTTAATGCCACCCCCTCATGTCTGCACTGAGTGTGTTAATGCCACCCCCTCATGTCTGCACTGAGTGTGTTAATGCCACCCCCTCATGTCTGCACTGAGTGTGTTAATGCCACCCCCTCATGTCTGCACTGAGTGTGTTAATGCCACCCCCTCATGTCTGCACTGAGTGTGTTAATGCCACCCCCTCATGTCTGCACTGAGTGTGTTAATGCCACCCCCTCATGTCTGCACTGAGTGTGTTAATGCCACCCCCTCATGTCTGCACTGAGTGTGTTAATGCCACCCCCTCATGTCTGCACTGAGTGTGTTAATGCCACCCCCTCATGTCTGCACTGAGTGTGTTAATGCCACCCCCTCATGTCTGCACTGAGTGTGTTAATGCCACCCCCTCATGTCTGCACTGAGTGTGTTAATGCCACCCCCTCATGTTTGCACTGAGTGTGTTAATGTCACCCCCTCATGTTTGCACTGAGTGTGTTAATGCCACCCCCTCATGTTTGCACTGAGTGTGTTAATGCCACCCCCTCATGTTTGCACTGAGTGTGTTAATGCCACCCCCTCATGTTTGCACTGAGTGTGTTAATGCCACCCCCTCATGTTTGCACTGAGTGTGTTAATGCCACCCCCTCATGTCTGCACTGTGTGTTAATGCCTCCCCCATGTCTGCACTGAGTGTGTTAATGCCCCACTGTCTGCACTGAGTGTGTTAATGCCCCCCTATGTCTGCACTGAGTGTGTTAATGCCCCCCTATGTCTGCACTGAGTGTGTTACTGCCCCACCTATGTCTGCACTGAGTGTGTTAATGCCACCCTATGTCTGCACTGAGTGTGTTAATGCCACCCTATGTCTGCACTGAGTGTGTTAATGCCACCCTATGCCTGCACTGAGTGTGTTAATGCCACCCTATGCCTGCACTGAGTGTGTTAATGCCACCCTATGCCTGCACTGAGGGTGTTAATGCCACCCTATGCCTGCACTGAGGGTGTTAATGCCACCCTATGCCTGCACTGAGTGTGTTAATGCCACCCTATGCCTGCACTGAGTGTGTTAATGCCACCCTATGTCTGCACTGAGTGTGTTAATGCCACCCCCTATGTCTGCACTGTGTGTTAATGCCCCCCCTATGTCTGCACTGAGTGTGTTAATGCCCTCCCTATGTCTGCACTGAGTGTGTTAATGCCCCCCTATGTCTGCACTGAGTGTGTTAATGCCCCCCTATGTCTGCACTGAGTGTGTTAATGCCCCCCTATGTCTGCACTGAGTGTGTTAATGCCCCCCCTATGTCTGCACTGAGTGTGTTAATGCCCCCTACGTCTGCACTGAGTGTGTTAATGCCCACCCCCCCTGTCTGTACTGAGTGTGTTAATGCCCCCCCTATGTCTGCACTGAGTGTGTTAATGCCCCCCTATGTCTGCACTGAGTGTGTTAATGCCCCCCCTATGTCTGCACTGAGTGTGTTAATGCCCCCCCCCTATGTCTGCACTGAGTGTGTTAATGCCCCCCTTAATGGCCACCCTATGTCTGCACTGAGTGTGTTAATGCCACCCTATGTCTGCACTGAGTGTGTTAATGCCACCCTATGTCTGCTCTGAGTGTGTTAATGCCACCCTATGTCTGCTCTGAGTGTGTTAATGCCACCCTATGTCTGCACTGAGTGTGTTAATGCCACCCCCTCATGTCTGCACTGAGTGTGTTAATGCCACTCCCTCATATCTGCACTGAGTGTGTTAATGCCACCCCCTCATATCTGCACTGAGTGTGTTAATGCCACCCCCTCATGTCTGCACTGAGTGTGTTAATGCCACCCCCTCATGTCTGCACTGAGTGTGTTAATGCCACCCCCTCATGTCTGCACTGAGTGTGTTAATGCCACCCCCTCATGTCTGCACTGAGTGTGTTAATGCCACCCCCTCATGTCTGCACTGTGTTAATGCCTCCCCCTCATGTTTGCACTGAGTGTGTTAATGCCCCCCTATGTCTGCACTGAGTGTGTTAATGCCCCCCTGTCTGCACTGAGTGTGTTAATGCCCCCCTATGTCTGCACTGAGTGTGTTAATGCCCCCCTATGTCTGCACTGAGTGTGTTAATGCCCCACTGTCTGCACTGAGTGTGTTAATGCCCCCCTATGTCTGCACTGAGTGTGTTAATGCCCCCCTATGTCTGCACTGAGTGTGTTACTGCCCCCCCTATGTCTGCACTGAGTGTGTTAATGCCACCCTATGTCTGCACTGAGTGTGTTAATGCCACCCTATGCCTGCACTGAGTGTGTTAATGCCACCCTATGCCTGCACTGAGTGTGTTAATGCCACCCTATGCCTGCACTGAGTGTGTTAATGCCACCCTATGCCTGCACTGAGTGTGTTAATGCCACCCTATGCCTGCACTGAGTGTGTTAATGCCACCCTATGCCTGCACTGAGTGTGTTAATGCCACCCTATGCCTGCACTGAGTGTGTTAATGCCACCCTATGCCTGCACTGAGTGTGTTAATGCCACCCTATGCCTGCACTGAGTGTGTTAATGCCACCCTATGCCTGCACTGAGTGTGTTAATGCCACCCTATGCCTGCACTGAGTGTGTTAATGCCACCCTATGTCTGCACTGAGTGTGTTAATGCCCCCCCCCCTCATGTCTGCACTAAGAGTGTTAATGCCCCCCCTCATGTCTGCACTGAGTGTGTTAATGCCCCCCCCCCCTCATGTCTGCACTGAGTGTGTTAATGCCCCCCTCATGTCTGCACTAAGAGTGTTAATGCCCCCCCTCATGTCTGCACTGAGTGTGTTAATGCCCCCCCCCTCATGTCTGCACTGAGTGTGTTAATGCCCCCCTCATGTCTGCACTGAGTGTGTTAATGCCCCCTCATGTCTGAACTGAGTGTGTTAATGCCCCCCTCATGTCTGCACTGAGTGTGTTAATGCCCCCCTCATGTCTGCACTGAGTGTGTTAATGCCCCCCTCATGTCTGCACTGAGTGTGTTAATGCCCCCTATGTCTGCACTGAGTGTGTTAATGCCCCCTATGTCTGCACTGAGTGTGTTAATGCCCCCCTGTGTCTGCACTGATTGTGTTAGTGCCCCCCTATGTCTGCATTTAATGTTAGTGCCCCCCTATGTCTGCACTGAGTTTGTTAGTGCCCCCCTATGTCTGCACTGAGTCAGTTAATGCTCCCCTATGTCTGCACTGAGTCAGTTAATGCCCCCCCTCATGTCTGCACTGAGTGGGTTAATGCCCCCCTATGTCTGCACTGAGTGGGTTAATGCCCCCCTACGTCTGCACTGAGTGGGTTAATGCCCCCCTACGTCTGCACTGAGTGGGTTAATGCCCCCCTATGTCTGCACTGAGTGGGTTAATGCCCCCCTACGTCTGCACTGAGTGGGTTAATGCCCCCCTATGTCTGCACTGAGTGGGTTAATGCCCCCCTATGTCTGCACTGAGTGGGTTAATGCCCCCCTATGTCTGCACTGAGTGGGTTAATTCCCCCCCCCCCTATGTCTGCACTGAGTGGGTTAATGCCCCCCCCTATGTCTGCACTGTGTGTTAATGCCCCCCCTATGTCAGCACTGAGTGTGTTAATGCCCCCCTTAATGGCCACCCTATGTCTAACTGAGTGTGTTAATTCCACCCTATGTCTAACTGAGTGTGTTAATGCCACCCTATGTCTGCACTGAGTTTGTTAGTGCCCCCCTATGTCTGCACTGAGTCAGTTAATGCTCCCCTATGTGTGCACTGAGTCAGTTAATTCCCCCCCTCATGTCTGCACTGAGTGGGTTAATGCCCCCCTATGTCTGCACTGAGTGGGTTAATGCCCCCCTATGTCTGCACTGAGTGGGTTAATGCCCCCCCCTATGTCTGCTCTGAGTGGGTTAATGCCCCCCCCCCCCTATGTCTGCACTGTGTGTTAATGCCCCCCCTATGTCTGCACTAAGTGTGTTAATGCCCCCCTTAATGGCCACCCTATGTCTGCACTGAGTGTGTTAATGCCACCCCCTCATGTCTGCACTGAGTGTGTTAATGCCACCCCCTCATGTCTGCACTGAGTGTGTTAATGCCCTCCTTAATGGCCACCCTATGTC
This sequence comes from Pseudophryne corroboree, assembly GCF_028390025.1. Lineage (NCBI taxonomy): Eukaryota > Metazoa > Chordata > Amphibia > Anura > Myobatrachidae > Pseudophryne > Pseudophryne corroboree. The sequence continues at coordinate 1,351,528 of NW_026967506.1, forward strand.
TGCACTGAGTGTGTTAATGCCACCCTATGTCTGCACTGAGTGTGTTAATGCCACCCTATGTCTGCACTGAGTGTGTTAATGCCACCCTATGTCTGCACTGTGTTAATGCCACCCTATGTCTGCACTGAGTGTGTTAATGCCCCCTATGTCTGCACTGAGTGTTAATGCCCCCCTATGTCTGCACTGATTGTGTTAGTGCCCCCCTATGTCTGCACTGAGTGTGTTAGTGCCCCCCTATGTCTGCACTGAGTCTGTTAATGCTCCCCTATGTCTGCACTGAGTCTGTTAATGCCCCCCCCCACATGTCTGCACTGAGTGTTAATGCCCCCCTCATGTCTGCACTGAGTGTGTTAATCCCCCCATGTCTGCACTGAGTGTGTTAATGCCCCCTATGTCTGCAATGAGTGTGTTAATGCCCCCCTATGTCTGCACTGAGTGGGTTAATGCCCCCCTATGTCTGCACTGAGTGGATTAATGCCCCCCCTATGTCTGCACTGAGTGGGTTAATGCCCCCCTATGTCTGCACTGAGTGTGTTAATGCCCCCCTATGTCTGCACTGAGTGTGTTAATGCCCCCCTATGTCTGCACTGAGTGTGTTAATGCCCCCCTATGTCTGCACTGAGTGTGTTAATGCCCCCCTATGTCTGCACTGAGTGTGTTAATGCCCCCTATGTCTGCACTGAGTGTGTTAATGCCCCCCTATGTCTGCACTGAGTGTGTTAATGCAACCCCCCTATGTCTGCACTGAGTGTGTTAATGCCCCCCCCCCTCATGTCTGCACTGAGTGTGTTAATGCCCCCCTATGTCTGCACTGAGTGTGTTAATGCCCCCCTATGTCTGCACTGAGTGTGTTAATGCCCCCCTATGTCTGCACTGAGTGTGTTAATGCCCCCCTATGTCTGCACTGAGTGTGTTAATGCCCCCCTATGTCTGCACTGAGTGTGTTAATGCCCCCCCCCTCATGTCTGCACTGAGTGTGTTAATGCCCCCCCCTCACGTCTGCACTGTGTGTGTTAATGCCCCCCCCTATGTCTGCACTGAGTGTGTTAATGCCCCCCCCTATGTCTGCACTGAGTGTGTTAATGCCCCCCCTATGTCTGCACTGAGTGTGTTAATGCCCCCCCTATGTCTGCACTGAGTGTGTTAATGCCCCCCCCCCTCATGTCTGCACTGAGTGTGTTAATGCCCCCCCTATGTCTGCACTGAGTGTGTTAATGCCCCCCCCTATGTCTGCACTGAGTGTGTTAATGCCCCCCCTATGTCTGCACTGAGTGTGTTAATGCCCCCCTATGTCTGCACTGAGTGTGTTAATGCCCCCCTATGTCTGCATTGAGTGTGTTAATGCCCCCCTATGTCTACATTGAGTGTGTTAATGCCCCCTATGTCTGCACTGAGTGTGTTAATGCCCCCCTATGTCTGCACTGAGTGTGTTAATGCCCCCCTATGTCTGCACTGAGTGTGTTAATGCCCCCCCCCCTATGTCTGCACTGTGTGTTAATGCCCCCCCCCTATGTCTGCACTGAGTGTGTTAATGGCCCCCCCTATGTCTGCACTGAGTGTGTTAATGCCCCCCCCTATGTCTGCACTGAGTGTGTTAATGCCACCCTGTCTGCACTGAGTGTGTTAATGCCACCCTATGTCTGCACTGAGTGTGTTAATGACCCCCCTATGTCTGCACTGAGTGTGTTAATGCCCCCCCCCTCATGTCTGCACTGAGTGTGTTAATGCCCCCCCTATGTCTGCACTGAGTGTGTTAATGCCCCCCCTATGTCTGCACTGAGTGTGTTAATGCCCCCCCTATGTCTGCACTGAGTGTGTTAATGCCCCCCCTATGTCTGCACTGAGTGTGTTAATGCCCCCCCTATGTCTGCACTGAGTGTGTTAATGCCACCCTATGTCTGCACTGAGTGTGTTAATGCCCCCCCTATGTCTGCACTGAGTGTGTTAATGCCACCCTATGTCTGCACTGAGTGTGTTAATGCCACCCTATGTCTGCACTGAGTGTGTTAATGCCCCCCTATGTCTGCACTGAGTGTGTTAATGCCCCCCTATGTCTGCACTGAGTGTGTTAATGCCACCCTGTCTGCACTGAGTGTGTTAATGCCACCCTATGTCTGCACTGAGTGTGTTAATGCCCCCCCTATGTCTGCACTGAGTGTGTTAATGCCCCCCCTATGTCTGCACTGAGTGTGTTAATGCCCCCCCCTATGTCTGCACTGAGTGTGTTAATGCCCCCCCTATGTCTGCACTGAGTGTGTTAATGCCCCCCCTATGTCTGCACTGAGTGTGTTAATGCCCCCCCCTATGTCTGCACTGAGTGTGTTAATGCCACCCTGTCTGCACTGAGTGTGTTAATGCCACCCTATGTCTGCACTGAGTGTGTTAATGCCACCCTATGTCTGCACTGAGTGTGTTAATGCCCCCCCTATGTCTGCACTGAGTGTGTTAATGCCCCCCCTATGTCTGCACTGAGTGTGTTAATGCCCCCCCTATGTCTGCACTGAGTGTGTTAATGCCCCCCTATGTCTGCACTGAGTGTGTTAATGCCCCCCCTATGTCTGCACTGAGTGTGTTAATGCCCCCCCTATGTCTGCACTGAGTGTGTTAATGCCACCCTATGTCTGCACTGAGTGTGTTAATGCCCCCCCTATGTCTGCACTGAGTGTGTTAATGCCACCCTATGTCTGCACTGAGTGTGTTAATGCCCCCCCCCATGTCTGCACTGTGTGTTAATGCCCCCCCCCTATGTCTGCACTGAGTGTGTTAATGGCCCCCCCCTATGTCTGCACTGAGTGTGTTAATGCCCCCCCCCTATGTCTGCACTGAGTGTGTTAATGCCACCCTGTCTGCACTGAGTGTGTTAATGCCACCCTATGTCTGCACTGAGTGTGTTAATGACCCCCCTATGTCTGCACTGAGTGTGTTAATGCCCCCCCCCTCATGTCTGCACTGAGTGTGTTAATGCCCCCCCTATGTCTGCACTGAGTGTGTTAATGCCCCCCCTATGTCTGCACTGAGTGTGTTAATGCCCCCCCTATGTCTGCACTGAGTGTGTTAATGCCCCCCCTATGTCTGCACTGAGTGTGTTAATGCCCCCCTATGTCTGCACTGAGTGTGTTAATGCCCCCCTATGTCTGCACTGAGTGTGTTAATGCCACCCTATGTCTGCACTGAGTGTGTTAATGCCACCCTATGTCTGCACTGAGTGTGTTAATGCCACCCTATGTCTGCACTGAGTGTGTTAATGCCCCCCTATGTCTGCACTGAGTGTGTTAATGCCCCCCTATGTCTGCACTGAGTGTGTTAATGCCCCCCCTATGTCTGCACTGAGTGTGTTAATGCCACCCTGTCTGCACTGAGTGTGTTAATGCCACCCTATGTCTGCACTGAGTGTGTTAATGCCCCCCCTATGTCTGCACTGAGTGTGTTAATGCCCCCCCTATGTCTGCACTGAGTGTGTTAATGCCCCCCCCTATGTCTGCACTGAGTGTGTTAATGCCCCCCCTATGTCTGCACTGAGTGTGTTAATGCCCCCCCTATGTCTGCACTGAGTGTGTTAATGCCCCCCCCTATGTCTGCACTGAGTGTGTTAATGCCACCCTGTCTGCACTGAGTGTGTTAATGCCACCCTATGTCTGCACTGAGTGTGTTAATGCCCCCCCTATGTCTGCACTGAGTGTGTTAATGCCCCCCCTATGTCTGCACTGAGTGTGTTAATGCCCCCCCTATGTCTGCACTGAGTGTGTTAATGCCCCCCCTATGTCTGCACTGAGTGTGTTAATGCCCCCCCTATGTCTGCACTGAGTGTGTTAATGCCCCCCCTATGTCTGCACTGAGTGTGTTAATGCCACCCTATGTCTGCACTGAGTGTGTTAATGCCACCCTATGTCTGCACTGAGTGTGTTAATGCCCCCCTATGTCTGCACTGAGTGTGTTAATGCCACCCTTTATCAGCACAGGGAGAAAGATGCCTAGTATGAGTTGTGTATACACTTCCACGCTGTTACTAGTATCGCCGTGGCCTATCATATTAGCCACGATGCCGGCAAATATTGTGGATTACTCTTCTGGTGCCTCAGGAACCGGAATCATAATCACAATAACTCTCTGCCGGAGCCGCGATAACAGAAACATTATTGGGAGCTTATATCGTATACCTACTTCTTCTTAGTTAAGGGCTCTGCTTCTTAGGCTACTGGACACCATTAGCTCCAGAGGGTTCGATCACTTGGTGCGCCTAGCTGCTTGTTCCCGGAGCCGCGCCGTCACCCCCTCACAGAAGCCAGAAGAAAGAAGCCGGGTGAGTATGTGAAGATCAGACGGCAGAAGACTTCAGTAACGAGGTAGCAACCGGTAGCGCTGCGCTCCATGCTCCCACACACTTCACCAACGGCACTTGCGGGTGCAGGGCGCTGGTGGGGGAGCGCTCTAGGCAGCATGTTACTGGGTCTTCTAAGGGCTGGCAGAAGGCACCGTTTTCCGTAACCCCGCCAGCATTTCAAGTTTAAATTTTAGTGGGACTGAAGAGCGCCGGGAAGGGGCGGGGCTTAGCCGCACAGCTCACCAGCGCCATTTTCTCACTTCCACAGCCGCTGCATGAGACGCTGGCCCGGGACCTCCAAGCTCCAATTCAAGTAAAAGGGAGGAAATCGAGGGGGTGGGCACAGATATTTGGTGCATATATATTCTAATTAACAGCAGCGCTTTCCACATATATTGTTTGGTGGGATATATGGGTGCTGGGGTGTGAGATGGCATACTCACTCTGTTTTCTCTATCCGAGCTTCCTTGCGAGTCTGTCCCCTAGTTGAGGCAGTGTGTGTGTGTTGGTACTACGTGTCGGCATGTCTGAAGCTGAGTGTTACTCGCCGGAGGAGGTTGCTGGGTGCGCAGATATGGGTCTGGAGATGGCTCTGTCGACACAGCCGACACTTGATTTGCTTACGATGTTAAGTACACTTAATACAAATGTGGCCTCATTGCCTAAGAGATTGGATAAATCGGAGTCTCAGACACAAGTTTGGAGAAAATCCATGGAGGATGCTTTGTCTCTGTGCGGGCCCCGTCAGGGTCGCAAAAGCGTTCGTTTACCCAGATGGTAGACACTGATTCTGATGTCGACTTCACTGAGGCTACTTTACACCCTAGGCTGGTTAACAGTATTCAGTACATGATTGTGGCTATTAAAGATGATTTACGTATATCTCTGACGAACCGGCGTTGCAGGAAACAAGGATTTGTTTGTGTAAAGGGAAAAAACCTGAGGTGAAGTTCTCCCCCCACCCCCCCTCCCCCTCTCATGAAATGAATACTCTTTGTGAAAAGGCTTGGGAGTCGCCACTCAAGAGGTGGCAGATTCCAAAGAGAATTTTCATGGCGTATCCTTTTCACTCTTATGACAGGGAAAAATGGGAGTAGTCTCCAAATGTCAACAAGGCTCTATCCCGTTTGTCTAAGAAGGTGGCGCTTCCGTCCCCTGACACGGCTGCTCTCAAAGATCCGGCGGATCGCAAGTTGGAGACGTGTCTGAAGGACATTTTCATTAATACTGGTGCATTGCTCAGACCCGCTGTGGCGTCGGTATGGGTGAGTAGTGCTATTGCTGAATGGGCTGAGAATTTAGCAGCTGATATTGATACCCTTGATAAAGATAATGTTCTTTTGACTCTTGGTTATATCAAGGACGCTGCAGATTACCTGAAGGATGCGGCGAGGGATGTTGGTCTCTTGGGATCAAGAGCCAATGCCATGGCGGTCTCGGCCAGGAGGGCGCTGTGGATCCATCAATGGAATGCTGATGCCGACTCCAAGAAAGCTATGGAAGCTCTCCCCTTCAAAAGGTAGTGTCTTGTTTGGGGACGGCTTGACTGACCTGGTGTCTACCGCGACTGCGGGTAAGTCATCTTTTCTTCCTTGTGTTCCCACACAGCAGAAAAAGGCACCCCATCAGCAGATGCAGTCCTTTCGTCCAAATAAATACAAGCGAGGAAAAGGCTCGTCCTTTCTCGCTTCAAAGGGTAGAGGATGGGGAAGAAAGTCTCCTGCAGTATCAGGCGCTCAGGACCAAAAGTCCTCCCCCGCCTCTACCAAGTCCACCGCATGACGCTTGGGCTCCCCTGGGGGAGGCCGGACCAGTGGGGTCTGTCTGCGGATCTTCAGTCAGGTCTGGGTTCACTCAGGCCTGGATCCTTGGGTCCTAGAAATAGTGTCTCAGGGATACAGGCTGGAGTTTCAGGAGATGCCCCCTCACCGCTTTTTCATTTCGGCCTTGCCAATGTCTCTTCCGGACAGGGAGGTCGTGAAGGCAGCAATACAAAAGTTGTGTCAACAGAGGGACATTGTTCCCGTTCCCCCGTCCCAACAGGGAGAGGGGTTCTACTCGAGCCTCTTTGTTGTACCGAAGCCGGACGGTTCGGTCAGACCTATTCTGAACCTAAAATCTCTCAATCCTTAAAAGTTTTCAAGTTCAAGATGGTATCACTTCGAGCTGTGACCTCCAGCCTAGAAGGGGGGGGGGATTTTATGGCGTCAGTCGATATAAAGTATGCCTATTTACACGTCCCGATATATCCTCCACATCAAGCTTTCCTCAGGTTTGCGATACAAGATTGTCATTACCAATTTCAGACGTTGCCGTTTGGGCCTTCCACGGCTCCGAGGATTTTCACCAAAAGTAATGGCGGAAATTATGGTTCTCCTTCGCAAACAAGGAGTTACAATTATCCCGTACTTGGACGATCTCCTGATAAAGGCGAGGTCCAAGGAAAAATTGTTAAGAAATGTGGAATTGTCTGTCGGTTCTGCGACAACACGGTTGGGTTCTAAATTTACCAAAGTCTCAGTTGATTCCGACCACTCGGCTGCCCTTTCTGGGCATAATTCTAGATACGGAAGTACAGAGAGTTTCTTCCGGAAGAGACGGCTCTGGAACTACAGACAATGGTCAGGGAGCTTCTGAGGCCGACAAGTGTGTCGATTAATCAGTGTACTCGGGTTCTGGGGAAGATGGTTGCGGCATACAAAGCCATTCCGTTCGGCAGGTTTCATGCCCGGGTGTTTCAGTGGGATCTGCTGAGAAAATAGTCCGGGTCTCACCTGCACATGCACCGGAAAATAAGTCTATCTTCCAGGGCCAGGATTTCTCTCCTGTGGTGGCTACAAAGCTCTCACCTTCTAGGAGGACGCTGATTCGGAATCCAGGACTGGGTCCTACTGACAACAGATGCAAGTCTCCGTGGCTGGGGCGCAGTCACCGAAGGAAGAAATTTCCAGGGGAAATGGTCAAACCAGAAATCTTGTCTCCACATAAATATCCTCGAGGTAAGAACCATTTTACAACGGCCTGCTACAAGCAAAGAGCCTTCTTCAGGGTCGACCTGTCCTGATCCAGTCGGACAACATAACAGCGGTGGTGCATGTAAACCGTGAAGGCGGAACAAGAAGCAGGGCGGCTATGGTGGAGGCCACAAGAATCCTTCGCTGGGCGGAACAGCACGTGAGCGCTCTGTCAGCAGTCTTCCTCCCGGGAGAGGACAACTGGGAAGCAGATTTCCTCAGCAGACACAATCTCCATCCGGGAGAGTGAGCTCTTCACTAAGAGGTATTTGCAGTAGTGACGAAGCGTTGGGGAATTCCTCTGATACAAGATGGCGTCTCGCCTCAATGAGAAGCTTCCGAGGTATTGTTCCAGTTCAAGGGACCCTCAAGCCAGTGCAGTGGACGCCCTGTTGACTCCGTGGGTGTTTCAGTCGGTATATGTGTTCCTTCCACTTCCTCTCATTCCAAAGGTGCTGGAAATCATACGACGAACAAGGGTTTGGGCGATTCTCGTAGTTCCAGATTGGCCGGGCAGCACCTGGTATCTGGATCTTCAGGAATTATGGGTGGAAGATCCTTGGCCGCTCCCTCTAAGAGAGGACCTGTTACTGCAGGGTCCATGCGGACTTACCGCGGCTGCGTTTGACGGCATGGAAGCTGAACGTCAAATTTTAGTTCGAATGGGTATTCCTGGGGAGGTCATCCCAACTCTCCTTAAGGCGAGGAAGGAGATTACGGCGAAACATTATCACCGTATTTGGAATAAGTATGTTTCGTGGTGTGAGACCAAAACTGCTCCGGCGGAGGAGTTTCACTTGGGTCGGTTTCTCCAATTTTTGCATGCAGGCGTCCATGCAGGCCTGACATTGGGTTCCATCAAAGTGCAGATTTCGGTTTATCTATTTTCTTTCAAAGGGAATTGGCCGCCCTTCCAGAGGTTCAGACGTTTGTGAAGGGAGTGCTGCATATCCATCCTCCATTTGTACCGCCTGTGGCGCCGTGGGATCTTGAAGTGGTCTTGCAGTTTCTTATGTCTCCCTGGTTTGAACCTTTACGTAAGGTTGAGTTAGTTTCTCACGTGGAAGGTAGTCATGCTTTTGGCTCTGGCGTCTGCCAGGCGAGTGTCAGTTGGCGGCCCTATCTCACAAGAGTCCATATTTGATCTTCCATTCGGATAGAGCAGAATTGAGGACTCGTCAACAATTTCTGCCGAAGGTGGTTTCTTCGTTTCACATAAACCATCCTATTGTGGTGCCTGTGGCTACGGATGCTGCAGCAGTTCCAGAGTCTCTTGATGTTGTAAGAGCTTTGAAGATTTACATCGCCAGCACGGCTCTTGCCAGGAAAACTGAGGCTCTCTTTGTCCTGTATGCTTCCAACAAGATTGAAAATCCTGCTTCCAAGCAGACTATTGCATGCTGGATTTGTAGTACAATTCAGCAAGCTCATTCTTCGGCTGGGCTACCGTTGCCAAAGTCAGTAAAGGCCCATTCTACCAGGAAAGTGGGCTCCTCTTGGGCGGCTGCCCGAGGGGTCTCGGCACTTCAGCTTTGCCGAGCTGCTACTTGGTCGGGTTCAAACACTTTTGCTAAGTTTTACAAGTTTGATACCCTGGCTGATGAGGACCTCATGTTTGCTCAATCGGTGCTGCAGAGTCGTCCGCACTCTCCCGCCCGGTCTGGAGCTTTGGCATAGACCCCATGGTCCTTTTGGAGTCCCCAGCATCCTCTAGGACGTAAGAGAAAATAGGATTTTAGTACCTACCAGTAAATCCTTTTCTCCTGGTCCGTAGAGGATGCTGGGCGCCCGTCCCAGTGCAGACTGTTACTTGCAGTGTATACAAAGTTAAAGTGCAATGCTTTGTAGGCGCCAACAATGTAATGGAAGAAAATTATATACGTTCCTTTTAGAGAACTTGAGCCAAGGCAGAACCAGGGTGTATAACCTTTCTTCTCCCTCTTTTGCAACACTTTCTATGCAGTTTTCATCAGCAGAACATCCTCCATATATGCCATATGTTAAAAGGACAGAGAGAATCGCATAGTGTGATACAGTATATTTAATGAACACTCTTTTTATAAAACACACACACGATCCCCCTTCAGATATCCTGAACGGTGAATCCAAAACAATTACCAGCTAAAAAACATATAGTGCGCTATAAAATCCTAAAATCCAACATGTCCTCCTCCCACAAGCAACACTCGACCTCCACTAGACCTCTGATTTCTCCTGGCAAAAAGCAGACCCTCTGTCCAGGTCCAGTGAGCGGTTCCGGGTCGCCAACTGAGTTTTTCATCTTCGGTCTGATTTCCAGGGATCTCTGGTAATTAAGCGAATCCTACCATCACCTAAGCTGTTCCCAAAATTCTGAGTGTTGCTTGTGAGGGGCTGAATTTAGGTGTCAAGAGACACTAGGAGGAGGGGCTGAATTTAGGTGTCAAGAGACACTAGGAGGAGGGGCTGAATCTGGGTGTAAAGAGATACTAGGAGGAGGGGCTGAATCTGGGTGTGAAGAGACACTAGGAGGAGGGGCTGAATCTGGGTGTGAAGAGATACTAGGAGGAGGGGCTGAATCTGGTGGTGAAGAGACACTAGGAGGAGGGGCTGAATCTGGGTGTGAAGAGACACTAGGAGGAGGGGCTGAATCTGGGTGTGAAGAGATACTAGGAGGAGGGGCTGAATCTGGTGGTGAAGAGACACTAGGGGGAGGGGCTGAATCTGGTGGTGAAGAGACACTAGGGGGAGGGGCTGAATCTGGGTGTGAAGAGACACTAGGGGGAGGGGCTGAATCTGGGTGTGAAGAGATACTAGGAGGATGGGCTGAATCTGGGTGTGAAGAGACACTAGGAGGAGGGACTGAATCTGGTGAAGAGACACTGGGAGGAGGGGCTGAATCTGGATGTGAAGAGACACTAGGAGGAGGGGCTGAATCTGGTGGTGAAGAGACACTAGGAGGAGGGGCTGAATCTGGGTGTGAAAAGACACTAGGAGGAGGGACTGAATATGGGTGTGAAGAGACACTAGGAGGAGGGGCTGAATCTGGGTGTGAAGAGACACTAGGAGGAGGGGCTGAATCTGGGTGTGAAGAGATACTAGGAGGAGGGGCTGAATCTGGGTGTGAAGAGATACTAGAAGGAGGGACTGAATCTGGGTGTGAAGAGACACTAGGAGGAGGGGCTGAATCTGGTGGTGAAGAGACACTAGGGGGAGGGGCTGAATCTGGTGGTGAAGAGACACTAGGGGGAGGGGCTGAATCTGGGTGTGAAGAGTTACTAGGAGGATGGGCTGAATCTGGGTGTGAAGAGACACTAGGAGGAGGGACTGAATCTGGTGAAGAGACACTGGGAGGAGGGGCTGAATCTGGATGTGAAGAGACACTAGGAGGAGGGGCTGAATCTGGTGGTGAAGAGACACTAGGAGGAGGGGCTGAATCTGGGTGTGAAAAGACACTAGGAGGAGGGACTGAATATGGGTGTGAAGAGACACTAGGAGGAGGGGCTGAATCTGGGTGTGAAGAGACACTAGGAGGAGGGGCTGAATCTGGGTGTGAAGAGACACTAGGAGGAGGGGCTGAATCTGGGTGTGAAGAGACACTAGGAGGAGGGACTGAATCTGGGTGTGAAGAGACACTAGGAGGAGGGACTGAATCTGGGTGTGAAGAGACACTAGGAGGAGGGGCTGAATCTGGTGGTGAAGAGACACTAGGGGGAGGGGCTGAATCTGGTGGTGAAGAGACACTAGGGGGAGGGGCTGAATCTGGGTGTGAAGAGATACTAGGAGGAGGGGCTGAATCTGGGTGTGAAGAGACACTAGGAGGATGGGCTGAATCTGGGTGTGAAGAGACACTAGGAGGAGGGACTGAATCTGGTGAAGAGACACTGGGAGGAGGGGCTGAATCTGGGTGTGAAGAGACACTAGGAGGATGGGCTGAATCTGGGTGTGAAGAGACACTAGGAGGAGGGACTGAGTCTGGTGAAGAGACACTGGGAGGAGGGGCTGAATCTGGGTGTGAAGAGACACTAGGAGGAGGGGCTGAATCTGGTGGTGAAGAGACACTAGGGGGAGGGGCTGAATCTGGGTGTGAAAAGACACCAGGAGGAGGGACTGAATATGGGTGTGAAGAGACACTAGGAGAAGGGGCTGAATCTGGGTGTGAAGAGACACTGGGAGGAGGGGCTGAATCTGGTGGTGAAGAGACACTAGGAGGAGGGGCTGAATCTGGGTGTGAAAAGACACTAGGAGGAGTGGCTGAATCTGGGTGTGAAGAGACACTAGGAGGAGGGGCTGAATCTGGGTGTGAAGAGACACTAGGAGGAGGGGCTGAATCTGGTGAAGAGACACTAGGAGGAAGGACTGATAATGGGTGTGAAGAGACACTAGGAGGAGGGACTGAATCTGGTGGTGAAGAGACACTAGGAGGAGGGACTGAATCTGGTGGTGAAGAGACACTAGGAGGAGGGGCTGAATCTGGTGGTGAAGAGACACTAGGAGGAGGGACTGAATCTGGTGGTGAAGAGACACTAGGAGGAGGGGCTGAATCTGGTGGTGAAGAGACACTAGGAGGAGGGACTGAATCTGGTGGTGAAGAGACACTAGGAGGAGAGGCTGAATCTGGTGAAGGGACACTTGGAAGAAGGACTGAATATGGGTGTGAAGAGACACTAGGAGGAGGGACTGAATATGGGTGTGAAGAGACACTAGGAGGAGGGACTGAATATGGGTGTGAAGAGACACTAGGAGGAGGGGCTGAATCTGGTGGTGAAGAGACACTAGGAGGAGGGGCTGAATCTGGGTGTAAAGAGACACTAGGAGGAGGGACTGAATCTGCGTGTGAAGAGACACTAGGGGAAGGGACTAAATCTGGTGGTGAAGAGACACTAGGGGGAGGGACTGAATATGGGTGTGAAGAGACACTAGGAGGAGGGGCTGAATCTGGTGGTGAAGAGACACTAGGGGGAGGGACTGAATATGGGTGTGAAGAGACACTAGGAGGAGGGACTGAATATGGGTGTGAAGAGACACTAGGAGGAGGGACTGAATATGGGTGTGAAGAGACACTAGGAGGAGGGGCTGAATCTGGGTGTGAAGAGACACTAGGAGGAGGGGCTGAATCTGGGTGTGAAGAGACACTAGGAGGAGGGGCTGAATCTGGGTGTGAAGAGACACTAGGAGGAGGGGCTGAATCTGGGTGTGAAGAGACACTAGGAGGAGGGACTGAATCTGGGTGTGAAGAGACACTAGGAGGAGGGACTGAATCTGGGTGTGAAGAGACACTAGGAGGAGGGGCTGAATCTGGTGGTGAAGAGACACTAGGAGGAGGGGCTGAATCTGGTGGTGAAGAGACACTAGGGGGAGGGGCTGAATCTGGTGGTGAAGAGACACTAGGGGGAGGGGCTGAGTCTGGTGAAGAGACACTAGGAGGAGGGGCTGAATCTGGGTGTGAAGAGACACTAGGAGGAGGGACTGAATCTGGTGAAGAGACACTGGGAGGAGGGGCTGAATCTGGGTGTGAAGAGACACTAGGAGGATGGGCTGAATCTGGGTGTGAAGAGACACTAGGAGGAGGGACTGAGTCTGGTGAAGAGACACTGGGAGGAGGGGCTGAATCTGGGTGTGAAGAGACACTGGGAGGAGGGGCTGAATCTGGTGGTGAAGAGACACTAGGAGGAGGGGCTGAATCTGGGTGTGAAAAGACACTAGGAGGAGGGACTGAATATGGGTGTGAAGAGACACTAGGAGGAGGGGCTGAATCTGGGTGTGAAAAGACACTAGGAGGAGGGACTGAATCTGGTGAAGAGACACTAGGAGGAGGGGCTGAATCTGGGTGTGAAGAGACACTAGGAGGAGGGGCTGAATCTGGGTGTGAAGAGACACTAGGAGGAGGGGCTGAATCTGGTGAAGAGACACTAGGAGGAAGGACTGATAATGGGTGTGAAGAGACACTAGGAGGAGGGACTGAATCTGGTGGTGAAGAGACACTAGGAGGAGGGACTGAATCTGGTGGTGAAGAGACACTAGGAGGAGGGGCTGAATCTGGTGGTGAAGAGACACTAGGAGGAGGGACTGAATCTGGTGGTGAAGAGACACTAGGAGGAGGGGCTGAATCTGGTGTTGAAGAGACACTTGGAGGAGGGACTGAATCTGGTGAAGGGACACTTGGAAGAAGGACTGAATATGGGTGTGAAGAGACACTAGGAGGAGGGACTGAATATGGGTGTGAAGAGACACTAGGAGGAGGGACTGAATATGGTGGTGAAGAGACACTAGGAGGAGGGGCTGAATCTGGTGGTGAAGAGACACTAGGAGGAGGGACTGAATCTGGTGGTGAAGAGACACTAGGAGGAGGGGCTGAATCTGGTGAAGAGACACTAGGAGGAGGGACTGAATATGGGTGTGAAGAGACTAGGAGGAGGGGCTGAATCTGGTGGTGAAGAGACACTAGGAGGAGGGGCTGAATCTGGGTGTGAAGAGACACTAGGAGGAGGGGCTGAATCTGGGTGTGAAGAGACACTAGGGGGAGGGACTAAATCTGAGTGTAAAGAGACACTAGGAGGAGGGACTGAATCTGCGTGTGAAGAGACACTAGGGGAAGGGACTAAATCTGGTGGTGAAGAGACACTAGGGGGAGGGACTGAATATGGGTGTGAAGAGACACTAGGAGGAGGGGCTGAATCTGGTGGTGAAGAGACACTAGGGGGAGGGACTGAATATGGGTGTGAAGAGACACTAGGAGGAGGGACTGAATATGGGTGTGAAGAGACACTAGGAGGAGGGGCTGAATCTGGTGAAGAGACACTGGGAGGAGGGGCTGAATCTGGGTGTGAAGAGACACTAGGAGGAGGGGCTGAATCTGGTGGTGAAGAGACTAGGAGGAGGGGCTGAATCTGGGTGTGAAAAGACACTAGGAGGAGGGACTGAATATGGGTGTGAAGAGACACTAGGAGGAGGGGCTGAATCTGGGTGTGAAGAGACACTGGGAGGAGGGGCTGAATCTGGTGGTGAAGAGACACTAGGAGGAGGGGCTGAATCTGGGTGTGAAAAGACACTAGGAGGAGGGACTGAATATGGGTGTGAAGAGACACTAGGAGGAGGGGCTGAATCTGGGTGTGAAAAGACACTAGGAGGAGGGACTGAATATGGGTGTGAAGAGACACTAGGAGGAGGGGCTGAATCTGGGTGTGAAGAGACACTAGGAGGATGGGCTGAATCTGGTGAAGAGACACTAGGAGGAGGGGCTGAATCTGGGTGTGAAGAGACACTAGGAGGAGGGACTGAATCTGGGTGTGAAGAGACACTAGGAGGAGGGGCTGAATCTGGGTGTGAAGAGATACTAGAAGGAGGGGCTGAATCTGGGTGTGAAGAGACACTAGGAGGAGGGGCTGAATCTGGGTGTGAAGAGACACTAGGAGGAGGGGCTGAATCTGGTGGTGAAGAGACACTAGGAGGAGGGGCTGAATCTGGGTGTGAAGAGACACTAGGAGGATGGGCTGAATCTGGGTGTGAAAAGACACTAGGAGGAGGGACTGAATCTGGTGAAGAGACACTAGGAGGAGGGGCTGAATCTGGGTGTGAAGAGACACTGGGAGGAGGGGCTGAATCTGGTGAAGAGACACTAGGGGGAAGGACTGAATCTGGGTGTGAAGAGACACTGGGAGGAGGGGCTGAATCTGGGTGTGAAGAGACACTAGGAGGAGGGACTGAATCTGGTGGTGAAGAGACACTAGGAGGAGGGGCTGAATCTGGGTGTGAAAAGACACTAGGAGGAGGGACTGAATATGGGTGTGAAGAGACACTAGGAGGAGGGGCTGAATCTGGGTGTGAAAAGACACTAGGAGGAGGGACTGAATATGGGTGTGAAGAGACACTAGGAGGAGGGACTGAATCTGGGTGTGAAGAGACACTAGGAGGAGGGACTGAATCTGGGTGTGAAGAGACACTAGGAGGAGGGACTGAATCTGGGTGTGAAGAGACACTAGGAGGAGGGGCTGAATCTGGGTGTGAAGAGACACTAGGAGGAGGGGCTGAATCTGGGTGTGAAGAGACACTAGGAGGAGGGGCTGAATCTGGTTGTGAAGAGACACTAGGGGGAGGGGCTGAATCTGGGTGTGAAGAGACACTAGGAGGAGGGACTGAATCTGGGTGTGAAGAGACACTAGGAGGAGGGGCTGAATCTGGGTGTGAAGAGATACTAAGAGGAGGGGCTGAATCTGGGTGTGAAGAGACACTAGGAGGAGGGGCTGAATCTGGGTGTGAAGAGACACTAGGAGGAGGGGCTGAAACTGGTGGTGAAGAGACACTAGGAGGAGGGGCTGAATCTGGGTGTGAAGAGACAATAGGAGGATGGGCTGAATCTGGGTGTGAAGAGACACTAGGAGGAGGGACTGAATCTGGTGAAGAGACACTAGGAGGAGGGGCTGAATCTGGGTGTGAAGAGACACTGGGAGGAGGGGCTGAATCTTGGTGTGAAGAGACACTAGGAGGAGGGGCTGAATCTGGTGGTGAAGAGACACTAGGAGGAGGGGCTGAATCTCGGTGTGAAAAGACACTAGGAGGAGGGACTGAATATGGGTGTGAAGAGACACTAGGAGGAGGGGCTGAATCTCGGTGTGAAAAGACACTAGGAGGAGGGACTGAATATGGGTGTGAAGAGACACTAGGAGGAGGGGCTGAATCTGGGTGTGAAGAGATACTAGGAGGAGGGGCTGAATCTGGTTGTGAAGAGACACTAGGAGGAGAGGCTGAATCTGGGTGTGAAGAGACACTAGGAGGAGGGGCTGAAGCTGGTGGTGAAGAGACACTAGGAGGAGGGACTGAATATGGGTGTGAAGAGACACTAGGAGGAGGGACTGAATCTGGGTGTGAAGAGACACTAGGAGGAGGGGCTGAATCTGGGTGTGAAGAGACACTAGGAGGATGGGCTGAATCTGGTGAAGAGACACTAGGAGGAGGGGCTGAATCTGGGTGTGAAGAGACACTAGGAGGAGGGACTGAATCTGGGTGTGAAGAGACACTAGGAGGAGGGGCTGAATCTGGGTGTGAAGAGATACTAGAAGGAGGGGCTGAATCTGGGTGTGAAGAGACACTAGGAGGAGGGGCTGAATCTGGTGGTGAAGAGACACTAGGAGGAGGGGCTGAATCTGGTGAAGAGACACTAGGAGGAGGGGCTGAATCTGGGTGTGAAGAGACACTAGGAGGAGGGGCTGAATCTGGTGAAGAGACACTGGGAGGAGGGGCTGAATCTGGTGAAGAGACTAGGGGGAAGGACTGAATCTGGGTGTGAAAAGAAACTAGGAGGAGGGACTGAATATGGGTGTGAAGAGACACTAGGAGGAGGGGCTGAATCTGGGTGTGAAGAGACACTAGGAGGAGGGGCTGAATCTGGTGAAGAGACACTAGGAGGAGGGGCTGAATCTGGGTGTGAAGAGACACTAGGAGGAGGGGCTGAATCTGATGAAGAGACACTAGGAGGAGGGGCTGAATCTGGTGAAGAGACACTGGGAGGAGGGGCTGAATCTGGGTGTGAAGAGACACTAGGAGGAGGGGCTGAATCTGATGGTGAAGAGACACTAGGAGGAGGGGCTGAATCTGGGTGTGAAAAGACACTAGGAGGAGGGACTGAATATGGGTGTGAAGAGACACTAGGAGGAGGGGCTGAATCTGGGTGTGAAGAGACACTAGGAGGAGGGGCTGAATCTGGTGGTGAAGAGACACTAGGAGGCGGGACTGAATATAGGTGTGAAGAGACACTAGGAGGAGGGGCTGAATCTGGGTGTGAAGAGACACTAGGAGGAGGGGCTGAATCTGGTGAAGAGACACTAGGAGGAGGGGCTGCATATGGGTGTGAAGAGACTAGGAGGAGGGGCTGAATCTGGTGAAGAGACACTGGGAGGAGGGGCTGAATCTGGGTGTGAAGAGACACTAGGAGGAGGGGCTGAATCTGGTGAAGAGACACTAGGAGGAGAGGCTGAATCTGGGTGTGAAGAGACACTAGGAGGAGGGGCTGAATCTGGTGAAGAGACACTAGGAGGAGAGGCTGAATCTGGGTGTGAAGAGACACTAGGAGGAGGGGCTGAATCTGGTTGTGAAGAGACACTAGGGGGAGGGGCTGAATCTGGTTGTGAAGAGACACTAGGAGGAGAGGCTGAATCTGGGTGTGAAGAGACACTAGGAGGAGGGGCTGAAGCTGGTGGTGAAGAGACACTAGGAGGAGGGACTGAATATGGGTGTGAAGAGACACTAGGAGGAGGGACTGAATCTGGGTGTGAAGAGACACTAGGAGGAGGGGCTGAATCTGGTGAAGAGACACTAGGAGGAGGGGCTGAATCTGGGTGTGAAGAGACACTAGGTGGAGGGGCTGAAGCTGGTGGTGAAGAGACACTAGGAGGAGGGACTGAATCTGGGTGTGAAGAGACACTAGGAGGAGGGGCTGAATCTGGTGAAGAGACACTAGGAGGAGGGGCTGAATCTGGTGAAGAGACACTGGGAGGAGGGGCTGAATCTGGTGAAGAGACTAGGGGGAAGGACTGAATCTGGGTGTGAAAAGAAACTAGGAGGAGGGACTGAATATGGGTGTGAAGAGACACTAGGAGGAGGGGCTGAATCTGGGTGTGAAGAGACACTAGGAGGAGGGGCTGAATCTGGTGAAGAGACACTAGGAGGAGGGGCTGAATCTGGGTGTGAAGAGACACTAGGAGGAGGGGCTGAATCTGGTGGTGAAGAGACACTAGGAGGAGGGGCTGAATCTGGTGAAGAGACACTGGGAGGAGGGGCTGAATCTGGGTGTGAAGAGACACTAGGAGGAGGGGCTGAATCTGATGGTGAAGAGACACTAGGAGGAGGGGCTGAATCTGGGTGTGAAAAGACACTAGGAGGAGGGACTGAATATGGGTGTGAAGAGACACTAGGAGGAGGGGCTGAATCTGGGTGTGAAGAGACACTAGGAGGAGGGGCTGATTCTGGTGGTGAAGAGACACTAGGAGGCGGGACTAAATATAGGTGTGAAGAGACACTAGGAGGAGGGGCTGAATCTGGGTGTGAAGAGACACTAGGAGGAGGGGCTGAATCTGGTGAAGAGACACTAGGAGGAGGGGCTGCATATGGGTGTGAAGAGACTAGGAGGAGGGGCTGAATCTGGTGAAGAGACACTGGGAGGAGGGGCTGAATCTGGGTGTGAAGAGACACTAGGAGGAGGGGCTGAATCTGGTGAAGAGACACTAGGAGGAGAGGCTGAATCTGGGTGTGAAGAGACACTAGGAGGAGGGGCTGAATCTGGTGAAGAGACACTAGGAGGAGAGGCTGAATCTGGGTGTGAAGAGACACTAGGAGGAGGGGCTGAATCTGGTGAAGAGACACTAGGAGGAGAGGCTGAATCTGGGTGTGAAGAGACACTAGGAGGAGGGGCTGAATCTGGATGTGAAGAGACACTAGAAGGAGGGGCGGAATCTGGTGAAGAGACACTAGGAGGAGAGGCTGAATCTGGGTGTGAAGAGACACTAGGAGGAGGGGCTGAATCTGGGTGTGAAGAGACACTAGGAGGAGGGGCTGAATCTGGGTGTGAAGAGACACTAGGAGGATGGGCTGAATCTGGGTGTGAAGAGACACTAGGAGGAGGGACTGAATCTGGTGGTGAAGAGACACTAGGAGGAGAGGCTGAATCTGGGTGTGGAGAGACACTAGGAGGAGGGGCTGAATCTGGATGTGAAGAGACACTAGAAGGAGGGGCTGAATCTGGGTGTGAAGAGACACTAGGAGGAGGGGCTGAATCTGGGTGTGAAAAGACACTAGGAGGAGGGACTGAATATGGGTGTGAAGAGACACTAGGAGGAGGGGCTGAATCTGGGTGTGAAGAGACACTGGGAGGAGGGGCTGAATCTGGTGGTGAAGAGACACTAGGAGGAGGGGCTGAATCTGGGTGTGAAAAGACACTAGGAGGAGGGACTGAATATGGGTGTGAAGAGACACTAGGAGGAGGGGCTGAATCTGGGTGTGAAAAGACACTAGGAGGAGGGACTGAATATGGGTGTGAAGAGACACTAGGAGGAGGGGCTGAATCTGGGTGTGAAGAGACACTAGGAGGATGGGCTGAATCTGGTGAAGAGACACTAGGAGGAGGGGCTGAATCTGGGTGTGAAGAGACACTAGGAGGAGGGACTGAATCTGGGTGTGAAGAGACACTAGGAGGAGGGGCTGAATCTGGGTGTGAAGAGATACTAGAAGGAGGGGCTGAATCTGGGTGTGAAGAGACACTAGGAGGAGGGGCTGAATCTGGGTGTGAAGAGACACTAGGAGGAGGGGCTGAATCTGGTGGTGAAGAGACACTAGGAGGAGGGGCTGAATCTGGGTGTGAAGAGACACTAGGAGGATGGGCTGAATCTGGGTGTGAAAAGACACTAGGAGGAGGGACTGAATCTGGTGAAGAGACACTAGGAGGAGGGGCTGAATCTGGGTGTGAAGAGACACTGGGAGGAGGGGCTGAATCTGGTGAAGAGACACTAGGGGGAAGGACTGAATCTGGGTGTGAAGAGACACTGGGAGGAGGGGCTGAATCTGGGTGTGAAGAGACACTAGGAGGAGGGACTGAATCTGGTGGTGAAGAGACACTAGGAGGAGGGGCTGAATCTGGGTGTGAAAAGACACTAGGAGGAGGGACTGAATATGGGTGTGAAGAGACACTAGGAGGAGGGGCTGAATCTGGGTGTGAAAAGACACTAGGAGGAGGGACTGAATATGGGTGTGAAGAGACACTAGGAGGAGGGACTGAATCTGGGTGTGAAGAGACACTAGGAGGAGGGACTGAATCTGGGTGTGAAGAGACACTAGGAGGAGGGACTGAATCTGGGTGTGAAGAGACACTAGGAGGAGGGGCTGAATCTGGGTGTGAAGAGACACTAGGAGGAGGGGCTGAATCTGGGTGTGAAGAGACACTAGGAGGAGGGGCTGAATCTGGTTGTGAAGAGACACTAGGGGGAGGGGCTGAATCTGGGTGTGAAGAGACACTAGGAGGAGGGACTGAATCTGGGTGTGAAGAGACACTAGGAGGAGGGGCTGAATCTGGGTGTGAAGAGATACTAAGAGGAGGGGCTGAATCTGGGTGTGAAGAGACACTAGGAGGAGGGGCTGAATCTGGGTGTGAAGAGACACTAGGAGGAGGGGCTGAAACTGGTGGTGAAGAGACACTAGGAGGAGGGGCTGAATCTGGGTGTGAAGAGACAATAGGAGGATGGGCTGAATCTGGGTGTGAAGAGACACTAGGAGGAGGGACTGAATCTGGTGAAGAGACACTAGGAGGAGGGGCTGAATCTGGGTGTGAAGAGACACTGGGAGGAGGGGCTGAATCTGGTGAAGAGACACTAGGGGGAAGGACTGAATCTGGGTGTGAAGAGACACTGGGAGGAGGGGCTGAATCTTGGTGTGAAGAGACACTAGGAGGAGGGGCTGAATCTGGTGGTGAAGAGACACTAGGAGGAGGGGCTGAATCTCGGTGTGAAAAGACACTAGGAGGAGGGACTGAATATGGGTGTGAAGAGACACTAGGAGGAGGGGCTGAATCTCGGTGTGAAAAGACACTAGGAGGAGGGACTGAATATGGGTGTGAAGAGACACTAGGAGGAGGGGCTGAATCTGGGTGTGAAGAGATACTAGGAGGAGGGGCTGAATCTGGTTGTGAAGAGACACTAGGAGGAGAGGCTGAATCTGGGTGTGAAGAGACACTAGGAGGAGGGGCTGAAGCTGGTGGTGAAGAGACACTAGGAGGAGGGACTGAATATGGGTGTGAAGAGACACTAGGAGGAGGGACTGAATCTGGGTGTGAAGAGACACTAGGAGGAGGGGCTGAATCTGGGTGTGAAGAGACACTAGGAGGATGGGCTGAATCTGGTGAAGAGACACTAGGAGGAGGGGCTGAATCTGGGTGTGAAGAGACACTAGGAGGAGGGACTGAATCTGGGTGTGAAGAGACACTAGGAGGAGGGGCTGAATCTGGGTGTGAAGAGATACTAGAAGGAGGGGCTGAATCTGGGTGTGAAGAGACACTAGGAGGAGGGGCTGAATCTGGTGGTGAAGAGACACTAGGAGGAGGGGCTGAATCTGGTGAAGAGACACTAGGAGGAGGGGCTGAATCTGGGTGTGAAGAGACACTAGGAGGAGGGGCTGAATCTGGTGAAGAGACACTGGGAGGAGGGGCTGAATCTGGTGAAGAGACTAGGGGGAAGGACTGAATCTGGGTGTGAAAAGAAACTAGGAGGAGGGACTGAATATGGGTGTGAAGAGACACTAGGAGGAGGGGCTGAATCTGGGTGTGAAGAGACACTAGGAGGAGGGGCTGAATCTGGTGAAGAGACACTAGGAGGAGGGGCTGAATCTGGGTGTGAAGAGACACTAGGAGGAGGGGCTGAATCTGATGAAGAGACACTAGGAGGAGGGGCTGAATCTGGTGAAGAGACACTGGGAGGAGGGGCTGAATCTGGGTGTGAAGAGACACTAGGAGGAGGGGCTGAATCTGATGGTGAAGAGACACTAGGAGGAGGGGCTGAATCTGGGTGTGAAAAGACACTAGGAGGAGGGACTGAATATGGGTGTGAAGAGACACTAGGAGGAGGGGCTGAATCTGGGTGTGAAGAGACACTAGGAGGAGGGGCTGAATCTGGTGGTGAAGAGACACTAGGAGGCGGGACTGAATATAGGTGTGAAGAGACACTAGGAGGAGGGGCTGAATCTGGGTGTGAAGAGACACTAGGAGGAGGGGCTGAATCTGGTGAAGAGACACTAGGAGGAGGGGCTGCATATGGGTGTGAAGAGACTAGGAGGAGGGGCTGAATCTGGTGAAGAGACACTGGGAGGAGGGGCTGAATCTGGGTGTGAAGAGACACTAGGAGGAGGGGCTGAATCTGGTGAAGAGACACTAGGAGGAGAGGCTGAATCTGGGTGTGAAGAGACACTAGGAGGAGGGGCTGAATCTGGTGAAGAGACACTAGGAGGAGAGGCTGAATCTGGGTGTGAAGAGACACTAGGAGGAGGGGCTGAATCTGGTTGTGAAGAGACACTAGGGGGAGGGGCTGAATCTGGTTGTGAAGAGACACTAGGAGGAGAGGCTGAATCTGGGTGTGAAGAGACACTAGGAGGAGGGGCTGAAGCTGGTGGTGAAGAGACACTAGGAGGAGGGACTGAATATGGGTGTGAAGAGACACTAGGAGGAGGGACTGAATCTGGGTGTGAAGAGACACTAGGAGGAGGGGCTGAATCTGGTGAAGAGACACTAGGAGGAGGGGCTGAATCTGGGTGTGAAGAGACACTAGGAGGAGGGGCTGAAGCTGGTGGTGAAGAGACACTAGGAGGAGGGACTGAATCTGGGTGTGAAGAGACACTAGGAGGAGGGGCTGAATCTGGTGAAGAGACACTAGGAGGAGGGGCTGAATCTGGTGAAGAGACACTGGGAGGAGGGGCTGAATCTGGTGAAGAGACTAGGGGGAAGGACTGAATCTGGGTGTGAAAAGAAACTAGGAGGAGGGACTGAATATGGGTGTGAAGAGACACTAGGAGGAGGGGCTGAATCTGGGTGTGAAGAGACACTAGGAGGAGGGGCTGAATCTGGTGAAGAGACACTAGGAGGAGGGGCTGAATCTGGGTGTGAAGAGACACTAGGAGGAGGGGCTGAATCTGGTGGTGAAGAGACACTAGGAGGAGGGGCTGAATCTGGTGAAGAGACACTGGGAGGAGGGGCTGAATCTGGGTGTGAAGAGACACTAGGAGGAGGGGCTGAATCTGATGGTGAAGAGACACTAGGAGGAGGGGCTGAATCTGGGTGTGAAAAGACACTAGGAGGAGGGACTGAATATGGGTGTGAAGAGACACTAGGAGGAGGGGCTGAATCTGGGTGTGAAGAGACACTAGGAGGAGGGGCTGATTCTGGTGGTGAAGAGACACTAGGAGGCGGGACTAAATATAGGTGTGAAGAGACACTAGGAGGAGGGGCTGAATCTGGGTGTGAAGAGACACTAGGAGGAGGGGCTGAATCTGGTGAAGAGACACTAGGAGGAGGGGCTGCATATGGGTGTGAAGAGACTAGGAGGAGGGGCTGAATCTGGTGAAGAGACACTAGGAGGAGGGGCTGAATCTGGGTGTGAAGAGACACTAGGAGGAGGGGCTGAATCTGGTGAAGAGACACTAGGAGGAGAGGCTGAATCTGGGTGTGAAGAGACACTAGGAGGAGGGGCTGAATCTGGTGAAGAGACACTAGGAGGAGAGGCTGAATCTGGGTGTGAAGAGACACTAGGAGGAGGGGCTGAATCTGGTGAAGAGACACTAGGAGGAGAGGCTGAATCTGGGTGTGAAGAGACACTAGGAGGAGGGGCTGAATCTGGATGTGAAGAGACACTAGAAGGAGGGGCGGAATCTGGTGAAGAGACACTAGGAGGAGAGGCTGAATCTGGGTGTGAAGAGACACTAGGAGGAGGGGCTGAATCTGGGTGTGAAGAGACACTAGGAGGAGGGGCTGAATCTGGGTGTGAAGAGACACTAGGAGGATGGGCTGAATCTGGGTGTGAAGAGACACTAGGAGGAGGGACTGAATCTGGTGGTGAAGAGACACTAGGAGGAGAGGCTGAATCTGGGTGTGGAGAGACACTAGGAGGAGGGGCTGAATCTGGATGTGAAGAGACACTAGAAGGAGGGGCTGAATCTGGGTGTGAAGAGACACTAGGAGGAGGGGCTGAATCTGGGTGTGAAGAGACACTAGGGGGAGGGACTGAATCTGGGTGTGAAGAGACACTAGGAGGAGGGACTGAATCTAGGTGTGAAGAAATGAGGAGGAGGGACAGAATCTGGGTGTGAAGAGACACTAGGGGGAGGGGCTGAATCGGTGTGAAGAGACACTATGGGGAGGGGCTACATCTGGTGGTGAAGAGACACTAGGAGGAGGGGCTGAATCTGGTGAAGAGACACTAGGAGGAAGGACTGAATATGGGTGTGAAGAGACACTAGGAGGAGGGACTGAATATGGGTGTGAAGAGACACTAGGAGGAGGGACTGAATCTGGTGGTGAAGAGACACTAGGAGGAGGGGCTGAATCTGGTGGTGAAGAGACACTAGGAGGAGGGGCTGAATCTGGGTGTGAAGAGACACTAGGAGGAGGGGCTGAATCTGGTGAAGAGACACTGGGAGGAGGGGCTGAATCTGGGTGTGAAGAGACACTAGGAGGAGGGGCTGAATCTGGTGAAGAGACACTAGGAGGAGAGGCTGAATCTGGGTGTGAAGAGACACTAGGAGGAGGGGCTGAATCTGGTGAAGAGACACTAGGAGGAGAGGCTGAATCTGGGTGTGAAGAGACACTAGGAGGAGGGGCTGAATCTGGTGAAAAGACACTAGGAGGAGAGGCTGAATCTGGGTGTGAAGAGACACTAGGAGGAGGGGCTGAATCTGGATGTGAAGAGACACTAGAAGGAGGGGCTGAATCTGGTGAAGAGACACTAGGAGGAGAGGCTGAATCTGGGTGTGAAGAGACACTAGGAGGAGGGGCTGAATCTGGGTGTGAAGAGACACTAGGAGGATGGGCTGAATCTGGGTGTGAAGAGACACTAGGAGGAGGGACTGAATCTGGTGGTGAAGAGACACTAGGAGGAGAGGCTGAATCTGGGTGTGAAGAGACACTAGGAGGAGGGGCTGAATCTGGATGTGAAGAGACACTAGAAGGAGGGGCTGAATCTGGGTGTGAAGAGACACTAGGAGGAGGGGCTGAATCTGGGTGTGAAGAGACACTAGGAGGAGGGGCTGAATCTGTGTGTGAAGAGACACTAGGGGGAGGGACTGAATCTGGGTGTGAAGAGACACTAGGAGGAGGGACTGAATCTGGGTGTGAAGAGACACTAGGAGGAGGGGCTGAATCTGGTGGTGAAGATACGCTAGGGGGAGGGGCTGAATCTGGGTGTGAAGAGACACTAGGAGGAGGGACTGAATCTAGGTGTGAAGAAATGAGGAGGAGGGACTGAATCTGGGTGTGAAGAGACACTAGGGGGAGGGGCTGAATCGGTGTGAAGAGACACTAGGGGGAGGGGCTGAATCTGGTGGTGAAGAGACACTAGGAGGAGGGGCTGAATTTGGTGAAGAGACACTAGGAGGAAGGACTGAATATGGGTGTGAAGAGACACTAGGAGGAGGGACTGAATATGGGTGTGAAGAGACACTAGGAGGAGGGACTGAATCTGGTGGTGAAGAGACACTAGGAGGAGGGGCTGAATCTGGTGGTGAAGAGACACTAGGAGGAGGGGCTGAATCTGGTGAAGAGACACTAGGAGGAGAGGGTGAATCTGGGTGTGAAGAGACACTAGGAGGAGGGGCTGAATCTGGTGAAGAGACACTAGGAGGAGAGGCTGAATCCGGGTGTGAAGAGACACTAGGAGGAGGGGCTGAATCTGGTGTAGAGACACTAGGAGGAGAGGCTGAATCTGGGTGTGAAGAGACACTAGGAGGAGGGGCTGAATCTGGATGTGAAGAGACACTAGAAGGAGGGGCTGAATCTGGTGAAGAGACACTAGGAGGAGAGGCTGAATCTGGGTGTGAAGAGACACTAGGAGGAGAGGCTGAATCTGGGTGTGAAGAGACACTAGGAGGAGGGACTGAATATGGGTGTGAAGAGACACTAGGAGGAGGGGCTGAATCTGGTGAAGAGACACTGGGAGGAGGGGCTGAATCTGGGTGTGAAGAGACACTAGGAGGAGGGGCTGAATCTGGTGGTGAAGAGACACTAGGAGGAGGGGCTGAATCTGGGTGTGAAAAGACACTAGGAGGAGGGACTGAATATGGGTGTGAAGAGACACTGGGAGGAGGGGCTGAATCTGGTGGTGAAGAGACACTAGGAGGAGGGGCTGAATCTGGGTGTGAAAAGACACTAGGAGGAGGTACTGAATATGGGTGTGAAGAGACACTAGGAGGAGGGGCTGAATCTGGGTGTGAAAAGACACTAGGAGGAGGGACTTAATATGGGTGTGAAGAGACACTAGGAGGAGGGGCTGAATCTGGGTGTGAAGAGACACTAGGAGGAGGGGCTGAATCTGGTGAAGAGACACTAGGAGGAGGGGCTGAATCTGGGTGTGAAGAGACACTAGGGGGAGGGGCTGAATCTGGGTGTGAAGAGACACTAGGAGGAGGGACTGAATCTGGGTGTGAAGAGACACTAGGAGGAGGGGCTGAATCTGGGTGTGAAGAGATACTAGAAGGAGGGGCTGAATCTGGGTGTGAAGAGACACTAGGAGGAGGGGCTGAATCTGGGTGTGAAGAGACACTAGGGGGAGGGACTGAATATGGGTGTGAAGAGACACTAGGAGGAGGGGCTGAATCTGGTGGTGAAGAGACACTAGGAGGAGGGGCTGAATCTGGGTGTGAAGAGACACTAGGAGGATGGGCTGAATCTGGGTGTGAAGAGACACTAGGAGGAGGGACTGAATCTGGTGAAGAGACACTAGGAGGAGGGGCTGAATCTGGGTGTGAAGAGACACTGGGAGGAGGGGCTGAATCTGGTGAAGAGACACTAGGGGGAAGGACTGAATCTGGGTGTGAAGAGACACTGGGAGGAGGGGCTGAATCTGGGTGTGAAGAGACACTAGGAGGAGGGGCTGAATCTGGTGGTGATGAGACACTAGGGGGAGGGGCTAAATCTGGGTGTGAAGAGACACTAGGTGGAGGGGCTGAATCTGGGTGTGAAGAGATACTAGGAGGAGGGACTGAATCTGGGTGTGAAGAGACACTAGGAGGAGGGGCTGAATCTGGGTGTGAAGAGACACTAGGAGGAGGGGCTGAATCTGGGTGTGAAGAGACACTAGGAGGAGGGACTGAATATGGGTGTGAAGAGACACTAGGAGGAGGCACTGAATCTGGGTGTGAAGAGGCACTAGGAGGAGGCACTGAATCTGGGTGTGAAGAGACACTAGGAGGAGGGACTGAATATGGGTGTGAAGAGACACTAGGCGGGGGGAGGGGGGGTGCTGAATGTAACAGATGCCGTGATGGTATATAAGTAGACATCAGACTCATTGGAGCTTGCACATTGCTGCAGCTTGGAATACTATAGTGCATTGTGACTATGAAACAGAAGCAGATGAGTTAGGATACAGGAACACAAAAATTGTCCATACCATTCATATCTGATACAATATTTGGATGTAACGCATTTGTTTTTCTCGAGGCATTCTAGAGACTCAGCTGCTGTCCGATCTGTATACAATGGTCTATCATACAGGAGGAGATCACTAAACTGCATGCTGAGATTTGTAGGATGTCTGTGTCCTTGAGGCCTCCACTACCTCAAAGAGCCACCAGAAGACATTCTGCCTGGACTTCTGTGTGCCCAGAGAGGCAGGGGGCTATGGGGACTTCTACTAACTATAGCGGGCTTGGTGCACGTTGGCACCAATGACAAAGTTAGCGGAAGGTGGGATGTCCTTAAGAAAGACCATAGGGAATTAGGCATGGACATCTAAGGTAATATTCTCCGAAATATTACCCATGCCACGCGCTAGTCCAGGGAGACAGAGGGAGATTAGGGGGTAAATTTGTGTTAGGGATTGGTGTAGGAAAGAAGGGTTTGTGTTCTTGGAACACTGGGCGGACTTCTCAGTCAGGCGCCATCTTTTTTGTTGTGATGGATTGCACCTGAATGAGGAGGGGGCAGCGGTGCTGGGGGGAAGGATAGTTAGAAGGTTGGAGGAGATTTTAAACTAGGTGCCTGGGGGGAGGGTTTAGCAAGAAATCACGGGTCATTCAGTAAGAATAGCAGGGGTGGGGTTAGTGAACAAAACGGGGGAGGAGTGGGGGGAGGAATAGAGCAGACGGCAAGGGTAGTAACATGGGAAATAAAAAGGGTGTTAGAATAACCGTAACCAATGACGATCACGGGTCATCTTTGCAGCATAAGAATTATGCTGTTGCCCCTAGCAATAGGGAGGAGCCTTTTTAAAGGTTATTATTTTGAGCAAATAAACATCATTGCCTCAAGAAGACTGCTTCATCTTGTGACCTTCAGGGTTATGCCAACCATAGCCTCGTTCTCCGGCTGTCCAGGGAAGCATCGGACATCTCCAAGCTCCGCCTTCCGCCAGCTACCGGTAGAGGCCTAGCAAGTGGCTAGTGGGGATTCGTCAACACCACACAGCTGTGGTAAGGCAGTGCGTCGGCACATACAGAGCAGAACCGTGGTTCCAAACGCCACGGCAGGTTAGGAGTTTGGTGGCAGCATAAACCCGCCCACAGCGCAGTGGGTGGAGTCAGTAACAGGCGGTTACTGACGGTAAGCGGGAATCCCCTATGTGGTCAGGCCTTGTGTGACTTGACCTTCCATTCTGTGCGCAGCCGACTGGACGCGAAAGCGGCGAGTGCTTTCGTACGGGACCGTCCTATCACAGAAATTGGTGGCATAGTGGTGGGATCGTCCCAGGCGGCTTTTCATCACCCGATTGGAGAAGCCGAGTTACTCAGGAGAGGAGTAACTGCAGCGCAGGAGAACGCACAAGATGACGGACTTCAGCGGAACGTCTAAGGGCGATCTGGAGATTGTGTGCCAGGAGAAGGGTGAGGATTTCCCTTCCAACGCGTCCAGAAGCGTCATGAAGGCGGCGCTCAGGAGCTGGGAGGAGTCCCATCGGGCGGAGGTGGAAAGCACTGACGGCGTCAGCATCGCAGAGGACGGCCCAACAGTGGACCTTCATAAGGAACCGGTGAGACCCACAAGCCCCGCCCTCTCTCACGGGGGGGGGGGGGGGGGGCGGCCCGGATACCCTAGCAGATCGGCTAGCGGAATTGGGGGAAAGGGCAACGGAGCAAGAGCGCTTGATCATCATCCAGATGTGGCGTGATGAACGGGCACCACAGGCCGTGGTACCCCGGGAGCCGTTGTCAGCTGTTGTACACAGATCAGGACGTTTTCAGTTTGCCAAGTTTGCAGACAATGATGGGGACATTGATGGACATTTGCAAGTTTTTGAAAGGACTTGTAAACTACACGATCTACCCAAGTCAGAGTGGGTGAGACACCTTGTGCCCACTCTGCATGGAGAGGCCTTGGAGGCCTATCGAGGAGTGGCCACGGAGGACTGTAGGGATTACGACGAAGTCGCGAAGGCCCTCCTCCAGTGATTCTTCATCACTCCAGAGTCTTACAGGAAGAAGTTCAAAGACTTGCCCAAGAATCCTAGCAGCACCCATGAGCAATTCGCCACCCAGCTGCGGCAGTACGTGGTGAAGTGGGTGAAGGATTCTGAAGCCACTACATGGGACGCACTGATCGACCTGATCTGCAGGGAGCAGTTCTACCGCAGGTGCACCCCAGAAGTGAAGGAGTGGGTGCTTGATCGGGAGGCACCCAGCTTAAAAATGGCTGCCCAATTAGCCGACAAATATGTGGCAATTCGGCCACGGGGGCAGAAGCGCCCAGCCAGCAGCCAGCTCCAAAAGACTGTACCACCAAGGGGACCCCCCTCTTCAACTCATCACCCCCAAAGACAAGCATCTTCCAACCCGGGTGCTCTTGGCCACCAACCGCACCGCAGCGTCCCTGCAACTGATCAGAGATCATCGGTGCCACGATTGGAGAAGAAGTGCTACGGCTGTGGGAAAATCGGACATCTGAGGATGAACTGTCCTGCATCCCAAGCACCCCAGACTCGTGCCCCAAATCCGAGTGCTGGAGCCCGGATCACTTGTTTGACGAGAGGAGATGAGCCTACAGAGACTGTTCCCTCTCCAGTCAGTCCGATGGAGTGTGGCGAGAGACAGGTGCACTTTGCGGAGAGAGTCACCTGCATGGCCAAACAGCCCCTACACAACATGTGGAGGCACCTGCAGCCAGTCCACGTGGGACCCCTGCAGCGGGAAGGCCTAAGAAACTCTGGGGCCTCAATCACTGTGGTGAGCCCCCACCTTATAGATCCTGCTGCAGTATTGCAGGGTCGCACTGCCAAGGTCACCCTGGCAGATGGAATGGAGAAAGCGGTTCCCATGGCAAAAGTCTACCTGGACTGGGGAGCTGGACCAGAGTTGCGAGAAGTTGCCGTCATGGATGGTCTCCCAACTGATGTGGTCCTAGGAAATGACCTGGGAGGTGGGATCGTCACTACGTTTGTTGGCGCCATTCCCCGGAGTCAAGTTCCACGACCACCGTTGACATCAGCTACTCCAGCACAGCCCAGCCCAGAGGAAAAGACTACAGCTGCTAGACAACTGCCAGCACAGCCAACCACAGCATCAACCAGCCCAGAGGAAAAGATTACAGCGGCTAGACCGGTACATCGACCCTGCATGCCTTTTGCCTCTGGTATGCCTACGTCCCCTAGCAACGCAGAGGATGTCGGTTCCAGCTTGTTTGATCCTGTGGGGGTGCCCAATGATGCTCCTGACCCAAGTGGTTTGCCAACTCCGGCGGTGAGTATGAAAAACCACACTGACTTTTCCATGACTGACCCCTACCAGACTGACCCTAGTAGTCCCCACCTAGATCCCCCTGTAGTGTGTCCCAATTTAGGAGAGATTGACGGCCGCAGGCAGGAGTTTAGGGAGGCTCAACTCTCTGACTCATCCCTGAAAGGCATGAGGTGCCACTCTGGCAGCGGCCTTGACAGGGTTGGGGCAGGAAGTTTGACCTGGCGGGAAGGGTTAAGGTACAGGGTAGCCAGGAAAGTGGGAGGGGATAGACCAGATAGTCAATGTGTCCAACTGGTCCCCCCAGGGAACGTTCCTGCGCAACCGGTGTTGGTTGCCAGCGAAACCCCTTTGGACAGTAACCCGGAGACAGACCGTACCCTGAAGTGCCTGACACAGAGCTTACCCTGGTCTGGAATGTCTGATGACGCCCAGACCAACTGTAAGGCTGGTGCCATGCGTTGGCAGCTGGGGCACTCAAGCGGTTGTGTTGTCTCCGGGCCTCTGCCCATAGGAGAACCCTTGCAGCAAGTTGCTGTGGACATAGCAGGTCCCCTGCCTGTGCGCAGTAGATCGGGGAAGACACGCAGCCTCCCTGTAGTGGATGCCACACAGGATCCAGAGGCTGGTGGTCTGGCCGCCATCACTGTGGCACAGGTAGCGGACGAGGAGGGAAGAGTAGGCCTAGGTGACAGGGTAGGTTTCCCGAGTCATAGGTCGACAGAAGAGGATTGGGGGGCAGGTCTGACAGTTCGGGCAGACAGTTGCCAGAGTGGTATGACGGAGGTGCAGTGCCTGGGGCACTATGTGGGAGGAGACAGGGGTAGGCCCAAACCATAGTGGGTGGAGGCAACCAGAGGCTGTCCCCGACCCACATCACCCAGACCGGTACTGACCTTAGAACCTGTAAGGCCCTACGGACATGTTGTCATTGACTTTAGTCCTGTAGTGAACCCCTTGACAGAGATGGCTAAGAAGGGCATTCCCAAGTCAGTGGACTTTGCACCCGCTTGCGAGTTGGCATTCTAGTCATTGAAGGAGGCTTGGGTACTCGCTCCAGTGCTGATGGCGCACATTCTTGACCAGGACTGTGTGTTACGAACTACTGCGCCACTGCATGGACTGGGAGCAGTACTGAGCCAGAAAGAGCCATATGGGCAGGAGCACCCTGTGACCTGTTTGAGCAGAAAACTGCTATGGTGGGAGGTGGGGTATGCCACAATTGGGACACCTTGGGTGGCACTTGTTTGTAACCAGCCCCCCGCCGTGGTGACTTACCACCCACCTGTTAGGTGGCGGCAACCTACCTTGGGGAAATTGGACAGACTTTTGTGGTGGAGCCTTGAACTTGGACTTCAGGTGGACTATTTGAACATTGTGCACCCACGAAGAGAGGCCCACTGCACTATGGATGAACTGTCTAGGCCGGAGCCTACACCCCCTAGGTAGCGTCCCCTTCAACACAAGGGACTGCGGGACCAGGTCCCAAATCGTTGGGACATGGGGCCCTGGTTGACCCGCTTGAATGGGGGGGAAGGAATGTGGCCGGAGAGACTAGCCAGCCACACGTGTAATGGCGTCTGCGGCACTGAAGGGGTTAACCCTCGTGCCCGGCACCATGTTGTGGACTGTTTAAAAGTTTGTTTAATGATGTGTTTTAACATGTCATATGTAGTGCTCTGTGCACAGTTGCAGGAAGACATGTTTAAATGTATTTATTTTATATTCAAGACAGGCTCAGTGTATATTTAAAGGGAAACACG
Source organism: Pseudophryne corroboree (assembly GCF_028390025.1). Lineage (NCBI taxonomy): Eukaryota > Metazoa > Chordata > Amphibia > Anura > Myobatrachidae > Pseudophryne > Pseudophryne corroboree. The sequence continues at coordinate 1,384,011 of NW_026967506.1, forward strand.
TGTTTAAATGAAATGTGTTTAAAGGAAAAAAATGCAGTTACTATAGCTGTCTGAATAAGCATCTCTTATCCTCTGGAAATAGGAAGTGGCATGCTAATGGCCCTGTCCTAGCAGAGAGGTGTGAAGGACAATACTTTTTGATGTGTAAGTTCCTTAGAGAGAGATGCTAATCACTGGGTCTATGGGCTTGGAACTTGTTTCATGTAGGTGATTTAATTGATATACGATCCATGAATGGCAGATACAGGAAGTAACACTGTTTGTATTGTAACCATTCCTGTTGTAATCTCAAACACTGGGTTTGCCTGGAGATGTGAATGACCAGAAACATTTGTATTTTGAAGCTATGTGATAAATTTATCAATAGTGAATGTTAATCTGATACCAAACGTTGTCTGTGTGACAGGAAGGAGAAGATTGTTTTATTGCACTTATCTCCTTTTGAAATGTAATTTATTTATTGGTATTTCGTAAAATAACCTGATTGGTTGGAGAAGACAGGGAGGGCTTACCCCCCTGTGGTACTGTGTGGAAAACTGACATAAAAAGGAGACCTGCGTGCCTCCAGAGTTGTAGTATTGTACCATCTTATTCTGCTATGTGGTCAGGCCTCGTGTGACTTGACCTTCCATTCTGTGTGCAGCCGACGGGACGCGAAAGCGGCGAGTGCTTTCATACGGGACCGTCCTGTCACAACCTCTATTTTTGATCTTCATGGATTCGGTTAAATCGGGTATAGTTCCCAAAGACTGGCGTATAGCGGAGGTAGTGCCGATATTCAAAAAGGGGAGCAAAGCTGAACCAGGTAATTATAGACCAGTTAGTCTTACATCTATAGTGGGGAAAGTATTGGAAGTTATTCTAAGGGACAGTATTCAAAAGTTCCTTGAAGCAAATAAGGTAATTAAAAGGAACCAACATGGATTTGTGAAGGACAGATCATGTCAGACCAACTTACTTGGCTTTTATGAAACCGTAAGTGCGAACCTAGATCAGGCTAAAACTTTGTCAAAGCTTTCGATACTGTACCACACATGCGTCTTATCTATAAGCTACAAGAAATATGGCTAGGGAGCACAATATACACTCGGGTCAGTAATTGGTTAGATAATAGGGAGCAGCAAGTTGTGGTCAATGGATTATTTTCAAATAAGACTGTATAGGAGAAGACAAATAGGTTGAACTCGATGGACAATTGTCTTTTTTCAACCTTAGTTACTATAGGAACAGAAAAATGTAAATCTCCAAATAGGGCTGCACTTCTCTTTAGAGATTCCATTATTAGATGAGTACATCTGCTGGGAAAATGCTACTGGAGCATAGCAATAAGTAGGGTGTTTACCTGGAGGCATATGATGGCCTATTGGCCTGGTCTAGCCACAGAGAGAGCCGGGCTGGCTCTTTATCTGCTCCCCCAACCTAGAGGTATCGTTTCTGCAGGCAAATGAAAGAGGAGGCATATCAACAGCAACAGAAGACAATTAGATCAAACCCAAATAAACAAAGGCAGAGAGCAGAACATAGCTAAGAACAGGATGAGAACTGACACAACTCTAAGGGCAGGGTGTAGTAACATACATCGCCCCTCGCCCCTCTATACTAACGATGAGGTCCACCGTGATACCTGTGAGAAGGTTGGCAGGGGGTCTCTGTGTGGTCCGTCACCTCCCAGTGGGCTCCTCCTCCCTGCAGCCAGAAGGGGATTGTGGAGCTGCACCACAAGGCTGACCGGACGCAGGTAAGGGGGGGCGGTGGAGCGACACATGGCGGTGGGATGCCACTATAGGGTATCGCCATAAAAAGATGCCATGCGGATGCCAAAAGCATCACCACTTTCCAAGTGAATAACTTCAACTCTATCTCTTGTAGAGGCTCAAACCAATCTGATTGAAGGAACTGCAACACCACATTAAGGTCCCATGGTGCCACTGGAGGCACAAATGGAGGCTGGATGTGCAGAACCCCTTTCACGAAGGTCTGAATCTCTGGAAGAGAGGCCAATTGTTTTTGGAAGAACACTGACAAGGCTGAAATCTGGACCTTGATTGACCCCAATCGGAGGCACGCCTCCACACCCGCCTGCAGAAATGGAGAAAACGTCCCAACTGAAACTCTTCCGTAGGAGCCTTCATGGATTCACACCAAGACACATATTTTCTCCAAATACGGTGGTAATGTTTCGACGTTACTCCTTTCCTGGCCTGAATAAGGGTGGGGATGACTTCCTTGGGAATACCCTTTTGGACTAGGATCCGGCGCTCGACAGCCATGCCGTCAAACGTAGCCGTGGTAAGTCTTGATACACGCACACCCTCTGCTGCAGCAGGTCCTCGCGAAGAGGAAGAGGCCGAGGATCTTCTATGAGCAACTCCTGAAGATCTGGGTACCAAGCCCTCCTTGGCCAGTCTGGGGCAATGAAGATTGCTCGAACTCTTGTTCTCTCGTATGATCCTGAGCACTTTTGGGATCAGCGGAAGTGGAGGGAAGACATACACCCACTGGAACACCCACTGGGCCACTAGCGCATCCACTGCTATTGCTTGATGGTCTCTCGACCTGGAACAATATTTCTGAAGCTTCTTGTTGAGACGAGATGCCATCATGTCTACTTGAGGAACTACCCAAAGACTTGTCACCTCTGCGGAGACTTCTTTGCGGAGGCCCCACTCTCCTGGATGGAGATCATGTCTGCTGAGGAGGTCTGCTTCCCAGTTGTCTACTCCCGGAATGAAAATTGCAGACAGAGCCTTTACATATCTTTCTGCCTAGAGGAGGATCTTTGTCACCTCTGCCATTGCCGCTCTGCTTTTTGTTCACCCCTGCCTGTTTATGTACGCGACTGCTGTTGCATTGTCCGTCTGGATCTGCACGAAATGATCTTGAAGAAGATGCACCGCTTGTTAAAGGCCGTTGTAAATGGCTCTCAATTCCAGCACGTTTATGTGAAGGCAGGCTTCCTGACTTGACCATATTCCCTGGAAGCTTTCTCCCCGAGTGACAGCTCCCCAGCCTCGGAGACTTGCATCAGTGGTTACCAGGAGCCAGTCCTGAATCCCGAACCTGCGTCCCTCTAATAGGTGAGAACTGTGTAGCCACCACAAGAGCGAAATCCTGGCTTTTGACGACAGGATTATCTTCCGGTGCATGTGTAGGTGGGATCCCGACCACTTGTCCAACAGGTCCCACTGGAATACCCTGGCATGGAACCTGCCAAACTGTATGGCCTCGTAGGCCGCCACCATCTTCCCCAACAACCGAATGCACTGATGGATCGACACACTCAATGGTTTCAATATTTGTTTTACCATTTTCTGGATTTCCAGAGCCTTTTCCACCTGAAGAAATACTCTCTGAACTTCTGTGTCCAGAATCATCCCGAGAAAAGACAATCTTGTCGCCGGTTCCAACTGGGACTTTGGATAATGTATGATCCAACCGTGTTGTTGGAGTATTGACAGGGAAAGTGTGATGTTTTGTAGCAACTGCTCCCTGGATCTCGCCTTTATCAGGAGATCGTCTAGATAAGGAATTATATTGACTCCTTTTTGATGCAGGAGAACCATCATCTCCGCCATCACCTTGGTGAATACCCTCGGCGCTGTGGAGAGACCGAAAGGTAACGTCTGGAATTGGTAATGGCAGTCCTGAACCACGAATCTCAGATAAGCCTGGTGAGGAGGATAAATGGGAACATGCAGGTAAGCATCCTTTATGTCTACAGACATCATGTAGTCCCCCTCCTCCAGACTGGAAATTACTGTCCTCAGTGATTCCATTTTGAACTTGAATCATTTCAAGTAGAGATTCAGATTTTTTAGGTTTAGGATCGGTCTGATCGAGCCGTCCGGCTTCGGAACTACAAAAAGGCTTGAACAAAACCCGTCCCCTTGTTGTGACAAAGGTACCAGGACTATGACCTGATCCTGACATAATTTTTGGATTGCCGCTGTTACTGCTTCCCTTTCTGGAAGAGAAGCTGGCAAGGTCGATTTGAAAAATCGGCATGGGGGAACGTCTTGAAACTCCAGCTTGTATCCCTGGGACACTATTTGCAACACCCAGGGGTTCGGGCCAGACAGAATCCAACCTTGGCTGAACAGTCTGAGATGTGCCCCCACCCGAGCGGCCTCCTGCAAAGGAGCCCCAGCGTCATGCTGAAGATTTGGCAGAAGTAGGGGTAGACTTCTGCTCCTGGGAACCTGAAGCCGCTGTGGACTTCTTTCCCTTTCCCTGCAAAGAAGGGGGAACCTCTCGCTTTTTTGTATTTATTGGGCCGAAAGGACTGCATGTGCAGGTGATATGTCTTTTTTACCGGTGCAGTCGCAGAGGGCAAAAATGTTGACTTACCTGCGGTAGCCGCCGAGACTAATGCATCCAGTCCATCACCAAATAAGGCCTCACCTTTATATGGGAGAGCCTCCATATTTCTTTTGGAATCTGCATCCGCGTTCCACTGGCGAATCCACAACGCCCGCCAAGCAGATACTGCCATGGTAGTGGCTTGTGAACTCAAGAGTCCAATATCTTTCATCGCTTCTAGTATGTATGCGGCAGCGTCTTTGATATTCCCTAACTTAAGGAGTATCTCATCTTTATCAATCATGTCAATTTCTGATGACATGCTTTCTGACCATTTTTTAATAGCGCGACTCACTCACGCGCAAGCAATTGTGGGCCTGAGCAGGGCCGAAACTAGGATTTTTGTCACCCAGGGCAAAACAGTAATCCGGCGCCCCCCCCCCCTACACACACACGCACAGACAACCAACCCACCACCACGTGTAACTCTGTGAGAAGGCTGACAATGCCATCAGCCAGTACCAGCTAACGGGCTATTTCCACTCATGGGTGTCCACGACACCTATAGAGCGGGAATACAACCTGTGGCCAGCGCAGCGAAGCCCACAAGGGGCTTTTTTACACTCACCCCCTGACGGCATTCTGGCGGCCGGGATCCTGGTGTCGGTATGCTGACCGTGCACCGGCCACGTAACCCCAACCCATATATACTCCATGAGAGCAAAGGGCTGGTAGCTGCTATATAGCGTCTTTTCTAGACATTTAGCTGGACTCAGGGGGTCATTTCCAACCCGTTTGCACGCTGCGGTTCATTGCAGCGGTGCGAACGGGTCAGAACTGTGCGTGTGCGGCGGCTGCATTGTGCAGGCGCGTCACTGCCCGGTGACGGCAGTTTCCGGGCAGTGACGCCACTTACGAAGAAAGCGGTCTCAGCGGCAACTGCAAGAAGATTGCCAGGAGGAAGGCGTTTTGGGGCGTCTACTCACCGTTTTCCGGAAGTGGAGATCCAAATGCAGGTGTGTCCAGGCGTTTGGGGGGCGGATGTCTGATGTCAATTCCAGGACCTTCATCGCTGGATCCATCGCACAGGGTAAGTAACTGCAGGGCTAGTATTGTTTTACACAAAACTTTTTTAGCATAGCAGGCTGCACAAGCGATCACAGCCCTGCTATGCTAAAATACACTCCCCCATAGGCGGCGTCTAGTTGATCGCACCAGCAGCAAAAAGTTGCTTGGTGCGATCAAGTCGGAATGACCACAATAGTTAGACATTTGGGCTACAGATGAAATGAAAAAGGAAATAATACCCCATACATTGATACATATGTAAAATCACACACATACATACTGTCACACATCTAAACACATACACGCACGCACGCATACATTCACTCACATACATAGTCACACACCTGTATACATACATAGTCATACATACATACATACATACATACAGTGACACACAAGCACGCATACAGATATGTAGTGACACACCTATTCACATACATAGTCACACACCTGTATACATACATAGTCATACATACATACATACATACATACATACAGTGACACACAAGCACGCATACAGATATGTAGTGACACACCTATTCACATACATAGTCACACACCTGTATACATACATAGTCATACATACATACATACATACATACATACAGTGACACACAAGCACGCATACAGATATGTAGTGACACACCTATTCACATACATAGTCACACACCTGTATACATACATAGTCATACATACATACATACATACATACATACAGTGACACACAAGCACGCATACAGATATGTAGTGACACACCTATTCACATACATAGTCACACACCTGTATACATACATAGTCACACATACATACATACATACAGTGACACACAAGCACGCATACAGATATGTAGTGACACACCTATTCACATACATAGTCACACACCTGTATACATACATAGTCACACATACATACATACATACATACAGTGACACACAAGCACGCATACAGATATGTAGTGACACACCTGTTCACATACAGTCACACACATGCACAACACATTCATACTAGTGATGAGCGGGTTCGGTTTCCGAGAAACCGAACCCCCCCGAACGTCACACTTTTTACACGGGTCCGAGCCGTACTCGGATTCTCCCGTATGGCTCGGTTAACCCGAGCGCGCCCAAACGTCATCATCCCGCTGTCGGATTCTCGCGAGATTCGGATTCTATATAAGCAGCCGCGCGTCGCCGCCATTTTCACACGTGCATTGAGATTGATAGGGAGAGGACGTGGCTGGCGTCCTCTCCGTTATACAAGACAGTTGATTGCTTTTGCTCAGTTTATTTTACTATTGTGGGGAGGATTGGGGAGCAGCTGTTAGGACTCGGAGTAGAGTGCAGAGTTTTGCTGATAGTGACCACCAGGTTTTTTTTATCCGTTCTCTGCCTGAAAAAAACGCTCCATACCATATCTGTGCTCAGTGTGCTGCATGATATATCTGTGCTGAGTGCTCACACTGCTTAATTGTGGGGACTGGGGAGCAGCTATAGCTGGAGTACAGTGCACAGTTTTGCTGACAGTGACCACCAGTATACGTTTGTCTGCCTGAAAAACACTCCTGTGGTGGCTTTTTTTTTATACTAGTTTAGCAGTCTGCTGACAGTGTCCACCAGGTCCATTATACTGTATATAGCAGTACGGTAGGCCACTGCTGTACCTACCTCTGTGTCGTCACTCGTCGTCCATAAGTATACTATCCATCCATCTACATTGTATACCTGTGGTGGCTTTTTTTTTATACTAGTTTAGCAGTCTGCTGACAGTGTCCACCAGGTCCATTATACTGTATATATCAGTACGGTAGGCCACTGCTGTACCTACCTCTGTGTCGTCACTCGTCGTCCATAAGTATACTATCCATCCATCTACATTGTATACCTGTGGTGGCTTTTAGTTGTGCGCATTAAAATATGGAGAACAAAAATGTGGAGGTTAAAAAAATAGGGAAAGATCAAGATCCACTTCCACCTCGTGCTGAAGCTGCTGCCACTAGTCATGGCCGAGACGATGAAATGCCATCAACGTCGTCTGCCAAGGCCGATGCCCAATGTCATAGTACAGAGCATGTAAAATCCAAAACACAAAAGTTCAGTAAAATGACCCAAAAATCAAAATTAAAAGCGTCTGAGGAGAAGCGTAAACTTGCCAATATGCCATTTACGACACGGAGTGGCAAGGAACGGCTGAGGCCCTGGCCTATGTTCATGGCTAGTGGTTCAGCTTCACATGAGGATGGAAGCACTCATCCTCTCGCTAGAAAACTGAAAAGACTCAAGCTGGCAAAAGCACCGCAAAGAACTGTGCGTTCTTCGAAATCACAAATCCCCAAGGAGAGTCCAATTGTGTCGGTTGCGATGCCTGACCTTCCCAACACTGGACGTGAAGAGCATGCGCCTTCCACCATTTGCACGCCCCCTGCAAGTGCTGGAAGGAGCACCCGCAGTCCAGTTCCTGATAGTCAGATTGAAGATGTCAGTGTTGAAGTACACCAGGATGAGGAGGATATGGGTGTTGCTGGCGCTGAGGAGGAAATTGACAAGGAGGATTCTGATGGTGAGGTGGTTTGTTTAAGTCAGGCACCCGGGGAGACACCTGTTGTTCGTGGGACGAATATGGCCATTGACATGCCTGGTCAAATGACAAAAAACAAACAAAACACCTCTTCGGTGTGGAATTATTTTAACAGAAAAGCGGACAACAGGTGTCAAGCCGTGTGTTGCCTTTGTCAAGCTGTAATAAGTAGGGGTAAGGACGTTAACCACCTCGGAACATCCTCCCTTATACGTCACCTGCAGCACATTCATCATAAGTCAGTGACAAGTTCAAAAACATTGGGTGACAGTGGAAGCAGTCCACTGACCAGTAAATCCCTTCCTCTTGTAACCAAGCTCCTGCAAACCACCCCATCAACTCCCTCAGTGTCAATTTCCTCCTTCCCCAGGAATGCCAATAGTCCTGCAGGCCATGTCACTGGCAATTCTGACGAGTCCTCTCCTGCCTGGGATTCCTCCGATGCATCCTTGCGTGTAACGCCTACTGCTGCTGGCGCTGCTGTTGTTGCTGCTGGGAGTCGATGGTCATCCCAGAGGGGAAGTCGTAAGCCCACTTGTACTACTTCCAGTAAGCAATTGACTGTCCAACAGTCCTTTGCGAGGAAGATGAAATATCACAGCAGTCATCCTACTGCAAAGCGGATAACTGAGGCCTTGGCATCCTGGGTGGTGAGAAACGTGGTTCCGGTATCCATCATTACTGCAGAGCCAACTAGAGACTTGATTGAAGTACTGTGTCCCCGGTACCAAATACCATCTAGGTTCCATTTCTCTAGGCAGGCGATACCGAAAATGTACACAGACCTCAGAAAAAATAAGAATTTCTCTGACGTCCTAGTGGATGCTGGGGACTCCGTAAGGACCATGGGGAATAGACAGCTCCGCAGGAGACTGGGCACATCTAAAGAAAGATTTAGGACTATCTGGTGTGCACTGGCTCCTCCCCCTATGACCCTCCTCCAAGCCTTAGTTAGATTTCTGTGCCCGGCCGAGCTGGTTGCACACTAGGGGCTCTCCTGAGCTCCTAGAAAGAAAGTATAGTTTAGGTTTTTTATTTTACAGTGAGACCTGCTGGCAACAGGCTCACTGCAGCGAGGGACTAAGGGGAGAAGAAGCGAACCTACCTAAGTGGTGGTAGCTTGGGCTTCTTAGGCTACTGGACACCATTAGCTCCAGAGGGATCGCACACAGGACCCGACCTCGTCGTCCGTTCCCGGAGCCGCGCCGCCGTCCCCCTTACAGAGCCAGAAGCAAGAAGGTCCGGAAAATCGGCGGCTGAAGACTTCTGTCTTCTCCAAGGTAGCGCACAGCACTGCAGCTGTGCGCCATTGCTCCTCATGCACACCACACACTTCGGTCACTGATGGGTGCAGGGCGCTGGGGGGGGGGGGGGGCCCAGAGCAGCAATTAAAAACACCTTGGCTGGCAAACTGACACCATATATAGCCCCAGGGGCTATATAGGTGTAAATTAACCCCTGCCAGAATTATTAAAATAGCGGGAGAAAGCCCACCGAAAAAGGGGCGGAGTCATCTCCCTCAGCACACTGGCGCCATTTTACCTCACAGCTCCGCTGGAAGGATCGCTCCCTGGCTCTCCCCTGCAGTCCTGCACTACAGAAAGGGTAAAAAAGAGAGGGGGGGCACAAATTTAGGCGCAGTATAGAATATATATGCAGCTATAAGGGAAAACACTTTTCATAGGTGATATCCCTGTGGTATATAGCGCTCTGGTGTGTGCTGGCATACTCTCCCTCTGTCTCCCCAAAGGGCTTTGTGGGGTCCTGTCCTCTGTCAGAGCATTCCCTGTGTGTCTGCTGGGTGTCGGTACTGCTGTGTCGACATGTATGATGAGGAAAATTATGTGGAGGCGGAGCAAATGCCTGTGAATGTGCTGTCACCCCCTGCGGGGTCGACACCTGTGTGGATGGACTTATGGAAGGAATTACGTGACAGTGTCAACTCCTTACACAAAAGGTTTGACGACATAGGACAGCCGGCTACTCAGCTTGTGCCTGTTCCAGCGTCTTTAAAACGCCCGCTACCTCAGATGACAGATACAGATGTCGACACGGATACCGACTCCAGTGTCGACGACGATGAGACTAGTGTACCCTCCAATAGGTCCACCCGTTACATGATTGAGGCAATGAAAAATGTATTACACATTACTGATATTACCCCAGGTACCAGAAAAAAGGGTATTATGTTTGGTGAGAGAAAACTACCAGTAGTTTTTCCTGCATCTGAGGAATTAAATGAGGTGTGTGAGGAAGCCTGGACTTCCCCCGATAAGAAATTGATTATTTCTAAACGGTTATTGGCAGCGTACCCTTTCCCGCCAGAGGATAGGTCACGTTGGGAAACACCCCCTAGGGTAGATAAAGCGCTGACACGCTTATCAAAAAAGGTGTCACTACCGTCTCCGGATACGGCCGCCCTAAAGGAACCTGCTGATAGAAAGCAGCAGGCTACCCTTAAAGCTATATACACACACACGGGCATTATATTGCGACCAGCTATTGCATCGGCATGGATGTGCAGTGCTGCAGCTGCGTGGTCAGATTCCCTGTCGGATAATATTGATACCATGGATAGGGACAATATTTTGCTGACGATAGAGCATATAAAAGACGCTGTCTTATACATGCGTGATGCACAGAGGGATATTTGCCGGCTGGCATCAAAAATAAGCGCTGTGTCCATTGCCGCCAGAAGGGGGTTATGGTCAGGCGATGCCGACTCGAAGCGGCACATGGAAGTTTTGCCTTATAAGGGGGTGGAACTGTTTGGGGATGGTCTTTCGGACCTCGTTTCCACAGCTCCTGCTGGGAAATCAACTTTTTTGCCACAGACTACCCCACAGCAAAAGAAAGCACCGTATTATCAGGTACAGTCCTTTCGGTCCCAGAAAAGCAAGAGGGCTAGAGGCTCATCCTTTCTGTTGAGAGGCAGAGGTAGAGGGAAAAAGCTGCAGCACACAGCTAGTTCCCAAGAGCAGAAGTCCTCCCCTGCGTCCGGTAAGTCCACAGCATGACGCTGGGGCTGCTCAGGCGGACCCGGGTACGGTGGGGGCCCGTCTCAGGACGTTCAGCGCACAGTGGGCTCTCTCACAGGTGGATCCCTGGGTCCTTCAAGTAGTATCTCAAGGGTACATGCTGGAATTCGAGACGTCTCCCCCCCGCCGTTTCCTAAAATCTGCCTTACCGGCAACTCCCTCTGCCAGGGAGGCAGTGTTGGTGGCTATTCAAAAACTGTATTCACAACAAGTGATTGTCAAGGTACCCCTCCTTCAGCAAGGAAAGGGTTACTATTCCACAATGTTTGTGGTACCGAAACCGGACAGTTCGGTGAGACCCATCTTAAATTTAAAATCCTTGAACACTTATATCAAAAGATTCAAGTTCAAGATGGAATTGCTCAGGGCGGTTATTGCGAGCCTGGACGACGGGGATTACATGGTCTCCCTGGACATCAAGGATGCGTACCTGCATGTCCCCATTTACCCTCCTCACCAGGAGTACCTCAGATTTGTGGTACAGGACTGTCACTATCAGTTCCAGACGCTGCCGTTTGGGTTATCTATGGCACCGAGGGTTTTTACCAAGGTAATGGCCGAAATGATGATACTCCTTCGCAAGAAGGGAGTTTTAATTATCCCGTACTTGGACGATCTCCTGATAAAGGCGAGGTCCAAGGAACAGTTGGTAGTGGGGGTAGCACTTTTTCGGGAAGTGCTGCAACAGCACGGCTGGATTCTCAATATTCCAAAGTCACAGCTGGTCCCGACGACACGTCTTCTGTTCCTGGGAATGATTCTGGACACAGACCAGAAAAAAGTGTTTCTTCCAGTGGAAAAAGCAGAGGAATTGTCATCTCTAGTCAGAAACCTCCTAAAACCAGGACAGGTGTCGGTACATCAATGCACACGAGTCCTGGGAAAAATGGTAGCTTCATACGAAGCAATTCCATTCGGAAGGTTCCACGCAAGGATTTTCCAGTGGGACCTGTTGGACAAATGGTCCGGGTTCCATCTCCTGATGCAGCAGCGGATAACCCTGTCGGCAAGGACCAGGGTGTCGCTGCTGTGGTGGCTGCAGGGGGCTCATCTACTAGAGGGCTGCAGATTCGGAATACAGGACTGGGTCCTGGTGACCACGGATGCCAGCCTTCGGGGCTGGGGTGCAGTCACACAGGGAAGAAATTTCCAAGGACTGTGGTCAACTTAGGAGATTTCACTTCACATAAATATTCTGGAGCTAAGGGCCATTTACAATGCCCTAAGCCGAGCAAGACCCCTGCTTCAGAACCAGCCGGTACTGATCCAATCAGACAACATCACGGCGGTCGCCCATGTAAACAGACAGGGCGGCACAAGAAGCAGGAGGGCAATGGCAGAAGCCACAAGGATTCTCCGATGGGCGGAAAATCACGTGTTAGCACTGACAGCAGTGTTCATTCCGGGAGTGGACAACTGGGAAGCAGACTTCCTCAGCAGACACGACCTCCACCCGGGAGAATGGGGACTTCATCCAGAAGTCTTCCAAATGCTGGTGAACCGTTGGGAAAGACCACAGGTGGACATGATGGCGTCCCGCCTCAACAAAAAGCTAAAAAGATATTGCGCCAGGTCAAGGGACCCTCAGGCGATCGCTGTGGACGCTCTAGTAACACCGTGGGTGTACCAGTCAGTTTATGTGTTTCCTCCTCTGCCTCTCATTCCCAAGGTACTGAGAATAATACGAAGGCGAGGAGTGAAAACTATACTCGTGGTTCCGGATTGGCCAAGAAGAGCTTGGTACCCGGAACTTCAAGAGATGCTTTCAGAGGACCCATGGCCTCTACCGCTACGGCGGGACCTGCTGCAGCAGGGGCCCTGCCTGTTCCAAGACTTACCGCGGCTGTGTTTGACGGCATGGCGGTTGAACACCGGATCCTGAAGGAAAAAGGCATTTCGGAGGAAGTCATCCCTACCCTGATCAAAGCCAGGAAGGATGTCACTGCAAAACATTATCACCGCATTTGGCGGAAATATGTTGCTTGGTGTGAGGCCAGGAAGGCCCCAACGGAGGAATTTCAACTGGGTCGATTCCTGCATTTCCTGCAAGCAGGGGTGACGTTGGGCCTCAAATTGGGGTCCATTAAGGTCCAGATTTCGGCTCTGTCGATTTTCTTCCAGAAAGAACTGGCTTCACTGCCTGAAGTTCAGACTTTTGTCAAAGGAGTTCTGCATATTCATCCTCCTTTTGTGCCCCCGGTGGCACCTTGGGATCTCAATGTGGTTTTGGTGTTCCTGAAATCACATTGGTTTGAGCCACTTAAGATTGTGGATTTGAAATATCTCACGTGGAAAGTGGTCATGCTGTTGGCCCTGGCTTCGGCCAGGCGTGTATCAGAATTGGCAGCTTTATCTTGTAAAAGCCCTAATCTGATTTTCCATATGGATAGGGCAGAGTTGAGGACTCGTCCTCAGTTTCTCCCGAAGGTGGTCTCAGCTTTTCACTTGAACCAACCTATTGTGGTGCCTGCGGCTACTAGGGACTTGGAGGATTCCAAGTTACTGGACGTAGTCAGGGCCCTGAAAATTTATGTTTCCAGGACGGCTGGAGTCAGGAAAACTGACTCGCTGTTTATCCTGTATGCACCCAACAAGTTGGGTGCTCCTGCTTCTAAGCAGACTATCGCGCGCTGGATTTGTAGCACTGTTCAGCTGGCGCATTCTGCGGTGGGATTACCGCAGCCTAAATCTGTAAAAGCCCATTCCACGAGGAAGGTGGGCTCATCTTGGGCGGCTGCCCGAGGGGTCTCAGCTTTACAACTTTGCCGAGCTGCTACTTGGTCAGGGGCAAACACGTTTGCAAAATTCTACAAATTTGATACCCTGGCTGAGGAGGACCTGGAGTTCTCTCATTCGGTGCTGCAGAGTCATCCGCACTCTCCCGCCCGTTTGGGAGCTTTGGTATAATCCCCATGGTCCTTACGGAGTCCCCAGTATCCACTAGGACGTCAGAGAAAATAAGAATTTACTCACCGGTAATTCTATTTCTCGTAGTCCGTAGTGGATGCTGGGCGCCCATCCCAAGTGCAGATTGTCTGCAATACTTGTAAATAGTTATTGTTACACAAATCGGGTTGTTATTGCGAGCCATCTGTTCAGAGGCTCCGTTGTTATCATACTGTTAACCGGGGTTCCTATCACGTGTTATATGGTGTGATTGGTGTGGCTGGTATGAGTCTTACCCAGGATTCAAAATCCTTCCTTATTGTGTCAGCTCTTCCGGGCACAGTTCCTAACTGAGGCTTGGAGGAGGGTCATAGGGGGAGGAGCCAGTGCACACCAGATAGTCCTAAATCTTTCTTTAGATGTGCCCAGTCTCCTGCGGAGCCGTCTATTCCCCATGGTCCTTACGGAGTCCCCAGCATCCACTACGGACTACGAGAAATAGAATTACCGGTGAGTAAATTCTTATTTTCTCTGACGTCCTAGTGGATGCTGGGGACTCCGTAAGGACCATGGGGATTATACCAAAGCTCCCAAACGGGCGGGAGAGTGCGGATGACTCTGCAGCACCGAATGGGCAAACTCAAGGTCCTCCTCAGCCAGGGTATCAAATTTGTAAAACTTAGCAAAAGTGTTAGACCCTGACCAAGTAGCCGCTCGGCAAAGTTGCAGTGCCGAGACCCCTTGGGCGGCCGCCCAAGATGAGCCCACCTTCCTTGTGGAATGGGCTTTTACTGATTTAGGCTGCAGTAGTCCTACAGACAGAATGCGCAAGCTGAATAGTGCTACAAATCCAGCGAGCAATAGTCTGCTTAGAAGCAGGAGCACCCAGCTTGTTGGGTGCATACAGGATAAACAGCGAGTCAGTTTTCCTGACTCTAGCCGTCCTAGAAACATACATTTTCAGGGCCCTGACTACGTCCAGTAACTTGGAATCCTCCAAGTCCCTAGTAGCCGCAGGCACCACAATAGGTTGGTTCAAGTGAAAAGCTGATACCACCTTCGGGAGAAACTGAGGACGAGTCCTCAACTCTGCCCTATCCATATGGAAAATCAGATAAGGGCTTTTACAAGACAAAGCCGCCAATTCTGATACACGCCTGGCCAAAGCCAGGGCCAACAACATGACCACTTTCCACATGAGATATTTCAAATCCACAGTTTTAAGTGGCTCGAACCAATGTGACTTCAGGAATCCCAAAACCACATTGAGATCCCAAGGTGCCACTGGAGGCACGTAAGGAGGCTGAATATGCAGAACTCCCTTGACAAATGTCTGAACTTCAGGCAGTGAAGCCAGTTCCTTTTGGAAGAAAATCGACAGAGCCGAAATCTGGACCTTAATGGACCCCAATTTGAGGCCCATCGTCACCCCTGCCTGCAGGAAATGCAGGAATCGACCCAGTTGAAATTCCTCCGTTGGGGCCTTCCTGGCCTCACACCAAGCAACATATTTCCGCCAAATGCGGTGATAATGTTTTGCAGTTACATCCTTCCTGGTTTTGATCAGGGTAGGGATGACTTCCTCCGAAATGCCCTTTTCCTTCAGGATCCGTTGTTCAACCGCCATGCCGTCAAACGCAGCCGCGATAAGTCTTGGAACAGGCAGGGCCCCTGCTGCAGCAGGTCCCGCCTTAGCGGTAGAGGCCATGGGTCCTCCGAGAGTATCTCTTGAAGTTCCGGGTACCAAGCCCTTCTTGGCCAATCCGGAACCACGAGTATAGTTCTCACTCCTCCCCTTCGTATTATTCTCAGTACCTTGGGAATGAGAGGCAGAGGAGGAAACACATAAACCGACAGGTACACCCACGGTGTCACTAGAGCGTCCACAGCTATCGCCTGAGGGTCCCTTGACCTGGCGCAATATCTTTTTAGTTTTTTGTTGAGGCAGGACGCCATCATATCCACCTGTGGTCTTTCCCAACGGTTTACAATCAATTGGAAGACTTCTGGATGAAGTCCCCACTCTCTCGGGTGGAGGTCGTGCCTGCTGAGGAAGTCTGCTTCCCAGTTGTCCACTCCCGGAATGAACACTGCTGACAGTGCTAACACGTGATTTTCCGCCCATCGGAGAATCCTTGTGGCTTCTCCCATTGCCCTCCTGCTTCTTGTGCCGCCCTGTCTGTTTACATGGGCGACCGCCGTGATGTTGTCTGATTGGATCAGTACCGGCTGGTTTTGAAGCAGGGGTCTTGCTTGGCTTAGGGCATTGTAAATGGCTCTTAGCTCCAGAATATTTATGTGTAGTAAAATCTCCTGATTTGACCACAGTCCCTGGAAATTTTTTCCTTGTGTGACTGCACCCCAGCCCCGAAGGCTGGCACCCGTGGTCACCAGGACCCAGTCCTGTATTCCGAATCTGCGGCCCTCTAGGAGATGAGCACTCTGCAGCCACCACAGTAGAGACACCCTGGTCCTTGGCGACAGGGTTATCCGCTGCTGCATCTGAAGATGCAACCCGGACCACTTGTCCAACAGGTCCCACTGGAAAGTTCTTGCGTGGAACCTGCCGAATGGAATTGCTTCGTATGAAGCTACCATCTTTCCCAGGACACGCGTGCATTGATGCACCGACACCTGTCCTGGTTTTAGGAGGTTTCTGACTAGAGATGACAACTCCTCGGCTTTTTCCACTGGAAGAAACACTTTTTTCTGGTCTGTGTCCAGAATCATTCCCAGGAACAGAAGACGTGTCGTCGGGAGTCGGGACCAGCTGTGACTTTGGGATATTGAGAATCCAGCCGTGCTGTTGTAGTACTTCCCGAGAAAGCGCTACCCCCACCAACAACTGTTCCTTGGACCTCGCCTTTATCAGGAGATCGTCCAAGTACGGGATAATTAAAACCCCCTTCTTCCGAAGGAGTATCATCATTTCGGCCATTACCTTGGTAAAGACCCTCGGTGCCGTGGATAACCCAAACGGCAGCGTCTGGAACTGATAGTGACAGTCCTGTACCACAAATCTGAGGTACTCCTGGTGAGGAGGGTAAATGGAGACATGCAGGTAGGCATCCTTGATGTCCAGGGAGACTATGTAATCCCCCTCGTCCAGGCTCGCAATAACCGCCCTGAGCGATTCCATCGTGAACTTGAATCTTTTGATATATGTGTTCAAGGATTTTAAATTTAAAATGGGTCTCACCGAACCGTCCGGTTTCGGTACCACAAACATTGTGGAATAGTAACCCTTTCCTTGCTGAAGGAGGGGCACCTTGATTATCACCTGCTGTGAAATACAGCTTGTGTATAGCCTCCAACACTGCCTCCCTGACTGAGGGAGTTGCAGGTAAGGCAGATTTTAGGAAACGGCGGGGGGGAGACGTCTCGAATTCCAGCCTGTACCCCTGAGATACTACTTGAAGGATCCAGGGATCCACCTGTGAGAAAGCCCACTGTGTGCTGAAATTTCTGAGACGGGCCCCCACCGTACCCGGGTCCGCCTGAGCAGCCCCAGCGTCATGCGGTGGACTTAACGGAAGCGGGGGAGGACTTCTGCTCTTGGGAACTGGCTGTATGCTGCAGCTTTTTACCTCTGCCTCTCGGCAGAAAGGATGAGCCTCGAGCCCTCTTGTTTTTATGGGGCCGAAAGGAATGTACCTGATAATACGGTGCCTTCTTCTGCTGTGGGGCAACTTGTGGCAAAAATGTTGATTTCCCAGCCGTAGCCGTGGAAACAAGGTCTGAAAGACCATCGCCAAACAGCTCCACCCCTTTATAAGGCAAAACTTCCATGTGCCTTTTGGAATCGGCATCACCTGACCACTGCCGAGTCCATAACCCTCTCCTGGCGGCAATGGACATTGCGCTTATTTTTGATGCTAGACGGCAAATATCCCTCTGTGCATCGCGCATGTATAAGACGGCGTCTTTTATATGCTCTACTGTCAGCAAAATATTGTCCCTATCCAGGGTATCAATATTATCCGACAGGGAGTCTGACCACGCAGCAGCAGCACTGCACATCCATGCCGATGCAATAGCTGGTCGCAGTAAAATGCCCGTGTGTGTGTATATAGCCTTCAGGGTAGCCTCCTGCTTTCTATCAGCAGGTTCCTTTAGGGCGGCCGTATCCGGAGACGGTAGTGTCACCTTTTTTGACAAACGTGTAAGCGCTTTATCTACCCTAGGGGGTGTTTCCCAACGTGACCTATCCTCTGGCGGGAAAGGGTACGTTACTAATAACCGTTTAGAAATTACTAATTTCTTATCGGGGGAAGCCCACGCTTCTTCACACACCTCATTTAATTCCTCAGATGCAGGAAAAACTACTGGTAGTATTTTCTCACCAAACATAATACCCTTTTTTGTGGTACCTGGGGTATTATCAGAAATGTGTAAAACATTTTTCATTGCCTCAATCATGTAACGGGTGGACCTATTGGAGGGTACACTAGTCTCATCGTCGTCGACACTGGAGTCGGTATCCGTGTCGACATCTGTATCTGCCATCTGAGGTAACGGGCGTTTTAGAGCCCCTGATGGCTTTTGAGACGCTTGGAACAGGCACAAGCTGCGTAGCCGGCTGTCCCATGTCGTCAAACCTTTTATGTAAGGAGCTGACACTGTCACGTAATTCCTTCCATAAGTCCATCCACTCAGGTGTCGACCCCGCAGGGGGTGACATCACATTTACCGGCATTTGCTCCGCCTCCACATCATTATCCTCATCATACATGTCGACACAGCAGTACCGACACACCGCACACACACACACACACACACAGGGAATGCTCTGACAGAGGACAGGACCCCTCAAAGCCCTTTGGGGAGACAGAGGGAGAGTATGCCAGCACACACCAGAGCGCTATATAACACTGGGATATCACTATACAGAGTGTTTTCCCCTATAGCTGCTTGTATTTTATATACTGCGCCTAAATTTAGTGCCCCCCCCTCTCTTTTTTACCCTTTTTTACTGCAGGACTGCAGGGGAGAGCCTGGGAGCGATCCTTCCAGCGGAGCTGTGAGGGAAAATGGCGCCAGTGTGCTGAGGGAGATGGCTCCGCCCCTTTTTTGGCAGACTTTCTCCCGCTTTTTGTGTAATTCTGGCAGGGGTAATTTTCACCTATATAGCCTCAGGGACTATATATGGTGTATGTTTTCCCCCCAGTGCCCTGCACCCATCAGTGACCGGAGTGAGAGGTGTGCATGAGGAGCAATGGCGCACAGCTGCAGTGCTGTGCGCTACCTTGGTGAAGACAGAAGTCTTCTGCCGCCGATTTTCTGGACCACCTTCTTGCTTCTGGCTCTGTAACGGGGACGGCGGCGCGGCTCTGGGACCGGACTCCGAGGCTGGGCCTGTGTTCGATCCCTCTGGAGCTAATTGTGTCCAGTAGCCTAAGAAGCCCAAGCTAGCTGCAAGCAGGCAGGTTCGCTTCTTCTCCCCTTAGTCCCACGTAGCAGTGAGCCTGTTGCCAGCAGATCTCACTGAAAATAAAAAAACTAAACTAAACTTTCTTCTAGGAGCTCAGGAGAGCCCCTAGTGTGCATCCAGCTCAGCCGGGCACAAAAATCTAACTGAGGTCATAGAGGGAGGAGCCAGTGCACACCAGATAGACTTAAAGCTTTCTTTAATTGTGCCCAGTCTCCTGCGGCGCCGTCTATTCCCCATGGTCCTTACGGAGTCCCCAGCATCCACTAGGACGTCAGAGAAAGAGTCACCAGTGTCCTAAAAAAATGCAGTTGTACCCAATGTCCACTTAACCACGGACATGTGGACAAGTGGAGCAGGGCAGACTCAGGACTACATGACTGTGACAGCCCGCTGCGTAGATGTATTGCCTCCCGCTGCAAGAACGGCAGCGGCGGCACCAGTAGCAGCATCTCGCAAACGCCAACTCGTTCCTAGGCAGGCTACGCTTTGTATCACCGCTTTCCAGAATACGCACACAGCTGAAAACCTCTTACGGCAACTGAGGAAGATCATCGCAGAATGGCTTACCCCAATTGGACTCTCCTGGGGATTTGTGACATCGGACAACGCTAGCAATATTGTGTGTGCATTAAATATGGGCAAATTCCAGCACGTCCCATGTTTTGCACATACCTTGAATTTGGTGGTGCAGAATTATTTAAAAAAACGACAGGAGCGTGCAAGAGATGCTGTCGGTGGCCAGAAGAATTGCGGGACACTTTCGGCGTACAGGCACCACGTACAGAAGACTGGAGCACCACCAAAAACACCTGAACCTGCCCTGCCATCATCTGAAGCGAGAGGTGGTAACGAGGTGGAATTCAACCCTCTATATGCTTCAGAGGATGAAGGAGCAGCAAAAGGCCATTCAAGCCTATACAATTGAGCACGATATAGGAGGTGGAATGCACCTGTCTCAAGCGCAGTGGAGAATGATTTCAACGTTGTGCAAGGTTCTGCTGCCCTTTGAACTTGCCACACGTGAAGTCAGTTCAGACACTGCCAGCCTGAGTCAGGTCATTCCCCTCATCAGGCTTTTGCAGAAGAAGCTGGAGACATTGAAGGAGGAGCTAACACGGAGCGATTCCGCTAGGCATGTGGGACTTGTGGATGGAGCCCTTAATTCGCTTAACCAGGATTCACGGGTGGTCAATCTGTTGAAATCAGAGCACTACATTTTGGCCACCGTGCTCGATCCTAGATTTAAAACCTACGTTGGATCTCTCTTTCCAGCAGACACAAGTCTGCAGGGGTTCAAAGACCTGCTGGTGAGAAAATTGTCAAGTCAAGCGGAACGTGACCGGTCAACAGCTCTTCCTTCACATTCTCCCGCAACTGGGGCTGCAAGGAAAAGGCTAAGAATTCCGAGCCCACCCGCTGGCGGTGATGCAGGGCAGTCTGGAGCGAGTGCTGACATCTGGTCCGGACTGAAGGACCTGCCAACGATTACTGACATGTCGTCTACTGTCACTGCATATGAGTCTCTCACCATTGAAAGAATGGTGGAGGATTATATGAGTGACCGCATCCAAGTAGGCACGTCAGACAGTCCGTACGTATACTGGCAGGAAAAAGAGGCAATTTGGAGGCCCTTGCAGAAACTGGCTTTATTCTACCTAAATTGCCCCCCCTCCAGTGTGTACTCCGAAAGAGTGTTTAGTGAGGTTACTTCCAGAAAATGTGGAGAAGATGATGTTCATTAAAATGAATTATAATCAATTCCTCCGTGGAGACATTCACCAGCAGCAATTGCCTCCAGAAAGTACACGGGTACCTGAGATGGTGGATTCCAGTGGAGACGAATTAATAATCTGTGTGGAGGGGGATGTACACAGTGAAAGGGGTGATGAATGGGACGATGATGATGAGGTAGACATCTTACCTCTGTAGAGCCAGTTTGTGCAAGGAGAGATTGATTGCTTCTTTTTTGGTAGGGGCCCAAACCAACCAGTCATTTCAGTCACAGTCGTGTGGCAGACCCTGTCGCTGAAATGATGGGTTCGTTAAAGTGTGCATGTCCTGTTTATACAACATAAGGGTGGGTGGGAGGGCCCAAGGACAATTCCATCTTGCACCTCTTTTTTCTTTCATTTTTCTTTGCGTCATGTGCTGTTTGGGGAGTGTTTTTTGGAAGGGACATCCTGCGTGACACTGCAGTGCCACTCCTAGATGGGACAGGTGTTTGTGTCGGCCACTTGGGTCGCTGAGCTTAGTCACACAGCTACCTCATTGCGCCTCTTTTTTTTCTTCTTTGCGTCATGTGCTGTTTGGGGAGTAGTTTTTGGAAGGGCCATCCTGCGAGACACTGCAGTGCCACTCCTAGATGGGCCAGGTGTTTGTGTCGGCCACCAGGGTCGCTTAGCTTACTCACACAGCTACTTCATTGTGCCTCTTTTTTTCTTTGCGTCATGTGCTGTTTGGGGAGTATTTTTTGGAAGGGCCATCCTGCGTGACACTGCAGTGCCACTCCTAGATGGGCCAGGTGTTTGTGTCGGCCACTTGGGTCGCTTAGCTTAGCCATCCAGCGAACTCATTGCGCCTCTTTTTTTCTTTGCGTCATGTGCTGTTTGGGGAGTATTTTTTGGAAGGGCCATCCTGCGTGACACTGCACTGCCACTCCTAGATGGGCCAGGTGTTTGTGTCGGCCACTTGGGTCGCTGAGCTTAGTCACACAGCTACCTCATTGCGCCTCTTTTTTTTCTTCTTTGCGTCATGTGCTGTTTGGGGAGTGTTTTTTGGAAGGGCCATCCTGCGTGACACTGCAGTGCCACTCCTAGATGGGACAGGTGTTTGTGTCGGCCACTTGGGTCGCTGAGCTTAGTCACACAGCTACCTCATTGCGCCTCTTTTTTTTCTTCTTTGCGTCATGTGCTGTTTGGGGAGTAGTTTTTGGAAGGGCCATCCTGCGAGACACTGCAGTGCCACTCCTAGATGGGCCAGGTGTTTATGTCGGCCACCAGGGTCGCTTAGCTTACTCACACAGCTACTTCATTGCGCCTCTTTTTTTTTTCTTTGCGTCATGTGCTGTTTGGGGAGTATTTTTTGGAAGGGCCATCCTGCGTGACACTGCAGTGCCACTCCTAGATGGGCCAGGTGTTTGTGTCGGCCACTTGGGTCGCTGAGCTTAGTCACACAGCTACCTCATTGCGCCTCTTTTTTTTCTTCTTTGCGTCATGTGCTGTTTGGGGAGTGTTTTTTGGAAGGGCCATCCTGCGTGACACTGCAGTGCCACTCCTAGATGGGACAGGTGTTTGTGTCGGCCACTTGGGTCGCTGAGCTTAGTCACACAGCTACCTCATTGCGCCTCTTTTTTTCTTCTTCTTTGCATCATGTGCTGTTTGGGGAGTAGTTTTTGGAAGGGCCATCCTGCGAGACACTGCAGTGCCACTCCTAGATGGGCCAGGTGTTTGTGTCGGCCACCAGGGTCGCTTAGCTTACTCACACAGCTACTTCATTGCGCCTCTTTTTTTCTTTGCGTCATGTGCTGTTTGGGGAGTAGTTTTTGGAAGGGCCATCCTGCGTGACACTGCAGTGCCACTCCTAGATGGGCCAGGTGTTTGTGTCGGCCACTTGGGTCGCTTAGCTTAGCCATCCAGCGACCTCATTGCGCCTCTTTTTTTCTTTGCGTCATGTGCTGTTTGGGGAGTAGTTTTTGGAAGGGCCATCCTGCGAGACACTGCAGTGCCACTCCTAGATGGGCCAGGTGTTTGTGTCGGCCACCAGGGTCGCTTAGCTTACTCACACAGCTACCTCATTGCGCCTCTTTTTTTCTTTGCGTCATGTGCTGTTTGGGGAGTATTTTTTGGAAGGGCCATCCTGCGTGACACTGCAGTGCCACTCCTAGATGGGCCAGGTGTTTGTGTCGGCCACTTGTGTCACTTAGCTTAGTCACACAGCTACCTCATTGCGCCTCTTTTTTTCTTTGCGGCATGTGCTGTTTGGGGAGTGTTTTTTGGAAGGGCCATCCTGCGTGACACTGCAGTGACACTCCTAGATGGGCCAGGTGTTTGTGTCGGCCACTTGTGTCGCTTAGCTTAGCCATCCAGCGACCTCGGTGCAAATTTTAGGACTAAAAATAATATTGTGAGGTGTGAGGTGTTCAGAATAGACTGGAAATGAGTGGAAATTATGGTTATTGAGGTTAATAATACTATGGGATCAAAATGACCCCCAAATTCAATGATTTAAGCTGTTTTTGAGGGTTTTTTGAAAAAAACACCAGAATCCAAAACACACCCGAATCCGACAAAAAAACCGAACCCAAAACCAAAACCCAAAACCCGAAAAATTTCCGGTGCACATCACTAATTCATACACACACATGTAGTAGTTGCACACACATACAGTGCCCCTTCACTGTGTCACACTCACTATTTAGGCTGTGCTGCTGCTCCTCTCCCCTCCTCTCTCTGATGGTGCTGGATGGCCTGTCACTGTGAGCACAGTGCCGTGTAGCTCCACCCCTTTTTCGGACCTTAGGCTGCAGTCATTTATTTTTCCAGCTTAGCAGTGCTGCGGTGATCAAAGGCAGCAGGGGGGGCTGGGGTAACTTGTTCCCTGTGCCCCCTCTTAGGGCACAACAGGTAGCACACCACTGTCCACATAGAAGAAACTGAAAGTAAACTACAGCTCCCGCACAAGGGCTTCTGGGAGCTGTAGTCTATTTTCAGTTTCATCACACCGCAGCCTTGTGCTGCTCCGACGAAGAGACCTGTGCGCATCGGGACTTGGAGGGGGTGTAAGCATTGCGGCGCCCCCTCCAATCACATGCCCCCCTTGCCCCCCCTTAGTTACGGCTCTGGCCTGAGCAGCGTACCATTGGCAACATAAATGGATTTCAATGTAGTTTCCATCTTTCGGTCTGCCGGCTCTTTTAGTGAAGCCATACCAGGTGCAGGGAGAATTACCTTCTTTGTCAGCCTGGACAGTGCACTGTCTAACACAGGGGGTGACTCCCATTTTTTCCTGTCCTCCACCGGAAAAGGATAAGCTATCTGAATTCTCTTGGGAATACGAAATTTATTTTTGGGATTCACCCACATCCCTTCAAAGAGAGTATTAAGCTCGTGGGAAGGAGGGAAAGTGACTTTGGATTTATTTTCTTTATAGAAATACGCCTTCTCCTGAGGTACAGGAGTGGCTTCCGTGACTTCCAGAACTTCCCTTATAGCCACAATCATATATTGTATATTTTGTGCCAATTTATGATCTATTTCTCCGGAGTCACTATCGTCGACACAAGAATCAGTGTCCGTGTCGGTATCAGCATTCACAATATTCGCAAATGGTCTCTTATGTGACCCAGAGGGGTCACCTACGGATGGAAGAACAGAGCCCTGAAAAATCACATCTTCCACAGATGTTCTCCAGCATTCTGCATGAGACTCAGACTTATCTAATCTCCTATTGATCTGATGCATACTATCACGTATTTCTTTCACCCATGCAGGCTCTTGGTGTGCCGGCAGCGCCACCACATTACACTTCTGTGTCCCTAACATGGTTTCCTCCGGGGAGGAACTCCCTATCTCTGACATGTCTTACAACACCCACACAGACACACTGGGACTTATAGGGGATAGACCCACAGTAAAATCTGTCAGAGGGACACAGTTTAGGAGCAGCCAGTTCACAACCCCAGCGCCAGTATCTAATGCCTGTGAACACAGAATGCCCACAGACATGCAGCACTTTTTACACAGTAAAACACACTTGTAGAGCACCAAATTTGCCAGTGCCCCCCCCCCCCTCCCCCCGTTTTGCACCCTGATACTGGAAGTCAGAAGTGAAGGAGGACCAGCGATGTCTCTGCAGCCTGAGGAGAGAGAAAATGGCGCTGAGAGTGTGCTGGCTGCCTGAGGAAGAAGCTCCGCCCCCAGAATGGCGCAGTTTTACCTCAGAACTTTTCATAATATTTATACTGGCGGGGGTAGGGCTGTGCCTGGGCATCTTATGCCCCCTTTTTGCCAGTTTATAGAGGTGCTTTTGATGCCAGGGCACCCCCCCCCCGCGCACCCCCCCCCCCGCGCCCTGCAGTGTCTGTGTATATGTGGGCAACATGGCGCGCTGCGCTTCCACCAGCCGTGCGGTACCTTAGCCGTCACTCTCTTGATAGAAGATCTGTCTTCTAACACTCACCTTCTAACACTCACCTGTCTTCTGGCTCTGTGAGGGGGGTGACGGCATGCTGTGGGAGTGAGCATCTAGGCACGGCTAGCGTTCAGTACCCTTCAGGAGCTAATGGTGTCCTGTCAGCCAGAAGCAGAGCCATGAAACTCTTCAGGAAATTGGTTCCTACTTCTGCCCCCTCAGTCCCACGATGCAGGGAGACTGTTGCCAGCAGTTCTCCCTGAAAATAAAAAACCTAACATAAAGTCTTTCAG
This sequence comes from Pseudophryne corroboree, assembly GCF_028390025.1. NCBI lineage: Eukaryota > Metazoa > Chordata > Amphibia > Anura > Myobatrachidae > Pseudophryne > Pseudophryne corroboree. The sequence goes on from NW_026967506.1 coordinate 1,409,726, forward strand.
AGAAACTCAGTAGAGCTCCTCAGAGGTCTGGAGGAGGAGCATAGAGGGAGGAGCCAGTTCACACCCATTTAAAAGTCTTAAGAGTGCCCATGGCTCCTGCGGAACCATCTATACCCCATGGTTATGAAGTGGACCCCAGCATCCTCTAGGACGTATGAGAAAGCATGGCTGGGACATAGCTATACTGGGATATACTTTATTTAGGAAGGAGAGAATGGGAAGGATCGGGGGAGGGGTAGCAATGTATGTGATAAAATGCAGAAATACTACCTTAGTACAAAGCATTGAAGAAAAAACTGTGGCCTTTGGGTGACCACAGAAACAGGGAGAAGGTGATTCTATGTATTGGGCTGATATACAGGCCACCAGGACAGGAAGAAAAACTGGACAAGAACCTATTGCAGGACATCACTAAACCAGCTTTGAATGGAGGCAGTAATCATTAGACCAACCGAGAGGCCAAGGGTGTAACTAGTCCCAGAGCACCATTTTCATGACCCCCCCCATGATCCCATGCCTCACACGCCGACACTGCTGCGCTAGACCCAACGCCTCACACACAGACACTCTGCTGCACTAGATTCCACACTTCACATGCCATCTCTCTGCGCTGGATCCCACACCTCATATGCCGACACTCTGCTGCACTATATCCCACACCAGACTCGCCAACACCCTAATATGCTAGATCCCACACACCAATACTGCTACATTAGCTCCCACATGCCGACACTCTGTTAGATCCCACACCTCACACACCAACACTCTGCTGTGCTAGATCCCATGGCTCACACGCTGACACCGCTACACTAGACCCAACACCTCACATGCCAACACTCTGCTGTACTAGATCCCACTACTCTCTGACACTCTGCTATGTTAGATCCCACACCTCACACACTGACACTCTGCTCTTAGATCCCACACCTCACACACTGACACTCTGCTGTGCTAGATCCCACTACTCTCTGACACTCTGCTATATTAGATCCCACACCTCACACACTGACACTCTGCTCTTAGATCCCACACCTCACACACTGACACTCTGCTCTTAGATCCCACACCTCACACACTGACACTCTGCTGTGCTAGACATCACACACTGACACTCTGCTGTTAGATCCCTCACCTCACACACTGACACTCTGCTGTTAGATCCCTCACCTCACACACTGACACTCTGCTGTGCTAAACTAGATCCCACACCTCCCACTGACACACTACTGCTAGATCCCACACCTCACACACTGACACTCTGCTGTGCTAGACATCACACACTGACACTCTGCTATGTTAGATCCCACACCTCCCACTGACACACTACTGCTAGATCCCACACCTCACACACTGACACTCTGCTGTGCTAGACATCACACACTGACACTCTGCTATGTTAGATCCCTCACCTCACACACTGACACTCTGCTGTTAGATCCCACACCTCACACACTGACACTCTGCTGTGCTAAACCTCACACACTGACACTGCTGTGCTAGACATCACACACTGACACTCTGCTGTTAGATCCCTCACCTCACACACTGACACACTGCTGTTAGATCCCTCACCTCACACACTGACACTCTGCTGTGCTAGACTAGATCCCACACCTCACACACTGACACTCTGCTGTGCTAGATCCCATGGATCACACGCTGACACCGCTACACTAGACCCAACACCTCACATGCCAACACTCTGCTGTACTAGATCCCACTACTCTCTGACACTCTGCTGCCTAGATCCCACACCTCACACACTGACACTCTGCTGCACTAATTCCATACACTTCACATGCCGTTACTCTGCACTAGATCCCACACCCCATATGCCGACACTCTGCTGCACTTAAAGGCGGAACTACCGCCAGTGCAAGCAGTGCGTTGCACTGGGGCCCGCCTCTGTCCAGGGGCCCAAGCATGTAATGAGTCAAACTGACTCATTACATGCCGCTGCATGCTGCGGGCAACCGCTGCTCGCAGCGCACAGCCGCCCAGAGAGGAGAGGACCGCAGCGGCACGGACAGGGGAAGGAGGAGGAGGGAGGTGGAGGAGGGAGCCGCAGCAGTGCTCTGTTACTGGTGGAGGCGCTGCTGCTGCTGCCCCTCTGCTTCACTATAGGCTGTCTTCCGAGAACAGCCTATAGTGAAGCAGAGGGGCAGCAGCGCCTCCACCAATAACACAGCGCTGCTGCGGCTCCCTCCTCCACCTCCCTCCTCTACTGCCCGGGAATCGTCTGACGCTGCACCGAGGAGCCTGAGCCAGAGGAGAGGGTAAGCATAATTCTTCTTTCTTTTTATTTCTTTCTTTCTTTCTCTTTCTTTCCTACAAAAAAGGGGGACAGTGTGCCGCTATGTGTAAAAGTGGGGAATCTGCCTGCCGCAATGTGTAAAAAGGGGGAATCTGCCTGCCGCAATGTGTAAAAGTGGGGAATCTGCCTGCCGCAATGTGTAAAAAGGGGGAATCTGCCTGCCGCAATGTGTAAAAAGGGGGAATCTGCCTGCCGCAATGTGTAAAAAGGGGGAATCTGCCTGCCGCAATGTGTAAAAAGGGGGAATCTGCCTGCCGCAATGTGTAAAAAGGGGGAATCTGCCTGCCGCAATGTGTAAAAATGGGGAATCTGCCTGCCGCAATGTGTAAAAGTGGGGAATCTGCCTGCCGCAATGTGTAAAAGTGGGGAATCTGCCTGCCGCAATGTGTAAAAAGGGGGAATCTGCCTGCCGCAATGTGTAAAAGTGGGGAATCTGCCTGCCGCAATGTGTAAAAAGGGGGAATCTGCCTGCCGCAATGTGTAAAAATGGGTAATCTGCCTGCCGCAATGTGTAAAAATGGGTAATCTGCCTGCCGCAATGTGTAAAAAGGGGGAATCTGCCTGCCGCAATGTGTAAAAAGGGGGAATCTGCCTGCCGCAATGTGTAAAAAGGGGGAATCTGCCTGCCGCAATGTGTAAAAAGGGGGAATCTGCCTGCCGCTATGTGTAAAAGTGGGGAATCTGCCTGCCGCAATGTGTAAAAGTGGGGAATCTGCCTGCCGCTATGTGTAAAAGTGGGGAATCTGCCTGCCGCTATGTGTAAAAGTGGGGAATCTGCCTGCCGCTATGTGTAAAAGTGGGGAATCTGCCTGCCGCTATGTGTAAAAGTGGGGAATCTGCCTGCCGCTATGTGTAAAAGTGGGGAATCTGCCTGCCGCTATGTGTAAAAGTGGGGAATCTGCCTGCCGCTATGTGTAAAAGTGGGGAATCTGCCTGCCGCAATGTGTAAAAAGGGGGAATCTGCCTGCCGCAATGTGTAAAAAGGGGGAATCTGCCTGCCGCAATGTGTAAAAGTGGGGAATCTGCCTGCCGTAATGTGTAAAAGTGGGTAATCTGCCTGCCGCAATGTGTAAAAGTGGGGAATCTGCCTGCCGCAATGTGTAAAAATGGGTAATCTGCCTGCCGCAATGTGTAAAAATGGGGCAATCTGCCTGCCGCAATGTGTAAAAATGGGTAATCTGCCTGCCGCAATGTGTAAAAATGGGGGAATCTGCCTGCCGTAATGTGTAAAAAGGGGGAATCTGCCTGCCGTAATGTGTAAAAAGGGGGAATGTGCCTGCCGCAATGTGTAAAAGTGGGTAATCTGCCTAGCGCAATGTGTAAAAGTGGGGAATCTGCCTGCCGCAATGTGTAAAAATGGGGTAATCTGCCTGCCGCAATGTGTAAAAAGGGGGAATCTGCCTGCCGTGATGTGTAAAAAGGGGGAATCTGCCTGCCGCAATGTGTAAAAATGGGGAATCTGCCTGCCGCAATGTGTAAAAAGGGGTAATCTGCCTGCCGCAATGTGTAAAAAGGGGTAATCTGCCTGCAGCAATGTGTAAAAGTGGGGAATCTGCCTGCCGCTATGTGTAAAAGTGGGGAATCTGCCTGCCGCTATGTGTAAAAGTGGGGAATCTGCCTGCCGCTATGTGTAAAAGTGGGGAATCTGCCTGCCGCTATGTGTAAAAGTGGGGAATCTGCCTGCCGCTATGTGTAAAAGTGGGGAATCTGCCTGCCGCTATGTGTAAAAGTGGGGAATCTGCCTGCCGCTATGTGTAAAAGTGGGGAATCTGCCTGCCGCTATGTGTAAAAGTGGGGAATCTGCCTGCCGCTATGTGTAAAAGTGGGGAATCTGCCTGCCGCTATGTGTAAAAGTGGGGAATCTGCCTGCCGCTATGTGTAAAAGTGGGGAATCTGCCTGCCGCTATGTGTAAAAGTGGGGAATCTGCCTGCCGCAATGTGTAAAAGTGGGGAATCTGCCTGCCGCAATGTGTAAAAAGGGGGAATCTGCCTGCCGCAATGTGTAAAAAGGGGGAATCTGCCTGCCGCAATGTGTAAAAAGGGGGAATCTGCCTGCCGCAATGTGTAAAAAGGGGGAATCTGCCTGCCGCAATGTGTAAAAAGGGGGAATCTGCCTGCAGCAATGTGTAAAAAGGGGGAATCTGCCTGCCGCAATGTGTAAAAAGGGGGAATCTGCCTGCCGCAATGTGTAAAAAGGGGGAATCTGCCTGCCGCAATGTGTAAAAAGGGGGAATCTGCCTGCCGCAATGTGTAAATAGGGGTAATCTGCCTGCCGCTATGTGTAAAAGTGGGGAATCTGCCTGCCGCTATGTGTAAAAATGGGGTAATCTGCCTGCCACAATGTGTAAAAGTGGGTAATCTGCCTGCCGCAATGTGTAAAAGTGGGGAATCTGCCTGCCGCAATGTGTAAAAGTGGGGAATCTGCCTGCCGCAATGTGTAAAAATGGGGTAATCTGCCTGCCGCAATGTGTAAAAATGGGGTAATCTGCCTGCCGCAATGTGTAAAAATGGGGTAATCTGCCTGCCGCAATGTGTAAAAATGGGGTAATCTGCCTGCCGCAATGTGTAAAAATGGGGTAAACTGCCTGCCACAATGTGGAAGAATGGGTAATCTGCCCGCCACAATGTGTAAAAGTGGGGAATCTGCCTACCGTAATGTGTAAAAATGGGGTAATCTGCCTGCCGCAATGTGTAAAAATGGGGTAATCTGCCTGCCACAATGTGGAAAAATGGGTAATCTGCCCGCCACAATGTGTAAAAGTGGGGAATCTGCCTGCCGCAATGTGTAAAAAGGGGGAATCTGCCTGCCACAATGTGTAAAAGTGGGGAATCTGCCTGCCACAATGTGTAAAAGTGGGGAATCTGCCTGCCGCAATGTGTAAAAATGGGGTAATCTGCCTACCGCAATGTGTAAAAATGGGTAATCTGCCTGCCGCAATGTGTAAAAATGGGTAACCTGCCTGCCGCAATGTGTAAAAATGGGGTAATCTGCCTGCCGCAATGTGTAAAAATGGGGAATCTGCCTGCCGCAATGTGTAAAAATGGGGTAATCTGCCTGCCACAATGTGTAAAAGTGGGTAATCTGCCTGCCGCAATGTGTAAAAATGGGTAATCTGCCTGCCGCAATGTGTAAAAATGGGGCAATCTGCCTGCCGCAATGTGTAAAAAGGGGGAATCTGCCTGCCGCAATGTGTAAAAATGGGTAATCTGCCTGCCGCAATGTGTAAAAGTGGGGAATCTGCCTGCCGCAATGAGTAAAAATGGGGTAATCTGCCTGCCGCAATGTGTAAAAATGGGGTAATCTGCCTGCCGCAATGTGTAAAAAGGGGGAATCTGCCTGCCGCAATGTGTAAAAAGGGGGAATCTGCCTGCCGCAATGTGTAAAAAGGGGGAATCTGCCTGCCGCAATGTGTAAAAATGGGGTAATCTGCCTGCCGCAATGTGTAAAAGTGGGGAATCTGCCTGCCGCAATGTGTAAAAAGGGGGAATAAAAATGGGTAATCTGCCTGCCGCAATGTGTAAAAAGGGGGAATCTGCCTGCCGCAATGTGTAAAAATGGGTAATCTGCCTGCCGTAATGTGTAAAAAGGGGGAATCTGCCTGCCGCAATGTGTAAAAATGGGGTAATCTGCCTGCCGCAATGTGTAAAAATAAGATTTTACTCAACGGTAAATCTATTTCTCGTAGTCTGTAGTGGATGCTGGGAACTCCGTAAGGACCATGGGGAATAGCGGCTCCGCAGGAGACTGGGCACAACTAAAGAAAGCTTTAGGACTACCTGGTGTGCACTGGCTCCTCCCACCATGACCCTCCTCCAGACCTCAGTTAGGACACTGTGCCCAGAAGAGCTGGCACAATAAGGAAGGATTTTGAATCCCGGGTAAAACTCATACCAGCCACACCAATCACACCGTACAACTCGTGATAATAAACCCAGTTAACAGTATGATAACAATGGAGCCTCTGAACAGAGAGCTCTCAACAATAACCCGATTTGTTAACAATAACTATGTACAAGTATTGCAGACAACCCGCACTTGGGATGGGCGCCCAGCATCCACTACGGACTACGAGAAATAGATTTACCGGTGAGTAAAATCTTATTTTCTCTGACGTCCTAAGTGGATGCTGGGACTCCGTAAGGACCATGGGGATTATACCAAAGCTCCCAAACGGGCGGGAGAGTGCGGATGACTCTGCAGCACCGAATGAGCAAACTCAAGGTCCTCCTCAGCCAGGGTATCAAATTTGTAGAATTTTGCAAACGTGTTTGACCCTGACCAAGTAGCTGCTCGGCAAAGTTGTAAAGCCGAGACCCCTCGGGCAGCCGCCCAAGAAGAGCCCACCTTCCTCGTGGAATGGGCTTTTACAGATTTAGGATGCGGCAGTGCTACCACAGAATGCGCAAGCTGAATAGTGCTACAAATCCAGCGAGCAATAGTCTGCTTAGAAGCAGGAGCACCCAGCTTGTTGGGTGCATACAGAATAAACAGCGAGTCAGTTTTTCTGACTCCAGCCGTCCTGGAAACATAAGTTTTCAAGGCCCTGACTACGTCCAGTAACTTGGAATCCTCCAAGTCCTTAGTAGCCGCAGGCACCACAATAGGGTGGTTCAAATGAAAAGCTGATACCACCTTAGGGAGGAATTTGGGACGAGTCCGCAATTCTGCCCTATCCACATGAAAAATCAGATAAGGGCTTTTACATGATAAAGCCACCAATTCTGACACACGCCTTGCCGAAGCCAAGGCCAATAGCATGACCACTTTCCACGTGAGATATTTTAAATCCACAGTTTTGAGTGGCTCAAACCAATGTGACTTTAGGAAACCCAACACCACGTTGAGATCCCAAGGTGCCACTGGAGGCACAAAAGGGGGGCTGAATATGCAGCACTCCCTTGACAAATGTCTGAACTTCAGGCAGTGAAGCCAGTTCTTTCTGGAAGAAAATCGACAGAGCCGAGATCTGTACCTTAATGGAACCCAATTTTAGGCCCATAGTCACTCCTGCCTGTAGGAAGTGCAGAAATCGACCCAGCTGAAATTCCTTTGTTGGGGCCTTCCTGGCCTCGCACCACGCAACATATTTTCGCCATATGCGGTGATAGTGTTTTGCAGTTACATCTTTCCTGGCTTTAATCAGCGTAGGAATGACTTCCTCCGGAATGCCCTTTTCCTTCAGGATCCGGCGTTCAACCGCCATGCCGTCAAATGCAACCGCGGTAAGTCTTGGAACAGACAGGGAGCCTGCTGCAGCAGGACCTGTCTGAGCGGTAGAGGCCATGGGTCCTCTGAGATTATTTCTTGAAGTTCCGGGTACCAAGTTCTTCTTGGCCAATCCGGAACAATGAGTATAGTTCTTACTCCTCTTTTCCTTATTATCCTCAGTACCTTTGGTATGAGAGGCAGAGGAGGGAACACATAAACCGACTGGTACACCCACGGTGTCACTAGAGCATCCACAGCTATTGCCTGAGGGTCTCTCGACCTGGCGCAATATCTTTCTAGCTTTTTGTTTAGGCGGGACGCCATCATGTCCACCTGTGGCCTTTCCCAACGGTTTACAATCAGTTGAAAGACTTCTGGATGAAGTCCCCACTCTCCCGGGTGTAGGTCGTGTCTTCTGAGGAAGTCTGCTTCCCAGGTGTCCACTCCCGGAATGAACACTGCTAACAGTGCTAACACGTGATTTTCAGCCCATCTGAGAATCCTTGTGGCTTCTGCCATCGCCATCCTGCTTCTTGTGACGCCCTGTCAGTTTACATGGGCGACTGCCGTGATGTTGTCTGATTGGATCAGTACCGGCTGGTTCTGAAGCAGGGGTCTTGCCTGACTTAGGACATTGTAAATGGCCCTCAGTTCCAAATATTTATGTAGGGAAATCTCCTGATTTGTCCCTGGAAGTTTCTTCCCTGTGTGACTGCCCCCCAGCCTCGAAGGCTGGCATCCGTGGTCACCAGGATCCAGTCCTGTATGCCGAATCTGCGGCCCTCTTAGAGATGAGCACTCTGCAGCCCCCACAGCAGAGACACCCTGATCCTTGGAGACAGGGTTATCAGCCGATGCATCTGAAGATGCGATCCGGACCACTTGTCCAACAAGTTCCCACTGAAAAGTTCTTGCATGGAACCTGCCGAATGGAATTGCTTCGTAAGAAGCTACCATCTTTCCCAGGACTCGCGTGCAGTGATGCACCGAGACCTGTTTCGGTTTCAGTAGGCCTCTGACTAGAGATGACAACTCCTTGGCTTTCCCCTCCGGGAGAAACACTTATTTCTGGTCTGTGTCCAGAACCATACCCAGGAACAGTAGACTCGTCGTAGGAACCAGCTGCGACTTTGGAATATTCAGAATCCAGCCGTGCTGTCGTAGCACTTCCCAAGATAGTGCTACTCCGACCAACAACTGCTCCCTGGACCTCGCCTTTATAAGGAGATTGTCCAAGTACGGGATAATTATTCCGGCCATTACCTTGGTAAATACCCTCTGTGCCGGGGACAGACCAACGGCAACGTCCGGAATTGGTAATGACAATCTTGTACCACAATTTTGAGGTACCCCTGGTGAGGAGGGTAGATAGGGACATGCAGGTAAGCATCCATGATGTCCAGTGATACCCTGAAATTCTCCAGGCTTGCAATAATCGCCCTGAGCGATTTCATCTTGAATTTGAACCTTCGTATATAAGTGTTCAAGGATTTCAATTTTAGAATGGGTCTCACCGAACCGTCCGGTTTCGGTACCCCAAACATTTTGGAATAGTAACCCCGGCCTTGTTAAAGGAGGGGTACCTTGATTTCACCTGCTGGAAGTACAGCTTGTGAATTGCCGCCAGTACTACCTCCCTTTCTCCGAGAGCAGCAGGCAAGGCTGATGTGAGGTAACGGCGAGGGGGAGTCGCCTCGAACTCCAGCTTGTATCCCTGTGATACTCCTTGGAGAACCTAGGGATCCACCTGTGGGCAAGCCCCCTGGTCCCCGAGACGCGCCCCCACCGCACCTGTCTCCACCTGTGGAGCCCCAGCGTCATGCGGTGGACTCAGAGGAAGCAGGGGAAGATTTTTGATCCTGGGAACTTGCTGTCTGGTGCAGCTTTTTTCTTCTTCCCTTGTCTCTGTGCAGAAAAGAAGCGCCTTTGGCCCGCTTGCTTTTCTTAAGCCGAAAGGACTGTACCTGATAATACAGTGCTTTCTTAGGCTGTGAGGAGACCTGAGGTAAAAAAAAATTCTTCCCAGCTGTTGCTGTGGATTCGAGGTCCCAGAGACCATCCCCAAACAATTGCTCACCCTTATAAGGCAGAATCTCCATGTGCCTTTTACAGGCGGCATCACCTGTCCACTGCCGGGTCCCTAATACCCTCCTGGCAGAATGGACATTGCATTAATTCTGGATGCCAGCCGGCAAATATCCCTCTGTGCATCCCTCATATATAAGACGACGTCTTTAATATGCTCTACGTTGGCACAATATTATCCCTGTCTAGGGTATTAATATTATCTGACAGGGTAACAGACCCTGCTGCAGCAGCACTATTCATGCTGAGGCAATTGCAGGTCTCAGTATATAACCTGAGTGTGTATATACAGACTTCAGGATAGCCTCCTGCTTTTTATCAGCAGGCTCCTTTAAAGTGGCCGTATCCTAAGACGGCAGTGCCACCTTTTTTGACAAACATGTGAGCGCCTTATCCACCCTAGGGGATATCTCCCAACGTGCCCTATCCTCTGGCGGGAAAGGGTACGCCATCAGTTACTTTTTAGAAATTACCAGGTTCTTATCGGGGAAACCCACGCTTCTTTACACACTTCATTCACTCATCTGATGGGGGAACAAAACACTTGCTGCTTTTTCTCCCCAAACATAAAACCCTTTTTTAGTGGTACTTGGGTTAATGTCAGAAATGTGTAACACATATTTTTTTTATTGCCGAGATCATGCTACGGATGGTCCTAGTGGATTGTGTATATGTCTCAACCTCGTCGACACTGGAGTTATACTTCGTGTCGACATCTGTGTCTGTCATCTGAGGTAACGGGCGTTTTTTGAGCCCCTGATGGCCTTTGAGACGCCTGGGCAGGCGTGGGCTGAGAAGCCGGCTGTCCCACAGCTGTTACGTCATCCAGCCTTTTATGTAAGGAGTTGACACTGTCGGTTAATACCTTCAACCTATCCATCCACCCTGGTGTCGGCCCCACAGGGGGCGACATCACATTTATCGGCCTCTGCTCCGTCACCATATAAGCCTCCTCATCAAACATGTCGACACAGCCGTACCGACACACCGCACACACTGACAATGCTAAATTCCCTTGTCGTATAAACAACCCTTTATGAAGTCTAAGAACACTGTACGCTGTTTGCTTAAGAAGTACCGTAATGGTACGCTAGTTGCGTAACGATCGCTCAGCCGTAGGCGAGACGCTCAAGCGTCACGTTCGCTCACGGCCCAGTGATCACAGGACACGTTATTGGCTATGACTAGAGTAATGATTCGCTATGGCGTAGCGGACGCTCGAGACCACGAGGAGATCACCAGCGGCGCAGACGCTCACAACGCTATACCTTTATGTCTAAACTTTATACCAATGAAATACACGGAATACCTTAATGTGAATACAGGGTGTAAGTGCAACCTTGTGTAACCTGACTAACTACAAAGCTGCTTGAGCGTCACCGACGCTCAAGTGAACACTTAACACTATAGGAAATACACAGATACTGGTTTAGGGTCCAAAGCCTATTAACTGTATTATATCTAATGTATTTGTAAAAGGGGATAACAGTACAAATGATACACTACAATATAACAGAGACTTCCTAACCAAAATACAATACTATCTAATACAATACAATACTAGTCTAGGGGAGATACGAGAGAAAGAGAAGGGAAAGAGAGAGAGAGACGGAGAGAGATGAGAGAAATTGGCTCACAGAAAGACAGTGATTACGGAGAGAAACTTACGCACAAGGGTAAACGATCGCATGCGCCTGGACATCCAGCACCCGATTTTCAGCAATGAGAACCGTTGAAGAGTGAGAGCTGGATGTGGTCGGCCTGCCTATTTATGCCCCACACACAATGCAATCTCATAGTCCCTACAATCCCATTGTCCATTGGATGAAGGAATTCGACCCTGTATCACAACAAAAGGTCATAGGTTGATTCATACAGGTGGGCTGTGACGATTTCAAACAGCTCAGGTGGGTGGGGAACTAAGTTTCCCGCCGCATACCTGAGTATGAGTAAATAATAGAAATGGACATAAACTTCTTATGTCCATAACTATTCGCACGAGCGATTAATACGCTCCAAACCAACACCGGAATATTGCTAATTAAATACTCTTCCGATGGGTACCAAACACTGCTGTATGATTCCTGTTAGACCCTTCGTACAATACAAAGAGGGATTACTTTAAACAGGGACCTTCTATATTAACCAAACTTTCAGAAACTATCAAAGGGATCATGATCTATAAACTACATTAATTGTGAAAATATGTAACGAATGAGTCGCACGCTACGACTACATAAACTCTACCGTAAATACGCATACCGCGCCTGCGAGTGCACGCTATTGCGGGTATGCGCCTTCACGGGAGAGCGTACGCATGCGCAGCACGGACCAGTGTGCGGTGCAAATATGGCAACGTGTATGGGGATATTTTTCTGACTTTGACAGTCCACCCTTTGGCAGTCAATAATAACTGCCACCTTCTAAAACATTTCAAAAGGAGAAAAATATATGTCAGGGGTTAATTCATTTCCATGGTTGGGTGAGGGAGGAGAGAGGAGTAGGTGTGAAGAGGGTATGACCTAGTGTGATAGCAGAAGCATGTGTGTATGAGTCCATGTTTGGAGGGTCATGTATCATCGTGCCGTACGTGTTGTAAATCAAGCTTCGAGGTATTGCGAAGTATACATTTGAATTCCTTCTTATCCTGTGGTACAGGTCTGTGGATGGGCTGTCAAACTTTACCGAGCTCTTTTCGGATTTTGAACAAAATGGGGAGCACATTTTAGTTGATGATACATGAATGGGGGAGGTATGTGGTTGCTGATATCTGTGCCTGTATTCCCTATCGTCTATGTGTGTCATTACCTGAGGGTTGTAGAGATGAAGATAAAGAACACTTATGGAAAATGCAATGATATTCTATGTCAGGGAAATGTACATCTGTCGTCGAAGTTGTGTTCGGTATCTGTTGAGAGTCGTCTTCTTTGCGCTGTATTGCTCCTTGGGCATGAGCAAATAGCTTTGTCAGAGCCATCGGATTTACAAAAAAAATGTTGGGCTAGCGTGAGTTTAAATGTACTAGGGAAACTGGGGATCCATGGCAAAGTTCATCAAGTGTCCATTTCTCAAGTGGTCAAAACTTCATCTTTGGTGCTTGTCTGTTGTCTGTATAGCGTCTCGTCAACTTCCTCGTCCAAGGGGGTCTTTGTATCTTGGAGAAAAGCAGAAAAACAGGTGAAAGAAACGGACCGTATAATCGCATTTTCATCACATCCTGGTTTCTATCATTGGGTCATAAATCAAATCCAGGTTAATTACAGTTTCCTCACTCCTCATGCTCATCACTTTTGTACTTTGTTTGCACCTCATTAAAGCCTGCCCGCATCTAAATATCAATCCAATCGATATAACGACACCCAAGATACATAGTAGAAACTTTCCAACATCCATTATGATTCCTTGAGCCCAGTCTCCTAAACCGGAGAACCAATTTCGCGGGTTCAACCATGACACCCAACCAGTCAGCTCATTACCTACAGCAGCAAGGGTGAGATTGTGTTTTCGACGAAATTCCCACTTTAATTGCAGAATATCGTCCATCTTTTGGTCTATGACCTCTACCGGATCCTCGGTGCTATTCGTGATATAAGTGCAACACTTTATGCCGTACTGTGTTGCCAATGTAACACAATATCCGCCTGTTACTGCTGTAAGATAATTAAGAACCATCCTATGCTGAACTAGTTCTGTTTTATAAGCTTGAAGTTCTCTTCCAGTGTATCTAAACGTGTCATCATACATTTCAGTGATATTATCTAACAAATTGGCGAGTGCGGAAATGTATCTATAATTCATCACTCCTCGAGTGGTGCGAGTGAAATCTAACGCTACCAGGACCTGAATCCCGGTGGATTCATGGATAAGATCAGAGGCCGGATGCTCTAACCTTTCTGACAGTTGTCTTTTAACTCGGTGCTCGTAATGAGTGTGAGTATAAGGAGCTTGGGCACCACGGTGTATGTCTTTCATTTTGTCATGTGTTACAGTCATCACTTCAGGCAATACTTTTCCAATATAACACAATCCTTCAGAGTTTGGGGCAAGCCACTTGTACGCCTTTCTCCCGCATATGAAATATGCGTCATCGGGGAGAACATATGGGACGGAGAAGGACATTACCATGTTACAAACCTTCCAGGTGAAATCTCCTGACCCTAATTCTTCCATCTGCTTAATGCACGTATCAGTTTGTACGATATGTGCACAGTATCCTGGTGATACCTCTCCAACTCTAGTAATCCTATTTCCTAAGGTATATCGATACCGGAAAGATTTTCCTCTACTGGCTATGTGGCGTACCAGCTCTGTATCTGTAGGCATTCTATCTGCTCTGTGTGAAAAGGTCATGGTAAGGTTGCTCCATGACACTTCCCAATTTCCCGGCTTACGGGGGTTGGAGATATTAAAACATAAGAGGGACCTATCCACATGGTATTGGTGGAGCTTCAAACTAGGAGGGCTGGAGATGTTAAATCTCCGGTCCACCGGTCTCCCACCACTTAGCTCAAGTACCTCCCCTAACGTTAAAGGAAACGGTACTAGCCCTGATTTGCTATGACCCTGAGGTACTTGAGAGCATACCCAACAATCTGTTTGGTTTAACACATTACCCACTAAAGAGTGATAGTCACTCAATGGATGCCGGTCCATATGGATATTAAAACTGGATTGGCATTTCTTTATGCATCCATCTTCAACCAGATTATCACAGAGCCTACAGATATAATTTTCTTTTTGAGCTAACAATCCTTCAAAGAGAATGTTTACAGATAACATGGTTGTTAGATCGTGCCCGGTACTCGCCTTTGCTTGGTGATTGGGTTGCTATTGGAAATTTACACCTCCGTCTCAGTCATTAGAACCTTTCTGGATCCTTTCTCGACCTCGCTGGTACTCTCACCGAAACAGACTGCTCTGGTCAACATCATGGTTAACATCAAAATCCGGATCACAGTCTCTTGGGGCAAGTCCATCTTACAGGAGGAGAAAAGAAGAAATTTGTAAAGGGGGTATAAGAAAACAGTTTGAGGGGGAGAGAACTTGTTACGATAATAAGTTCTCTCGTCTTGTTGTTCTTCTTGTTCTGCTGTCTTCTCAAAGGTGCTGTCTCTCAGTCTTCCAAACGAACATTCTGGTGATGCAATATTCCTTCCCAACCGACGATCTTTCTGTAAGGAGCAAAAATCTGGCATTACCATTGGTCCAACTGAGGGGTGACATACCATCTTTAAACCATGGAAACATGAGTGAGAAGAGAGAGAAAGCACAAAAAGAAACAAAAGAGATAGAGAACAATTCATGTGCATATATACATTACCTAACTCGACAATAACCATCAATAAGAAAAGAGAAACAAAACATTTTTAAACATTGTCAACATTGAGAAAACCTTGTTAGCATTAGAAAAACATTGTCAGACTTATTAGGCTGTCATATCTATGTGTCTACTGGTCTCCTTGAGCAGTCCCTCCCCACCAGCACCTGCATTACTCCACTGTCTGTATCTGGCCAGAAATACATTGTGGCGGATAGGTCATGCTGGGGTTTGGTAGACTTCTGCAAGGACCAAGTGGATATGCAATGTGTGAATTCTTACCAATACTAGTCAGAGATGGGGATAGAGAGAGAGAGAGAAAAAAAAAACATTTTTCACAAATACATTTACAACTTTTCACCTGGTCATTCCGGTGTCTTCAGTGAATGACCTCCCACTTTATTAACCGTTACCTCAGGCTTGCCTCCATTCCTAATAATCACCTTTCCTGCCTATGTGATCCCTGATTATAATGGTGTGTATTGTAATTTTGCTCATTTCTTGGTCTAGGGGGTCTAACTTTATGTGGGTTATTACAGTTGCTAGCATAATGCCCTTCTCTCCTACAATGATAACAAATCCTGGGCTTTCTCCACGTGTCAATGACCTGAGGTTTTGGTTGATTTGATGCCTCCTCAAACGCTCGGATGCTCATCATCATCAATCGTTTCCCCTGTACTTCCCTGATTCCTTGGATTTTATGATTATGGTGTTGTCTTTCTCTTGATCTACAATCTCTTGCAAAGTGTCCCTTTTTATGACAATTGTAACAGACTTCCATATCTGGATTTCTCACAGGGGTGTGGGGCTTTTGTTGGGGTGGTCTTGTGTTTTGGGCCTGTATATTTGCTGCCATTAACTCATCTCTTTGTGACTCTCTGTATCTGATGATATTCTGATCATGATTGATGACGGCCTCTCTTAGTGCGGTCACCGAGATATCTCTCCAGTTTGGGTTGGTGGTCTGTACCCTTGTTTTTAATTCATCTTTTAAGCCATTCATTAATACCTTAACCGCTATTCCTTTATGTTGTGCATTTGTCTTGATGTCTGCGATCCCAGTGTTTCTAGCCATTATTTGCAGTGCTCGATTGAAATAATTAGAAACATTTTCCCTTTCGTTTTGCCTTATGGAGAGAATGTCATTCCACTTGACAGCAGCTGGGAAATATATTCCTAACTGTCGGTTAATCTGCCTAATACATTCCTGATTGTGTTCTTCCATACAAGGTACCTCCGTGTTTAATTTACAATCAGCAATGAACTTTTCAGGGTCAACACTGGAGGGCAAACATGCCCTCAGCACTGTCCGCCATTCTTTGTTGGTGGGTTCTGTGGCGTTTCCTAGTTCTTTAATAAACTTTTGACATTTGACTAGATTTTTCCTAGGATCAGGAAATTCAGACACAATTGATCTCAATTCGGTCCGGGACCAGAGACGGCGCATTGCACTGTCCTTGACGGGAATGATTCCCTGATCGTCAGTCTTCCCATTGGGGACTGAGATCACCCTGGCCAGATCGAGCTCAGTTACATCATCTTGTGTTGGTCTTATATTTTGGGGTACATCTGTTTGTGCGTGATATAAAACATTGTACGTACCTGTGGACACGACCTCACCTGACCCTCCGTTAGGGGGTTTGATTATTGCCTTTACCAATTTGGTCGCGTCCACCTGGATGGCTTTTGTGATGGTTGCTGGAAGAGGTGCTGACATCGTTCTGGGCTCACTTTCTTGTTTGTATTCCTGAGGGAAGTGTGACATGGGGTGCAACTTGCATAGGTTAATAGTTGTACATTCAACAGTATTACAATAATCATTGTTACAGTTATTACACTTATTCTTATAATCTATACTACAGTTGCTAAGAGCGTTTTTATTGTTCAACCTTGTGCTTTTCTCCGCAACCATAATCCTCCCCGATGCCATGTCTCTCCTCTCAAGATAAGATTCAGAAAAGTCAATTGACTCTCTTTGTAATTCACCTTCCTGTTGCCCTAACTGCACATAATCATAATGTTTACTTCGTCTCTTTGTTGGTTCAATGAGACATATCCTCCTCCTTAAATTTTGTAACACGTCTGGACTGAAGCTACCTATTCTTGGGAATTTGTCCCTGTCTTGTACAGTCATTCTCTCCCATTCATCACATAAAGATTCTGTGTGACTTCCGTATTTTTCACACATGATGTACCTTGCCGACCCAACGGGTCGGTTCTCTGAATCAACCCGAACCGAGGTTGATCGCCCCCTACCTGAACAAATGGCCCCCATAATTCTGCAGGTGTTGCTTATTCCTCCTTGGATCTTTATATCAAGGTTTTCAGCGAACCCTTACAAACAAACCAAGATGTCCTGGGCAGGCCGGCGGTGGCGGTTTACCAAGTACCCCACTTACTTCTCGCCCACGTTGGCCAGTACTGCAATAACTGTAACCAGAGCTGCTGTACCCAACCCAGGGCCCCTGTGAACCTTCTGTTTACTGGAACATATGAGGGTTACCCGAAGGACACTTACTCTTTCCAGTAAAGTTGGGGTTGTTAGATAGTTCCTGAGTGACCAGCGAACTTCCCTTTAAAAATAAAAAACTACACAAATCACGTCAGAATGTACAGATAGCGTTTGTGACCACTTTACTCTAATGGTATTAGGTCAGATTACTAACTACTGCACACAATTACGTGCGGTCCAATCGTTCAGTACATAAGCACTACTTGTCATGTACTGAAAGATCAATGGAATCGATGTTTCCGGCCGCGATTCCTTCAGCAAGAGCTTATGGCCTATATGGGTTCTGCACCAACGCCCCCAGGGGTTGTGCCACTGGACTTTTATAGCGGACCTCTTTGTCTATTTTACCTGTTACCTTATGACCTCCTGGTCTGTTACCGTCTGTTAATGACCTCCTGGTCTGTTACCTTATGACCTCCTGGTCTGTTACCTTATGGTCCGCTATACTCTAATGCTCAAATATTATTTAACCAAGGATGCCTCCCTAGCCACCGTATATGTCACTTACACGTGTGTCCCTTGACGAGTACCCGACTTTCCTTTTGGTTCAACCTCTTAAGTTATATAAACTTATGTAATAAAAACACACTCACTCAACACATGTACACTTTGTTTCTATATCTATTTCTGCGCAGAAATTGTCTTTAGTCCAACTGTGTTACCAATTAGGAGCAGGATCTGTTAAGCTAAATTTCAGATTTTTCCAAAAATAGATTTGCGTTATTTACCGCGTCGCGTTACTTATCGCCTTTGCGCTAATTATCGCTTTGCGCTAATTCAACTTTTCGTGACTTGAGCTACGTTGCGTAACCAGACGCTACGTTGCGTAATGTACGCTGCGTGCGTCTGCCGTTTGGATTGCGTACGCAAGTCTTTTGTTAGGGACACGTGTACGCAAAACAAAGATCCACCGTAACACAATTTCTACCTTTATCAATGTAGGTGATCCCTGATCATCTACCGCACACCACACTGACTGTCTTATCTCCCAGACAAGCCGTGTGTTGGTCTATATTTTAACTATTACCTCTACTATGAAATAACAGCAAATCTCTTTTTGCACTTTCTATCAACTATAAAACTTGGCAAACAGGAATAGTGATATACGAAATTTGAAAAAGAAATGCAGATAAATGTATACGTGCGTGTATACGCAAGACAGAAGAGAAATAAAACAGTTTTAAAAGACACAAGCGTTTTGTTCTTACTTCCGGTTCCCGGATTCCTTCAGCACTCTTTATCTAAGCGAAGCAGACGCTTATCCCGTCAGCACTGCGAGACAACCTCCCACCCTTTGCTGGGGGGATAATGTCTGCTGATCTACCTAGTGCAGATATGAGAAGGATAGGACGAGTCCCCAATTGACAATGCTAAATTCCCTTGTCGTATAAACAACCCTTTATGAAGTCTAAGAACACTGTACGCTGTTTGCTTAAGAAGTACCGTAATGGTACGCTAGTTGCGTAACGATCGCTCAGCCGTAGGCGAGACGCTCAAGCGTCACGTTCGCTCACGGCCCAGTGATCACAGGACACGTTATTGGCTATGACTAGAGTAATGATTCGCTATGGCGTAGCGGACGCTCGAGACCACGAGGAGATCACCAGCGGCGCAGACGCTCACAACGCTATACCTTTATGTCTAAACTTTATACCAATGAAATACACGGAATACCTTAATGTGAATACAGGGTGTAAGTGCAACCTTGTGTAACCTGACTAACTACAAAGCTGCTTGAGCGTCACCGACGCTCAAGTGAACACTTAACACTATAGGAAATACACAGATACTGGTTTAGGGTCCAAAGCCTATTAACTGTATTATATCTAATGTATTTGTAAAAGGGGATAACAGTACAAATGATACACTACAATATAACAGAGACTTCCTAACCAAAATACAATACTATCTAATACAATACAATACTAGTCTAGGGGAGATACGAGAGAAAGAGAAGGGAAAGAGAGAGAGAGAGAGAGATGAGATGAGAGAAATTGGCTCACAGAAAGACAATGATTACGGAGAGAAACTTACGCACAAGGGTAAACGATCGCATGCGCCTGGACATCCAGCACCCGATTTTCAGCAATGAGAACCGTTGAAGAGTGAGAGCTGGATGTGGTCGGCCTGCCTATTTATGCCCCACACACAATGCAATCCTACAGTCCCTACAATCCCATTGTCCATTGGACGTCGGAATTCGGCCCTGCATCATAACAAAAGGTCATAGGTTGATTCATACAGGTGGGCTGTGACGATTTCAAACAGCTCAGGTGGGTGGGGAACTAGGTTTCCCGCCGCATACCTGAGTATGAGTAAATAGTAGAAATGGACATAAACTTCTTATGTCCATAACTATTCGCACGAGCGATTAATACGCTCCAAACCAACACCGGAATATTGCTAATTAAATACTCTTCCGATGGGTACCAAACACCACTGTATGACCCCTGTTAGACCCTTCGTACAATACAAAGAGGGATTACTTTAAACAGGGACCTTCTATATTAACCAAACTTTCAGAAACTATCAAAGGGATCATGATCTATAAACTACATTAATTGTGAAAATATGTAACGAATGAGTCGCACGCTACGACTACATAAACTCTACCGTAAATACGCATACCGCGCCTGCGAGTGCACGCTATTGCGGGTATGCGCCTTCACGGGAGAGCGTACGCATGCGCAGCACGGACCAGTGTGCGGTGCAAATATGGCAACGTGTATGGGGATATTTTTCTGACTTTGACAACACACACAGGGAATGCTCTGACTGAGGACAGGACCCCACAAAGTCCTTTGGGGAGACAGAGAGAGAGTATGCCAGCACACACCAGAGCGCTATATAATGCAGGGATTAACACAATAACTGAGTGATTTTTTCCCCCATAGCTGCTTGTATACACATACTTGCGCCTAAATTTAGTGCCCCCCCTCTCTTTTTAACCCTTTGAGCCTGAAAACTACAGGGGAGAGCCTGGGGAGCTGTCTTCTAGCTGCACTGTGAAGAAAAAATGGCGCCAGTGTGCTGAGGGAGATAGCTCCGCCCCTTTTTCACTGACTTTTCTCCCGCTTTTTTATGGATTCTGGCAGGGGTATTTATCACATATATATGGGGCTATATATTGTGATTATTTTGCCAGCCAAGGTGTTTATATTGCCCTCAGGGCGCCCCCCCCAGCGCCCTGCACCCATCAGTGACCGGAGTGTGAGGTGTACATGAGGAGCAATGGCGCACAGCTGCAGACTGAAGTCTTCTGCCGCCGATTTTTCTGTAAGGGGGACGGCGGCGCGGCTCCGGGAACGAACACCAAGGCCAGTTCCATGTGGTCGATCCCTCTGGAGCTAATGGTGTCCAGTAGCCTAAGAAGCCCAAGCTAGCTGCAAGCAGGTAGGTTCGCTTCTTCTCCCCTTAGTCCCTCGGTGCAGTGAGCCTGTTGCCAGCAGATCTCACTGAAAATAAAAAACCTAAAATATACTTTCTTTTCTAGGAACTCAGGAGAGCCCCTAGTGTGCATCCAGCTCGGCCGGGCACAAAAATCTAACTGAGGTCTGGAGGAGGGTCATAGTGGGAGGAGCCAGTGCACACCGGATAGGTCTAAAGCTTTCTTTAATTGTGCCCAGTCTCCTGCGGAGCCGCTATTCCCCATGGTCCTTACGGAGTTCCCAGCATCCACTAAGACGTCAGAGAAAAGGGGAATCTGCCTGCCGCAATGTGTAAAAGTGGGGAATCTGCCTGCCGCAATGTGTAAAAGTGGGGAATCTGCCTGCTGTAATGTGTAAAAATGGGGTAATCTGCCTGCCGCAATGTGTAAAAGTGGGGAATCTGCCTGCCGCAATGTGTAAAAGTGGGTAATCTGCCTGCCGCAGTGTGTAAAAGTGGGGAATCTGCCTGCCGCAATGTGTAAAAATGGGGTAATCTGCCTGCCGCAATGTGTAAAAGTGGGGAATCTGCTTGCCGCAATGTGTAAAAGTGGGTAATCTGCCTGCCGCAGTGTGTAAAAGTGGGGAATCTGCCTGCCGCAGTGTGTAAAAAGGGGGAATCTGCCTGCCGTAATGTGTAAAAGTGGGTAATCTGCCTGCCGCAATGTGTAAAAGTGGGGAATCTGCCTGCCGCAATGTGTAAAAATGGGTAATCTGCCTGCCGCAATGTGTAAAAATGGGGAATCTGCCTGCCGCAATGTGTAAAAGTGGGGAATCTGCCTGCCGCAATGTGTAAAAGTGGGTAATCTGCCTGCCGCAATGTGTAAAAGTGGGTAATCTGCCTGCCGCAATGTGTAAAAATGGGTAATCTGCCTGCCGCAATGTGTAAAAGTGGGTAATCTGCCTGCCGCAATGTGTAAAAATGGGGAATCTGCCTGCCGCAATGTGTAAAAGTGGGGAATCTGCCTGCTGCAATGTGTAAAAATGGGGTAATCTGCCTGCCGCAATGTGTAAAAGTGGGGAATCTGCCTGCCGTAATGTGTAAAAATGGGGAATCTGCCTGCCGCAATGTGTAAAAGTGGGGAATCTGCCTTCCGCAATGTGTAAAAGTGGGGAATCTGCCTGCCGTAATGTGTAAAAATGGGGTAATCTGCCTGCCGCAATGTGTAGAAGTGGGGAATCTGCCTGCCGCAATGTGTAAAAGTGGGTAATCTGCCTGCCGCAGTGTGTAAAAGTGGG
The DNA here is from genome assembly GCF_028390025.1 of Pseudophryne corroboree. NCBI lineage: Eukaryota > Metazoa > Chordata > Amphibia > Anura > Myobatrachidae > Pseudophryne > Pseudophryne corroboree. Next base: position 1,431,827 of record NW_026967506.1, read on the forward strand.
GAATCTGCCTGCCGCAATGTGTAAAAATGGGGTAATCTGCCTGCCGCAATGTGTAAAAGTGGGGAATCTGCCTGCCGCAATGTGTAAAAGTGGGTAATCTGCCTGCCGCAGTGTGTAAAAGTGGGGAATCTGCCTGCCGCAGTGTGTAAAAAGGGGGAATCTGCCTGCCGTAATGTGTAAAAGTGGGTAATCTGCCTGCCGCAATGTGTAAAAATGGGTAATCTGCCTGCCGCAATGTGTAAAAATGGGGAATCTGCCTGCCGCAATGTGTAAAAGTGGGGAATCTGCCTGCCGCAATGTGTAAAAGTGGGTAATCTGCCTGCCGCAATGTGTAAAAGTGGGTAATCTGCCTGCCGCAATGTGTAAAAATGGGTAATCTGCCTGCCGCAATGTGTAAAAGTGGGTAATCTGCCTGCCGCAATGTGTAAAAGTGGGGAATCTGCCTGCCGCAATGTGTAAAAGTGGGGAATCTGCCTGCCGCAATGTGTAAAAGTGGGGAATCTGCCTGCCGTAATGTGTAAAAATGGGGAATCTGCCTGCCGCAATGTGTAAAAAGGGGGAATCTGTCTGCCGCAATGTGTAAAAAGGGGGAATCTGCCTGCCGCAATGTGTAAAAAGGGGGAATCTGCCTGCCGCAATGTGTAAAAAGGGGGAATCTGCCTGCCGCAATGTGTAAAAGTGGGGAATCTGCCTGCTGCAATGTGTAAAAAGGGGGAATCTGCCTGCCGCAATGTGTAAAAAGGGGGAATCTGCCTGCCGCAATGTGTAAAAATGGGTAATCTGCCTGCCGCAATGTGTAAAAGTGGGGAATCTGCCTGCTGCAATGTGTAAAAGTGGGGAATCTGCCTGCCGCAATGTGTAAAAAGGGGGAATCTGCCTGCCGCAATGTGTAAAAATGGGTAAACTGCCTGCCGCAATGTGTAAAAGTGGGGAATCTGCCTGCCGCAATGTGTAAAAATGGGTAATCTGCCTGCCGTAATGTGTAAAAAGGGGGAATCTGCCTGCCGTAATGTGTAAAAATGGGTAATCAGCCTGCCGCAATGTGTAAAAGTGGGGAATCTGCCTGCCGCAATGTGTAAAAGTGGGGAATCTGCCTGCTGCAATGTGTAAAAGTGGGGAATCTGCCTGCTGCAATGTGTAAAAGTGGGGAATCTGTCTGCTGCAATGTGTAAAAGTGGGTAATCTGCCTGCCGCAATGTGTAAAAGTGGGGAATCTGCCTGCTGCAATGTGTAAAAGTGGGGAATCTGCCTGCCGTAATGTGTAAAAATGGGTAATCTGCCTGCCGCTATGTGTAAAAAGGGGGAATCTGCCTGCCGTAATGTGTAAAAATGGGGAATCTGCCTGCCGCAATGTGTAAAAGTGGGGAATCTGCCTGCCGCAATGTGTAAAAATGGGGAATCTGCCTGCCGCTATGTGTAAAAATGGGGAATCTGCCTGCCGCTATGTGTAAAAAGGGGGAATCTGCCTGCCGTAATGTGTAAAAATGGGGAATCTGCCTGCCGCAATGTGTAAAAGTGGGTAATCTGCCTGCCGCAATGTGTAAAAATGGGTAATCTGCCTGCCGCAATGTGTAAAAGTGGGGAATCTGCCTGCCGCAATGTGTAAAAGTGGGTAATCTGCCTGCCGCAATGTGTAAAAAGGGGGAATCTGCCTGCCGCAATGTGTAAAAGTGGGTAATCTGCCTGCCGCTATGTGTAAAAGTGGGGAATCTGCCTGCCGCAATGTGTAAAAGTGGGGAATCTGCCTGCCGCAATGTGTAAAAGTGGGGAATCTGCCTGCCGCAATGTGTAAAAATGGGTAATCTGCCTGCCGCAATGTGTAAAAGTGGGTAATCTGCCTGCCGCAATGTGTAAAAGTGGGGAATCTGCCTGCCGCAATGTGTAAAAGTGGGGAATCTGCCTGCCGCAATGTGTAAAAATGGGTAATCTGCCTGCCGCAATGTGTAAAAGTGGGGAATCTGCCTGCCGCAATGTGTAAAAATGGGGTAATCTGCCTGCCGCAATGTGTAAAAGTGGGTAATCTGCCTGCCGCAATGTGTAAAAGTGGGGAATCTGCCTGCCGCAATGTGTAAAAGTGGGTAATCTGCCTGCCGCAATGTGTAAAAATGGGGTAATCTGCCTGCCACAATGTGGAAAAATGGGTAATCTGCCTGCCGCAATGTGTAAAAGTGGGTAATCTGCCTGCCGCAATGTGTAAAAAGGGGGAATCTGCCTGCCGCAATGTGTAAAAATGGGTAATCTGCCTGCCGCAATGTGTAAAAATGGGTAATCTGCCTGCCGCAATGTGTAAAAGTGGGGAATCTGCCTGCCGCAATGTGTAAAAGTGGGGAATCTGCCTGCCGCAATGTGTAAAAAGGGGGAATCTGCCTGCCGCAATGTGTAAAAATGGGTAATCTGCCTGCCGCAATGTGTAAAAGTGGGGAATCTGCCTGCCGCAATGTGTAAAAATGGGTAATCTGCCTGCCGTAATGTGTAAAAAGGGGGAATCTGCCTGCCGTAATGTGTAAAAATGGGTAATCAGCCTGCCGCAATGTGTAAAAGTGGGGAATCTGCCTGCTGCAATGTGTAAAAGTGGGTAATCTGCCTGCCGCAATGTGTAAAAGTGGGGAATCTGCCTGCTGCAATGTGTAAAAGTGGGGAATCTGCCTGCTGCAATGTGTAAAAGTGGGGAATCTGTCTGCTGCAATGTGTAAAAGTGGGTAATCTGCCTGCCGCAATGTGTAAAAGTGGGGAATCTGCCTGCCGCAATGTGTAAAAGTGGGTAATCTGCCTGCCGCAATGTGTAAAAATGGGGTAATCTGCCTGCCACAATGTGGAAAAATGGGTAATCTGCCTGCCGCAATGTGTAAAAAGGGGGAATCTGCCTGCCGCAATGTGTAAAAATGGGTAATCTGCCTGCCGCAATGTGTAAAAAGGGGGAATCTGCCTGCCGCAATGTGTAAAAAGGGGGAATCTGCCTGCCACAATGTGTAAAAAGGGGGAATCTGCCTGCCGCAATGTGTAAAAGTGGGTAATCTGCCTAGCGCAATGTGTAAAAGTGGGGAATCTGCCTGCCGCAATGTGTAAAAATGGGGTAATCTGCCTGCCGCAATGTGTAAAAAGGGGGAATCTGCCTGCCGCAATGTGTAAAAATGGGTAATCTGCCTACTGCAATGTGTAAAAGTGGGGAATCTGCCTGCCGCAATGTGTAAAAGTGGGGAATCTGCCTGCCGTAATGTGTAAAAATGGGGAATCTGCCTGCCGCAATGTGTAAAAGTGGGGAATCTGCCTGCCGCAATGTGTAAAAGTGGGGAATCTGCCTGCCGCAATGTGTAAAAAGGGGGAATCTGCCTATTGCAATGTGTAAAAGTGGGGAATCTGCCTGCCGCAATGTGTAAAAGTGGGGAATCTGCCTGCCGCAATGTGTAAAAAGGGGGAATCTGCCTGCCGCAATGTGTAAAAATGGGTAATCTGCCTGCCGCAATGTGTAAAAGTGGGGAATCTGCCTGCCGCAATGAGTAAAAATGGGGTAATCTGCCTGCCGCAATGTGTAAAAAGGGGGAATCTGCCTGCCGCAATGTGTAAAAGTGGGGAATCTGCCTGCCGCAATGTGTAAAAATGGGGAACCTGCCTGCCGCAATGTGTAAAAAGGGGGAATCTGCCTGCCGCAATGTGTAAAAATGGGTAATCTGCCTGCCGCAATGTGTAAAAATGGGGTAATCTGCCTGCCGCAATGTGTAAAAGTGGGGAATCTGCCTGCCGCAATGTGTAAAAAGGGGGAATAAAAATGGGTAATCTGCCTGCCGCAATGTGTAAAAATGGGGTAATCTGCCTGCCGCAATGTGTAAAAATGGGGTAATCTGCCTGCCGCAATGTGTAAAAATGGGGTAATCTGCCTGCCGCAATGTGTAAAAATGGGGTAATCTGCCTGCCGCAATGTGTAAAAATGGGTAATCTGCCTGCCGCAATGTGTAAAAAGGGGGAATCTGCCTGCCGCAATGTGTAAAAAGGGGGAATCTGCCTGCCGCAATGTGTAAAAATGGGTAATCTGCCTGCCGCAATGTGTAAAAATGGGTAATCTGCATGCCGCTATGTGTAAAAGTGGGGAATCTGCCTGCCGCTATGTGTAAAAGTGGGGAATCTGCCTGCCGCAATGTGTAAAAAGGGGGAATCTGCCTGCCGCAATGTGTAAAAATGGGTAATCTGCCTAGCGCAATGTGTAAAAAGGGGGAATCTGCCTGCCGCAATGTGTAAAAATGGGTAATCTGCCTACTGCAATGTGTAAAAGTGGGGAATCTGCCTGCCGCAATGTGTAAAAGTGGGGAATCTGCCTGCCGCAATGTGTAAAAATGGGTAATCTGCCTGCCGCAATGTGTAAAAAGGGGGAATCTGCCTGCCGCAATGTGTAAAAAGGGGGAATCTGCCTGCCGCAATGTGTAAAAAGGGGGAATCTGCCTGCCGCAATGTGTAAAAAGGGGGAATCTGCCTGCCGCAATGTGTAAAAGTGGGGAATCTGCCTGCCGCAATGTGTAAAAATGGGGTAATCTGCCTGCCGCAATGTGTAAAAGTGGGGAATCTGCCTGCAGCAATGTGTAAAAATGGGTAATCTGCCTGCCGTAATGTGTAAAAATGGGGAATCTGCCTGCCGCAATGTGTAAAAAGGGGGAATCTGCCTGCCGCAATGTGTAAAAATGGGTAATCTGCCTGCCGCAATGTGTAAAAATGGGGTAATCTGCCTGCCGCAATGTGTAAAAATGGGGTAATCTGCCTGCCGCAATGTGTAAAAATAAGATTTTACTCACCGGTAAATCTATTTCTCGTAGTCTGTAGTGGATGCTGGGAACTCTGTAAGGACCATGGGGAATAGCGGCTCCGCAGGAGACTGGGCACAACTAAAGAAAGCTTTAGGACTACCTGGTGTGCACTGGCTCCTCCCACCATGACCCTCCTCCAGACCTCAGTTAGGACACTGTGCCCAGAAGAGCTGGCACAATAAGGAAGGATTTTGAATCCCGGGTAAAACTCATACCAGCCACACCAATCACACCGTACAACTCGTGATAATAAACCCAGTTAACAGTATGATAACAATGGAGCCTCTGAACAGAGAGCTCTCAACAATAACCCGATTTGTTAACAATAACTATGTACAAGTATTGCAGACAACCCGCACTTGGGATGGGCGCCCAGCATCCACTACGGACTACGAGAAATAGATTTACCGGTGAGTAAAATCTTATTTTCTCTGACGTCCTAAGTGGATGCTGGGACTCCGTAAGGACCATGGGGATTATACCAAAGCTCCCAAACGGGCGGGAGAGTGCGGATGACTCTGCAGCACCGAATGAGCAAACTCAAGGTCCTCCTCAGCCAGGGTATCAAATTTGTAGAATTTTGCAAACGTGTTTGACCCTGACCAAGTAGCTGCTCGGCAAAGTTGTAAAGCCGAGACCCCTCGGGCAGCCGCCCAAGAAGAGCCCACCTTCCTCGTGGAATGGGCTTTTACAGATTTAGGATGCGGCAGTGCTACCACAGAATGCGCAAGCTGAATAGTGCTACAAATCCAGCGAGCAATAGTCTGCTTAGAAGCAGGAGCACCCAGCTTGTTGGGTGCATACAGAATAAACAGCGAGTCAGTTTTTCTGACTCCAGCCGTCCTGGAAACATAAGTTTTCAAGGCCCTGACTACGTCCAGTAACTTGGAATCCTCCAAGTCCTTAGTAGCCGCAGGCACCACAATAGGGTGGTTCAAATGAAAAGCTGATACCACCTTAGGGAGGAATTTGGGACGAGTCCGCAATTCTGCCCTATCCACATGAAAAATCAGATAAGGGCTTTTACATGATAAAGCCACCAATTCTGACACACGCCTTGCCGAAGCCAAGGCCAATAGCATGACCACTTTCCACGTGAGATATTTTAAATCCACAGTTTTGAGTGGCTCAAACCAATGTGACTTTAGGAAACCCAACACCACGTTGAGATCCCAAGGTGCCACTGGAGGCACAAAAGGGGGGCTGAATATGCAGCACTCCCTTGACAAATGTCTGAACTTCAGGCAGTGAAGCCAGTTCTTTCTGGAAGAAAATCGACAGAGCCGAGATCTGTACCTTAATGGAACCCAATTTTAGGCCCATAGTCACTCCTGCCTGTAGGAAGTGCAGAAATCGACCCAGCTGAAATTCCTTTGTTGGGGCCTTCCTGGCCTCGCACCACGCAACATATTTTCGCCATATGCGGTGATAGTGTTTTGCAGTTACATCTTTCCTGGCTTTAATCAGCGTAGGAATGACTTCCTCCGGAATGCCCTTTTCCTTCAGGATCCGGCGTTCAACCGCCATGCCGTCAAATGCAACCGCGGTAAGTCTTGGAACAGACAGGGAGCCTGCTGCAGCAGGACCTGTCTGAGCGGTAGAGGCCATGGGTCCTCTGAGATTATTTCTTGAAGTTCCGGGTACCAAGTTCTTCTTGGCCAATCCGGAACAATGAGTATAGTTCTTACTCCTCTTTTCCTTATTATCCTCAGTACCTTTGGTATGAGAGGCAGAGGAGGGAACACATAAACCGACTGGTACACCCACGGTGTCACTAGAGCATCCACAGCTATTGCCTGAGGGTCTCTCGACCTGGCGCAATATCTTTCTAGCTTTTTGTTTAGGCGGGACGCCATCATGTCCACCTGTGGCCTTTCCCAACGGTTTACAATCAGTTGAAAGACTTCTGGATGAAGTCCCCACTCTCCCGGGTGTAGGTCGTGTCTTCTGAGGAAGTCTGCTTCCCAGGTGTCCACTCCCGGAATGAACACTGCTAACAGTGCTAACACGTGATTTTCAGCCCATCTGAGAATCCTTGTGGCTTCTGCCATCGCCATCCTGCTTCTTGTGACGCCCTGTCAGTTTACATGGGCGACTGCCGTGATGTTGTCTGATTGGATCAGTACCGGCTGGTTCTGAAGCAGGGGTCTTGCCTGACTTAGGACATTGTAAATGGCCCTCAGTTCCAAATATTTATGTAGGGAAATCTCCTGATTTGTCCCTGGAAGTTTCTTCCCTGTGTGACTGCCCCCCAGCCTCGAAGGCTGGCATCCGTGGTCACCAGGATCCAGTCCTGTATGCCGAATCTGCGGCCCTCTTAGAGATGAGCACTCTGCAGCCCCCACAGCAGAGACACCCTGATCCTTGGAGACAGGGTTATCAGCCGATGCATCTGAAGATGCGATCCGGACCACTTGTCCAACAAGTTCCCACTGAAAAGTTCTTGCATGGAACCTGCCGAATGGAATTGCTTCGTAAGAAGCTACCATCTTTCCCAGGACTCGCGTGCAGTGATGCACCGAGACCTGTTTCGGTTTCAGGAGGCCTCTGACTAGAGATGACAACTCCTTGGCTTTCCCCTCCGGGAGAAACACTTATTTCTGGTCTGTGTCCAGAACCATACCCAGGAACAGTAGACTCGTCGTAGGAACCAGCTGCGACTTTGGAATATTTAGAATCCAGCCGTGCTGTCGTAGCACTTCCCAAGATAGTGCTACTCCGACCAACAACTGCTCCCTGGACCTCGCCTTTATAAGGAGATTGTCCAAGTACGGGATAATTATTCCGGCCATTACCTTGGTAAATACCCTCTGTGCCGGGGACAGACCAACGGCAACGTCCGGAATTGGTAATGACAATCTTGTACCACAATTTTGAGGTACCCCTGGTGAGGAGGGTAGATAGGGACATGCAGGTAAGCATCCATGATGTCCAGTGATACCCTGAAATTCTCCAGGCTTGCAATAATCGCCCTGAGCGATTTCATCTTGAATTTGAACCTTCGTATATAAGTGTTCAAGGATTTCAATTTTAGAATGGGTCTCACCGAACCGTCCGGTTTCGGTACCCCAAACATTTTGGAATAGTAACCCCGGCCTTGTTAAAGGAGGGGTACCTTGATTTCACCTGCTGGAAGTACAGCTTGTGAATTGCCGCCAGTACTACCTCCCTTTCTCCGAGAGCAGCAGGCAAGGCTGATGTGAGGTAACGGCGAGGGGGAGTCGCCTCGAACTCCAGCTTGTATCCCTGTGATACTCCTTGGAGAACCTAGGGATCCACCTGTGGGCAAGCCCCCTGGTCCCCGAGACGCGCCCCCACCGCACCTGTCTCCACCTGTGGAGCCACAGCGTCATGCGGTGGACTCAGAGGAAGCAGGGGAAGATTTTTGATCCTGGGAACTTGCTGTCTGGTGCAGCTTTTTTCTTCTTCCCTTGTCTCTGTGCAGAAAAGAAGCGCCTTTGGCCCGCTTGCTTTTCTTAAGCCGAAAGGACTGTACCTGATAATACAGTGCTTTCTTAGGCTGTGAGGAGACCTGAGGTAAAAAAAATTCTTCCCAGCTGTTGCTGTGGATTCGAGGTCCCAGAGACCATCCCCAAACAATTGCTCACCCTTATAAGGCAGAATCTCCATGTGCCTTTTACAGGCAGCATCACCTGTCCACTGCCGGGTCCCTAATACCCTCCAGGCAGAATGGACATTGCATTAATTCTGGATGCCAGCCGGCAAATATCCCTCTGTGCATCCCTCATATATAAGATGACGTCTTTAATATGCTCTACGTTGGCACAATATTATCCCTGTCTAGGGTATTAATATTATCTGACAGGGTAACAGACCCTGCTGCAGCAGCACTATTCATGCTGAGGCAATTGCAGGTCTCAGTATATAACCTGAGTGTGTATATACAGACTTCAGGATAGCCTCCTGCTTTTTATCAGCAGGCTCCTTTAAAGTGGCCGTATCCTAAGACGGCAGTGCCACCTTTTTTGACAAACATGTGAGCGCCTTATCCACCCTAGGGGATATCTCCCAACGTGCCCTATCCTCTGGCGGGAAAGGGTACGCCATCAGTTACTTTTTAGAAATTACCAGGTTCTTATCGGGGAAACCCACGCTTCTTTACACACTTCATTCACTCATCTGATGGGGGAACAAAACACTGGCTGCTTTTTCTCCCCAAACATAAAACCCTTTTTTAGTGGTACTTGGGTTAATGTCAGAAATGTGTAACACATTTTTTTTATTGCCGAGATCATGCTACGGATGGTCCTAGTGGATTGTGTATATGTCTCAACCTCGTCGACACTGGAGTTATACTTCGTGTCGACATCTGTGTCTGTCATCTGAGGTAACGGGCGTTTTTTGAGCCCCTGATGGCCTTTGAGACGCCTGGGCAGGCGTGGGCTGAGAAGCCGGCTGTCCCACAGCTGTTACGTCATCCAGCCTTTTATGTAAGGAGTTGACACTGTCGGTTAATACCTTCAACCTATCCATCCACCCTGGTGTCGGCCCCACAGGGGGCGACATCACATTTATCGGCCTCTGCTCCGTCACCATATAAGCCTCCTCATCAAACATGTCGACACAGCCGTACCGACACACCGCACACACACACAGGGAATGCTCTGACTGAGGACAGGACCCCACAAAGTCCTTTGGGGAGACAGAGAGAGAGTATGCCAGCACACACCAGAGCGCTATATAATGCAGGGATTAACACAATAACTGAGTGATTTTTTCCCCCATAGCTGCTTGTATACACATACTTGCGCCTAAATTTAGTGCCCCCCCTCTCTTTTTAACCCTTTGAGCCTGAAAACTACAGGGGAGAGCCTGGGGAGCTGTCTTCTAGCTGCACTGTGAAGAAAAAATGGCGCCAGTGTGCTGAGGGAGATAGCTCCGCCCCTTTTTCACTGACTTTTCTCCCGCTTTTTTATGGATTCTGGCAGGGGTATTTATCACATATATATGGGGCTATATATTGTGATTATTTTGCCAGCCAAGGTGTTTATATTGCCCTCAGGGCGCCCCCCCCAGCGCCCTGCACCCATCAGTGACCGGAGTGTGAGGTGTACATGAGGAGCAATGGCGCACAGCTGCAGACTGAAGTCTTCTGCCGCCGATTTTTCTGTAAGGGGGACGGCGGCGCGGCTCCGGGAACGAACACCAAGGCCAGTTCCATGTGGTCGATCCCTCTGGAGCTAATGGTGTCCAGTAGCCTAAGAAGCCCAAGCTAGCTGCAAGCAGGTAGGTTCGCTTCTTCTCCCCTTAGTCCCTCGGTGCAGTGAGCCTGTTGCCAGCAGATCTCACTGAAAATAAAAAACCTAAAATATACTTTCTTTTCTAGGAACTCAGGAGAGCCCCTAGTGTGCATCCAGCTCGGCCGGGCACAAAAATCTAACTGAGGTCTGGAGGAGGGTCATAGTGGGAGGAGCCAGTGCACACCGGATAGGTCTAAAGCTTTCTTTAATTGTGCCCAGTCTCCTGCGGAGCCGCTATTCCCCATGGTCCTTACGGAGTTCCCAGCATCCACTAAGACGTCAGAGAAAAGGGGAATCTGCCTGCCGCAATGTGTAAAAGTGGGGAATCTGCCTGCCGCAATGTGTAAAAGTAAGGAATCTGCCTGCCGTAATGTGTAAAAATGGGGTAATCTGCCTGCCGCAATGTGTAAAAGTGGGGAATCTGCCTGCCGCAATGTGTAAAAGTGGGGAATCTGCCTGCCGCAGTGTGTAAAAGTGGGGAATCTGCCTGCCGCAATGTGTAAAAATGGGGTAATCTGCCTGCCGCAATGTGTAAAAATGGGGAATCTGCCTGCCGCAATGTGTAAAAGTGGGGAATCTGCCTGCCGCAATGTGTAAAAGTGGGTAATCTGCCTGCCGCAATGTGTAAAAGTGGGTAATCTGCCTGCCGCAATGTGTAAAAATGGGTAATCTGCCTGCCGCAATGTGTAAAAGTGGGTAATCTGCCTGCCGCAATGTGTAAAAATGGGGAATCTGCCTGCCGCAATGTGTAAAAGTGGGGAATCTGCCTGCTGCAATGTGTAAAAATGGGGTAATCTGCCTGCCGTAATGTGTAAAAATGGGGAATCTGCCTGCCGCAATGTGTAAAAGTGGGGAATCTGCCTTCCGCAATGTGTAAAAGTGGGGAATCTGCCTGCCGTAATGTGTAAAAATGGGGTAATCTGCCTGCCGCAATGTGTAGAAGTGGGGAATCTGCCTGCCGCAATGTGTAAAAGTGGGTAATCTGCCTGCCGCAGTGTGTAAAAGTGGGGAATCTGCCTGCCGTAATGTGTAAAAGTGGGTAATCTGCCTGCCGCAATGTGTAAAAGTGGGGAATCTGCCTGCCGCAATGTGTAAAAATGGGTAATCTGCCTGCCGCAATGTGTAAAAATGGGGAATCTGCCTGCCGCAATGTGTAAAAGTGGGGAATCTGCCTGCCGCAATGTGTAAAAGTGGGTAATCTGCCTGCCGCAATGTGTAAAAGTGGGGAATCTGCCTGCCGCAATGTGTAAAAATGGGTAATCTGCCTGACGCAATGTGTAAAAGTGGGGAATCTGCCTGCCGCAGTGTGTAAAAGTGGGGAATCTGCCTGCCGCTATGTGTAAAAAGGGGGAATCTGCCTGCCGCAATGTGTAAAAGTGGGTAATCTGCCTGCCGCAATGTGTAAAAGTGGGTAATCTGCCTGCCGCAATGTGTAAAAGTGGGGAATCTGCCTGCCGCAATGTGTAAAAGTGGGGAATCTGCCTGCCGCAATGTGTAAAAGTGGGGAATCTGCCTGCCGCAATGTGTAAAAGTGGGGAATCTGCCTGCCGTAATGTGTAAAAATGGGGAATCTGCCTGCCGCAATGTGTAAAAAGGGGGAATCTGTCTGCCGCAATGTGTAAAAAGGGGGAATCTGCCTGCCGCAATGTGTAAAAATGGGGAATCTGCCTGCCGCAATGTGTAAAAGTGGGGAATCTGCCTGCTGCAATGTGTAAAAGTGGGGAATCTGCCTGCCGCAATGTGTAAAAAGGGGGAATCTGCCTGCCGCAATGTGTAAAAATGGGGAATCTGCCTGCCGCAATGTGTAAAAATGGGTAATCTGCCTGCCGCAATGTGTAAAAGTGGGGAATCTGCCTGCTGCAATGTGTAAAAAGGGGGAATCTGCCTGCCGCAATGTGTAAAAAGGGGGAATCTGCCTGCCGCAATGTGTAAAAATGGGTAATCTGCCTGCCGCAATGTGTAAAAGTGGGGAATCTGCCTGCTGCAATGTGTAAAAGTGGGGAATCTGCCTGCCGCAATGTGTAAAAAGGGGGAATCTGCCTGCCGCAATGTGTAAAAATGGGTAATCTGCCTGCCGCAATGTGTAAAAGTGGGGAATCTGCCTGCCGCAATGTGTAAAAATGGGTAATCTGCCTGCCGTAATGTGTAAAAAGGGGGAATCTGCCTGCCGTAATGTGTAAAAATGGGTAATCAGCCTGCCGCAATGTGTAAAAGTGGGGAATCTGCCTGCCGCAATGTGTAAAAGTGGGGAATCTGCCTGCTGCAATGTGTAAAAGTGGGGAATCTGCCTGCTGCAATGTGTAAAAGTGGGGAATCTGTCTGCTGCAATGTGTAAAAGTGGGTAATCTGCCTGCCGCAATGTGTAAAAGTGGGGAATCTGCCTGCTGCAATGTGTAAAAGTGGGGAATCTGCCTGCTGTAATGTGTAAAAATGGGTAATCTGCCTGCCGCAATGTGTAAAAATGGGTAATCTGCCTGCCGCAGTGTGTAAAAGTGGGGAATCTGCCTGCCGCTATGTGTAAAAAGGGGGAATCTGCCTGCCGCAATGTGTAAAAGTGGGTAATCTGCCTGCCGCAATGTGTAAAAGTGGGGAATCTGCCTGCCGCAATGTGTAAAAGTGGGGAATCTGCCTGCCGCAATGTGTAAAAATGGGTAATCTGCCTGCCGCAATGTGTAAAAGTGGGGAATCTGCCTGCCGCAATGTGTAAAAATGGGTAATCTGCCTGCCGCAATGTGTAAAAGTGGGGAATCTGCCTGCCGCAATGTGTAAAAGTGGGGAATCTGCCTGCCGCAATGTGTAAAAGGGGGTAATCTGCCTGCCGCAATGTGTAAAAGTGGGTAATCTGCCTGCCGCAATGTGTAAAAGTGGGGAATCTGCCTGCCGCAATGTGTAAAAGTGGGTAATCTGCCTGCCGCAATGTGTAAAAGTGGGTAACCTGCCTGCCGCAATGTGTAAAAGTGGGGAATCTGCCTGCCGCAATGTGTAAAAATGGGTAATCTGCCTGCCGCAATGTGTAAAAGTGGGGAATCTGCCTGCCGCAATGTGTAAAAGTGGGTAATCTGCCTGCCGCAATGTGTAAAAGGGGGTAATCTGCCTGCCGCAATGTGTAAAAGTGGGTAATCTGCCTGCCGCAATGTGTAAAAGGGGGTAATCTGCCTGCCGCAATGTGTAAAAGTGGGTAATCTGCCTGCCGCAATGTGTAAAAGTGGGGAATCTGCTTGCCGCAATGTGTAAAAGTGGGTAATCTGCCTGCCGCAATGTGTAAAAAGGGGGAATCTGCCTGCCGCAATGTGTAAAAGTGGGTAATCTGCCTGCCGCTATGTGTAAAAGTGGGGAATCTGCCTGCCGCAATGTGTAAAAGTGGGGAATCTGCCTGCCGCTATGTGTAAAAGTGGGGAATCTGCCTGCCGCAATGTGTAAAAATGGGTAATCTGCCTGCCGCAATGTGTAAAAGTGGGTAATCTGCCTGCCGCAATGTGTAAAAGTGGGGAATCTGCCTGCCGCAATGTGTAAAAGTGGGGAATCTGCCTGCCGCAATGTGTAAAAATGGGTAATCTGCCTGCCGCAATGTGTAAAAGTGGGGAATCTGCCTGCCGCAATGTGTAAAAATGGGGTAATCTGCCTGCCGCAATGTGTAAAAGTGGGTAATCTGCCTGCCGCAATGTGTAAAAGTGGGTAATCTGCCTGCCGCAATGTGTAAAAGTGGGGAATCTGCCTGCCGCAATGTGTAAAAGTGGGGAATCTGCCTGCTGCAATGTGTAAAAGTGGGGAATCTGTCTGCCGCAATGTGTAAAAGTGGGTAATCTGCCTGACGCAATGTGTAAAAGTGGGGAATCTGCCTGCCGCAATGTGTAAAAGTGGGTAATCTGCCTGCCGCAATGTGTAAAAATGGGGTAATCTGCCTGCCACAATGTGGAAAAATGGGGTAATCTGCCTGCCGCAATGTGTAAAAATGGGGTAATCTGCCTGCCGCAATGTGTAAAAATGGGGTAATCTGCCTGCCGCAATGTGTAAAAATTGGGTAATCTGCCTGCCGCAATGTGTAAAAATGTGTAATCTGCCTGCCGCAATGTGTAAAAAGGGGGAATCTGCCTGCCGCAATGTGTAAAAAGGGGGAATCTGCCTGCCGCAATGTGTAAAAATGGGTAATCTGCCTGCCGCAATGTGTAAAAATGGGTAATCTGCATGCCGCTATGTGTAAAAGTGGGGAATCTGCCTGCCGCTATGTGTAAAAGTGGGGAATCTGCCTGCCGCTATGTGTAAAAGTGGGGAATCTGCCTGCCGCAATGTGTAAAAAGGGGGAATCTGCCTGCCGCAATGTGTAAAAATGGGTAATCTGCCTAGCGCAATGTGTAAAAAGGGGGAATCTGCCTGCCGCAATGTTTAAAAATGGGTAATCTGCCTACTGCAATGTGTAAAAGTGGGGAATCTGCCTGCCGCAATGTGTAAAAGTGGGGAATCTGCCTGCCGCAATGTGTAAAAATGGGTAATCTGCCTGCCGCAATGTGTAAAAAGGGGGAATCTGCCTGCCGCAATGTGTAAAAAGGGGGAATCTGCCTGCCGCAATGTGTAAAAAGGGGGAATCTGCCTGCCGCAATGTGTAAAAAGGGGGAATCTGCCTGCCGCAATGTGTAAAAATGGGTAATCTGCCTGCCGCAATGTGTAAAAATGGGTAATCTGCCTGCCGCAATGTGTAAAAGTGGGGAATCTGCCTGCCGCAATGTGTAAAAGTGGGGAATCTGCCTGCCGCAATGTGTAAAAGTGGGGAATCTGCCTGCCGCAATGTGTAAAAAGGGGGAATCTGCCTGCCGCAATGTGTAAAAATGTGTAATCTGCCTGCCGCAATGTGTAAAAAGGGGGAATCTGCCTGCCGCAATGTGTAAAAAGGGGGAATCTGCCTGCCGCAATGTGTAAAAATGGGTAATCTGCCTGCCGCAATGTGTAAAAATGGGTAATCTGCATGCCGCTATGTGTAAAAGTGGGGAATCTGCCTGCCGCTATGTGTAAAAGTGGGGAATCTGCCTGCCGCAATGTGTAAAAAGGGGGAATCTGCCTGCCGCAATGTGTAAAAATGGGTAATCTGCCTAGCGCAATGTGTAAAAAGGGGGAATCTGCCTGCCGCAATGTTTAAAAATGGGTAATCTGCCTACTGCAATGTGTAAAAGTGGGGAATCTGCCTGCCGCAATGTGTAAAAGTGGGGAATCTGCCTGCCGCAATGTGTAAAAATGGGTAATCTGCCTGCCGCAATGTGTAAAAAGGGGGAATCTGCCTGCCGCAATGTGTAAAAAGGGGGAATCTGCCTGCCGCAATGTGTAAAAAGGGGGAATCTGCCTGCCGCAATGTGTAAAAAGGGGGAATCTGCCTGCCGCAATGTGTAAAAATGGGTAATCTGCCTGCCGCAATGTGTAAAAATGGGTAATCTGCCTGCCGCAATGTGTAAAAGTGGGGAATCTGCCTGCCGCAATGTGTAAAAGTGGGGAATCTGCCTGCCGCAATGTGTAAAAGTGGGGAATCTGCCTGCCGCAATGTGTAAAAAGGGGGAATCTGCCTGCCGCAATGTGTAAAAATGGGTAATCTGCCTGCCGCAATGTGTAAAAGTGGGGAATCTGCCTGCCGCAATGTGTAAAAATGGGTAATCTGCCTGCCGTAATGTGTAAAAAGGGGGAATCTGCCTGCCGTAATGTGTAAAAATGGGTAATCAGCCTGCCGCAATGTGTAAAAGTGGGGAATCTGCCTGCTGCAATGTGTAAAAGTGGGGAATCTGCCTGCCGCAATGTGTAAAAGTGGGGAATCTGCCTGCTGCAATGTGTAAAAGTGGGGAATCTGCCTGCTGCAATGTGTAAGTGGGGAATCTGTCTGCTGCAATGTGTAAAAGTGGGTAATCTGCCTGCCGCAATGTGTAAAAGTGGGGAATCTGCCTGCCGCAATGTGTAAAAGTGGGTAATCTGCCTGCCGCAATGTGTAAAAATGGGGTAATCTGCCTGCCACAATGTGGAAAAATGGGTAATCTGCCTGCCGCAGTGTGTAAAAAGGGGGAATCTGCCTGCCGCAATGTGTAAAAATGGGTAATCTGCCTGCCGCAATGTGTAAAAAGGGGGAATCTGCCTGCCGCAATGTGTAAAAAGGGGGAATCTGCCTGCCACAATGTGTAAAAAGGGGGAATCTGCCTGCCGCAATGTGTAAAAATGGGGTAATCTGCCTACCGCAATGTGTAAAAATGGGTAATCTGCCTGCCGCAATGTGTAAAAATGGGTAACCTGCCTGCCGCAATGTGTAAAAATGGGGTAATCTGCCTGCCGCAATGTGTAAAAATGGGGAATCTGCCTGCCGCAATGTGTAAAAATGGGGTAATCTGCCTGCCGCAATGTGTAAAAGTGGGTAATCTGCCTGCCGCAATGTGTAAAAATGGGTAATCTGCCTGCCGCAATGTGTAAAAATGGGTAATCTGCCTGCCGCAATGTGTAAAAAGGGGGAATCTGCCTGCCGCTATGTGTAAAAGTGGGGAATCTGCCTGCCGCAATGTGTAAAAATGGGTAATCTGCCTGCCGCAATGTGTAAAAATGGGGCAATCTGCCTGCAACAATGTGTAAAAGTGGGGAATCTGCCTGCCGTAATGTGTAAAAAGGGGGAATCTGCCTGCCGCAATGTGTAAAAGTGGGTAATCTGCCTAGCGCAATGTGTAAAAGTGGGGAATCTGCCTGCCGCAATGTGTAAAAATGGGGTAATCTGCCTGCCGCAATGTGTAAAAAGGGGGAATCTGCCTGCCGCAATGTGTAAAAATGGGTAATCTGCCTACTGCAATGTGTAAAAGTGGGGAATCTGCCTGCCGCAATGTGTAAAAGTGGGGAATCTGCCTGCCGTAATGTGTAAAAATGGGGAATCTGCCTGCCGCAATGTGTAAAAGTGGGGAATCTGCCTGCCGCAATGTGTAAAAGTGGGGAATCTGCCTGCCGCAATGTGTAAAAAGGGGGAATCTGCCTATTGCAATGTGTAAAAGTGGGGAATCTGCCTGCCGCAATGTGTAAAAGTGGGGAATCTGCCTGCCGCAATGTGTAAAAAGGGGGAATCTGCCTGCCGCAATGTGTAAAAATGGGTAATCTGCCTGCCGCAATGTGTAAAAGTGGGGAATCTGCCTGCCGCAATGAGTAAAAATGGGGTAATCTGCCTGCCGCAATGTGTAAAAAGGGGGAATCTGCCTGCCGCAATGTGTAAAAGTGGGGAATCTGCCTGCCGCAATGTGTAAAAATGGGGAACCTGCCTGCCACAATGTGTAAAAAGGGGGAATCTGCCTGCCGCAATGTGTAAAAATGGGTAATCTGCCTGCCGCAATGTGTAAAAATGGGGTAATCTGCCTGCCGCAATGTGTAAAAGTGGGGAATCTGCCTGCCGCAATGTGTAAAAAGGGGGAATAAAAATGGGTAATCTGCCTGCCGCAATGTGTAAAAATGGGGTAATCTGCCTGCCGCAATGTGTAAAAATGGGGTAATCTGCCTGCCGCAATGTGTAAAAGTGGGGAATCTGCCTGCCGCAATGTGTAAAAAGGGGGAATCTGCCTGCCGCAATGTGTAAAAGTGGGGAATCTGCCTGCCGCAATGTGTAAAAATGGGGTAATCTGCCTGCCGCAATGTGTAAAAATGGGTAATCTGCCTGCCGCAATGTGTAAAAAGGGGTAATCTGCCTGCCGCAATGTGTAAAAGTGGGGAATCTGCCTGCCGCAATGTGTAAAAGTGGGGAATCTGCCTGCCGCAATGTGTAAAAATGGGTAATCTGCCTGCCGCAATGTGTAAAAAGGGGGAATCTGCCTGCCGCAATGTGTAAAAGTGGGGAATCTGCCTGCCGCAATGTGTAAAAAGGGGGAATCTGCCTGCCGCAATGTGTAAAAGTGGGGAATCTGCCTGCCGCAATGTGTAAAAATGGGGTAATCTGCCTGCCGCAATGTGTAAAAATGGGTAATCTGCCTGCCGCAATGTGTAAAAAGGGGGAATCTGCCTGCCGCAATGTGTAAAAGTGGGGAATCTGCCTGCCGCAATGTGTAAAAGTGGGGAATCTGCCTGCCGCAATGTGTAAAAGTGGGGTAATCTGCCTGCCGCAATGTGTAAAAATGGGTAATCTGCCTGCCGCAATGTGTAAAAGTGGGGAATCTGCCTGCCGCAATGTGTAAAAGTGGGGAATCTGCCTGCCGCAATGTGTAAAAGTGGGGAATCTGCCTGCCGTAATGTGTAAAAGTGGGGAATCTGCCTGCCGCTATGTGTAAAAGTGGGGAATCTGCCTGCCGCAATGTGTAAAAGTGGGGAATCTGCCTGCCGCAATGTGTAAAAGTGGGGAATCTGCCTGCCGCAATGTGTAAAAGTGGGGAATCTGCCTGCCGCTATGTGTAAAAGTGGGGAATCTGCCTGCCGCAATGTGTAAAAATGGGTAATCTGCCTGCCGTAATGTGTAAAAGTGGGTAATCTGCCTGCCGCAATGTGTAAAAGTGGGGAATCTGCCTGCCGTAATGTGTAAAAGTGGGGAATCTGCCTGCCGTAATGTGTAAAAGTGGGGAATCTGCCTGCCGCTATGTGTAAAAGTGGGTAATCTGCCTGCCGCAATGTGTAAAAATGGGTAATCTGCCTGCCGTAATGTGTAAAAGTGGGGAATCTGCCTGCCGCAATGTGTAAAAGTGGGGAATCTGCCTGCCGCAATGTGTAAAAAAGGGTAATCTGCCTGCCGCAATGTGTAAAAGTGGGGAATCTGCCTGCCGCAGTGTGTAAAAGTGGGGAATCTGCCTGCCGCAATGTGTAAAAGTGGGTAATCTGCCTGCCGCAATGTGTAAAAGTGGGGAATCTGCCTGCCGCAATGTGTAAAAGTAGGGAATCTGCCTGCCGCAATGTGTAAAAATGGGTAATCTGCCTGCCGCAATGTGTAAAAGTGGGGAATCTGCCTGCCGCAATGTGTAAAAGTGGGGAATCTGCCTGCCGCAATGTGTAAAAGTGGGGAATCTGCCTGCCGCAATGTGTAAAAGTGGGGAATCTGCCTGCCGCAATGTGTAAAAGTGGGGAATCTGCCTGCCGCAATGTGTAAAAATGGGGTAATCTGCCTGCCGCAATGTGTAAAAATGGGTAATCTGCCTGCCGCAATGTGTAAAAAGGGGGAATCTGCCTGCCGCAATGTGTAAAAGTGGGGAATCTGCCTGCCGCAATGTGTAAAAGTGGGGTAATCTGCCTGCCGCAATGTGTAAAAATGGGTAATCTGCCTGCCGCAATGTGTAAAAGTGGGGAATCTGCCTGCCGCAATGTGTAAAAGTGGGGAATCTGCCTGCCGCAATGTGTAAAAGTGGGGAATCTGCCTGCCGTAATGTGTAAAAGTGGGGAATCTGCCTGCCGCTATGTGTAAAAGTGGGGAATCTGCCTGCCGCAATGTGTAAAAGTGGGGAATCTGCCTGCCGCAATGTGTAAAAGTGGGGAATCTGCCTGCCGCAATGTGTAAAAGTGGGGAATCTGCCTGCCGCTATGTGTAAAAGTGGGGAATCTGCCTGCCGCAATGTGTAAAAATGGGTAATCTGCCTGCCGTAATGTGTAAAAGTGGGTAATCTGCCTGCCGCAATGTGTAAAAGTGGGGAATCTGCCTGCCGTAATGTGTAAAAGTGGGGAATCTGCCTGCCGTAATGTGTAAAAGTGGGGAATCTGCCTGCCGCTATGTGTAAAAGTGGGTAATCTGCCTGCCGCAATGTGTAAAAATGGGTAATCTGCCTGCCGTAATGTGTAAAAGTGGGGAATCTGCCTGCCGCAATGTGTAAAAGTGGGGAATCTGCCTGCCGCAATGTGTAAAAAAGGGTAATCTGCCTGCCGCAATGTGTAAAAGTGGGGAATCTGCCTGCCGCAGTGTGTAAAAGTGGGGAATCTGCCTGCCGCAATGTGTAAAAGTGGGGAATCTGCCTGCCGCAATGTGTAAAAGTGGGGAATCTGCCTGCCGCAATGTGTAAAAATGGGTAATCTGCCTGCCGCAATGTGTAAAAGTGGGGAATCTGCCTGCCGCAATGTGTAAAAGTGGGGAATCTGCCTGCCGCAATGTGTAAAAGTGGGGAATCTGCCTGCCGCAATGTGTAAAAGTGGGGAATCTGCCTGCCGCAATGTGTAAAAATGGGGTAATCTGCCTGCCGCAATGTGTAAAAATGGGTAATCTGCCTGCCGCAATGTGTAAAAAGGGGGAATCTGCCTGCCGCAATGTGTAAAAATGGGTAATCTGCCTGCCGCAATGTGTAAAAGTGGGGAATCTGCCTGCCGCAATGTGTAAAAGTGGGGAATCTGCCTGCCGCAATGTGTAAAAGTGGGGAATCTGCCTGCCGTAATGTGTAAAAGTGGGGAATCTGCCTGCCGCTATGTGTAAAAGTGGGGAATCTGCCTGCCGCAATGTGTAAAAGTGGGGAATCTGCCTGCCGCAATGTGTAAAAGTGGGGAATCTGCCTGCCGCAATGTGTAAAAGTGGGGAATCTGCCTGCCGCTATGTGTAAAAGTGGGGAATCTGCCTGCCGCAATGTGTAAAAATGGGTAATCTGCCTGCCGTAATGTGTAAAAGTGGGTAATCTGCCTGCCGCAATGTGTAAAAGTGGGGAATCTGCCTGCCGTAATGTGTAAAAGTGGGGAATCTGCCTGCCGTAATGTGTAAAAGTGGGGAATCTGCCTGCCGCTATGTGTAAAAGTGGGTAATCTGCCTGCCGCAATGTGTAAAAATGGGTAATCTGCCTGCCGTAATGTGTAAAAGTGGGGAATCTGCCTGCCGCAATGTGTAAAAGTGGGGAATCTGCCTGCCGCAATGTGTAAAAAAGGGTAATCTGCCTGCCGCAATGTGTAAAAGTGGGGAATCTGCCTGCCGCAGTGTGTAAAAGTGGGGAATCTGCCTGCCGCAATGTGTAAAAGTGGGTAATCTGCCTGCCGCAATGTGTAAAAGTGGGGAATCTGCCTGCCGCAATGTGTAAAAGTGGGGAATCTGCCTGCCGCAATGTGTAAAAATGGGTAATCTGCCTGCCGCAATGTGTAAAAGTGGGGAATCTGCCTGCCGCAATGTGTAAAAGTGGGGAATCTGCCTGCCGCAATGTGTAAAAGTGGGGAATCTGCCTGCCGCAATGTGTAAAAGTGGGTAATCTGCCTGCCGCAATGTGTAAAAGTGGGGAATCTGCCTGCCGCAATGTGTAAAAAGGGGGAATCTGCCTGCCGCAATGTGTAAAAATGGGGAATCTGCCTATTGCAATGTGTAAAAGTGGGGAATCTGCCTGCCGCAATGTGTAAAAGTGGGGAATCTGCCTGCCGCAATGTGTAAAAGTGGGGAATCTGCCTGCTGCAATGTGTAAAAGTGGGGAATCTGCCTGCTGCAATGTGTAAAAGTGGGGAATCTGTCTGCTGCAATGTGTAAAAGTGGGTAATCTGCCTGCCGCAATGTGTAAAAGTGGGGAATCTGCCTGCTGCAATGTGTAAAAGTGGGGAATCTGCCTGCTGTAATGTGTAAAAATGGGTAATCTGCCTGCCGCAATGTGTAAAAATGGGTAATCTGCCTGCCGCAGTGTGTAAAAGTGGGGAATCTGCCTGCCGCTATGTGTAAAAAGGGGGAATCTGCCTGCCGCAATGTGTAAAAGTGGGTAATCTGCCTGCCGCAATGTGTAAAAGTGGGGAATCTGCCTGCCGCAATGTGTAAAAGTGGGGAATCTGCCTGCCGCAATGTGTAAAAATGGGTAATCTGCCTGCCGCAATGTGTAAAAGTGGGGAATCTGCCTGCCGCAATGTGTAAAAATGGGTAATCTGCCTGCCGCAATGTGTAAAAGTGGGGAATCTGCCTGCCGCAATGTGTAAAAGTGGGGAATCTGCCTGCCGCAATGTGTAAAAGGGGGTAATCTGCCTGCCGCAATGTGTAAAAGTGGGTAATCTGCCTGCCGCAATGTGTAAAAGTGGGGAATCTGCCTGCCGCAATGTGTAAAAGTGGGTAATCTGCCTGCCGCAATGTGTAAAAGTGGGTAATCTGCCTGCCGCAATGTGTAAAAGTGGGTAACCTGCCTGCCGCAATGTGTAAAAGTGGGGAATCTGCCTGCCGCAATGTGTAAAAATGGGTAATCTGCCTGCCGCAATGTGTAAAAGTGGGGAATCTGCCTGCCGCAATGTGTAAAAGTGGGTAATCTGCCTGCCGCAATGTGTAAAAGGGGGTAATCTGCCTGCCGCAATGTGTAAAAGTGGGTAATCTGCCTGCCGCAATGTGTAAAAGGGGGTAATCTGCCTGCCGCAATGTGTAAAAGTGGGTAATCTGCCTGCCGCAATGTGTAAAAGTGGGGAATCTGCTTGCCGCAATGTGTAAAAGTGGGTAATCTGCCTGCCGCAATGTGTAAAAAGGGGGAATCTGCCTGCCGCAATGTGTAAAAGTGGGTAATCTGCCTGCCGCAATGTGTAAAAGTGGGTAATCTGCCTGCCGCTATGTGTAAAAGTGGGGAATCTGCCTGCCGCAATGTGTAAAAGTGGGGAATCTGCCTGCCGCTATGTGTAAAAGTGGGGAATCTGCCTGCCGCAATGTGTAAAAATGGGTAATCTGCCTGCCGCAATGTGTAAAAGTGGGTAATCTGCCTGCCGCAATGTGTAAAAGTGGGGAATCTGCCTGCCGCAATGTGTAAAAGTGGGGAATCTGCCTGCCGCAATGTGTAAAAATGGGTAATCTGCCTGCCGCAATGTGTAAAAGTGGGGAATCTGCCTGCCGCAATGTGTAAAAATGGGGTAATCTGCCTGCCGCAATGTGTAAAAGTGGGTAATCTGCCTGCCGCAATGTGTAAAAGTGGGTAATCTGCCTGCCGCAATGTGTAAAAGTGGGGAATCTGCCTGCCGCAATGTGTAAAAGTGGGGAATCTGCCTGCTGCAATGTGTAAAAGTGGGGAATCTGTCTGCCGCAATGTGTAAAAGTGGGTAATCTGCCTGCCGCAATGTGTAAAAGTGGGGAATCTGCCTGCCGCAATGTGTAAAAGTGGGTAATCTGCCTGCCGCAATGTGTAAAAATGGGGTAATCTGCCTGCCACAATGTGGAAAAATGGGGTAATCTGCCTGCCGCAATGTGTAAAAATGGGGTAATCTGCCTGCCGCAATGTGTAAAAATGGGGTAATCTGCCTGCCGCAATGTGTAAAAATGGGGTAATCTGCCTGCCGCAATGTGTAAAAATGTGTAATCTGCCTGCCGCAATGTGTAAAAATGTGTAATCTGCCTGCCGCAATGTGTAAAAAGGGGGAATCTGCCTGCCGCAATGTGTAAAAAGGGGGAATCTGCCTGCCGCAATGTGTAAAAATGGGTAATCTGCCTGCCGCAATGTGTAAAAATGGGTAATCTGCATGCCGCTATGTGTAAAAGTGGGGAATCTGCCTGCCGCTATGTGTAAAAGTGGGGAATCTGCCTGCCGCAATGTGTAAAAATGGGTAATCTGCCTAGCGCAATGTGTAAAAAGGTGGAATCTGCCTGCCGCAATGTTTAAAAATGGGTAATCTGCCTACTGCAATGTGTAAAAGTGGGGAATCTGCCTGCCGCAATGTGTAAAAGTGGGGAATCTGCCTGCCGCAATGTGTAAAAATGGGTAATCTGCCTGCCGCAATGTGTAAAAAGGGGGAATCTGCCTGCCGCAATGTGTAAAAAGGGGGAATCTGCCTGCCGCAATGTGTAAAAAGGGGGAATCTGCCTGCCGCAATGTGTAAAAAGGAGGAATCTGCCTGCCGCAATGTGTAAAAATGGGTAATCTGCCTGCCGCAATGTGTAAAAATGGGTAATCTGCCTGCCGCAATGTGTAAAAGTGGGGAATCTGCCTGCCGCAATGTGTAAAAGTGGGGAATCTGCCTGCCGCAATGTGTAAAAGTGGGGAATCTGCCTGCCGCAATGTGTAAAAAGGGGGAATCTGCCTGCCGCAATGTGTAAAAATGGGTAATCTGCCTGCCGCAATGTGTAAAAGTGGGGAATCTGCCTGCCGCAATGTGTAAAAATGGGTAATCTGCCTGCCGTAATGTGTAAAAAGGGGGAATCTGCCTGCCGTAATGTGTAAAAATGGGTAATCAGCCTGCCGCAATGTGTAAAAGTGGGGAATCTGCCTGCTGCAATGTGTAAAAGTGGGTAATCTGCCTGCCGCAATGTGTAAAAGTGGGGAATCTGCCTGCTGCAATGTGTAAAAGTGGGGAATCTGCCTGCTGCAATGTGTAAGTGGGGAATCTGTCTGCTGCAATGTGTAAAAGTGGGTAATCTGCCTGCCGCAATGTGTAAAAGTGGGGAATCTGCCTGCCGCAATGTGTAAAAGTGGGTAATCTGCCTGCCGCAATGTGTAAAAATGGGGTAATCTGCCTGCCACAATGTGGAAAAATGGGTAATCTGCCTGCCGCAGTGTGTAAAAAGGGGGAATCTGCCTGCCGCAATGTGTAAAAATGGGTAATCTGCCTGCCGCAATGTGTAAAAAGGGGGAATCTGCCTGCCGCAATGTGTAAAAAGGGGGAATCTGCCTGCCACAATGTGTAAAAAGGGGGAATCTGCCTGCCGCAATGTGTAAAAATGGGGTAATCTGCCTACCGCAATGTGTAAAAATGGGTAATCTGCCTGCCGCAATGTGTAAAAATGGGTAACCTGCCTGCCGCAATGTGTAAAAATGGGGTAATCTGCCTGCCGCAATGTGTAAAAATGGGGAATCTGCCTGCCGCAATGTGTAAAAATGGGGTAATCTGCCTGCCGCAATGTGTAAAAGTGGGTAATCTGCCTGCCGCAATGTGTAAAAATGGGTAATCTGCCTGCCGCAATGTGTAAAAATGGGTAATCTGCCTGCCGCAATGTGTAAAAAGGGGGAATCTGCCTGCCGCTATGTGTAAAAGTGGGGAATCTGCCTGCCGCAATGTGTAAAAATGGGTAATCTGCCTGCCGCAATGTGTAAAAATGGGGCAATCTGCCTGCAACAATGTGTAAAAGTGGGGAATCTGCCTGCCGTAATGTGTAAAAAGGGGGAATCTGCCTGCCGCAATGTGTAAAAGTGGGTAATCTGCCTAGCGCAATGTGTAAAAGTGGGGAATCTGCCTGCCGCAATGTGTAAAAATGGGGTAATCTGCCTGCCGCAATGTGTAAAAAGGGGGAATCTGCCTGCCGCAATGTGTAAAAATGGGTAATCTGCCTACTGCAATGTGTAAAAGTGGGGAATCTGCCTGCCGCAATGTGTAAAAGTGGGGAATCTGCCTGCCGTAATGTGTAAAAATGGGGAATCTGCCTGCCGCAATGTGTAAAAGTGGGGAATCTGCCTGCCGCAATGTGTAAAAGTGGGGAATCTGCCTGCCGCAATGTGTAAAAAGGGGGAATCTGCCTATTGCAATGTGTAAAAGTGGGGAATCTGCCTGCCGCAATGTGTAAAAGTGGGGAATCTGCCTGCCGCAATGTGTAAAAAGGGGGAATCTGCCTGCCGCAATGTGTAAAAATGGGTAATCTGCCTGCCGCAATGTGTAAAAGTGGGGAATCTGCCTGCCGCAATGAGTAAAAATGGGGTAATCTGCCTGCCGCAATGTGTAAAAAGGGGGAATCTGCCTGCCGCAATGTGTAAAAGTGGGGAATCTGCCTGCCGCAATGTGTAAAAATGGGGAACCTGCCTGCCACAATGTGTAAAAAGGGGGAATCTGCCTGCCGCAATGTGTAAAAATGGGTAATCTGCCTGCCGCAATGTGTAAAAATGGGGTAATCTGCCTGCCGCAATGTGTAAAAGTGGGGAATCTGCCTGCCGCAATGTGTAAAAAGGGGGAATAAAAATGGGTAATCTGCCTGCCGCAATGTGTAAAAATGGGGTAATCTGCCTGCCGCAATGTGTAAAAATGGGGTAATCTGCCTGCCGCAATGTGTAAAAATGGGGTAATCTGCCTGCCGCAATGTGTAAAAATGGGGTAATCTGCCTGCCGCAATGTGTAAAAATGGGGTAATCTGCCTGCCGCAATGTGTAAAAATGGGTAATCTGCCTGCCGCAATGTGTAAAAAGGGGGAATCTGCCTGCCGCAATGTGTAAAAAGGGGGAATCTGCCTGCCGCAATGTGTAAAAATGGGTAATCTGCCTGCCGCAATGTGTAAAAATGGGTAATCTGCATGCCGCTATGTGTAAAAGTGGGGAATCTGCCTGCCGCTATGTGTAAAAGTGGGGAATCTGCCTGCCGCAATGTGTAAAAAGGGGGAATCTGCCTGCCGCAATGTGTAAAAATGGGTAATCTGCCTAGCGCAATGTGTAAAAAGGGGGAATCTGCCTGCCGCAATGTGTAAAAATGGGTAATCTGCCTACTGCAATGTGTAAAAGTGGGGAATCTGCCTGCCGCAATGTGTAAAAGTGGGGAATCTGCCTGCCGCAATGTGTAAAAATGGGTAATCTGCCTGCCGCAATGTGTAAAAAGGGGGAATCTGCCTGCCGCAATGTGTAAAAAGGGGGAATCTGCCTGCCGCAATGTGTAAAAAGGGGGAATCTGCCTGCCGCAATGTGTAAAAAGGGGGAAGCTGCCTGCCGCAATGTGTAAAAATGGGTAATCTGCCTGCCGCAATGTGTAAAAGTGTTAGGGTCTCCTGCCCTGTGCTGCCACGTCGTCATGGCAACCGGGAGACAAGTGATTTGCCCTTATACCTTAACCCTCGATGTGATGGCCTCTCAGACGTCTGGGAGTGTAAACCTTCATGCTATCAGTTACATGCACAACACAAGCAGTAAAGATTCACACTGTTTATTTAATAAATTACAGAGTACTATATAGAAAAGAAACATGGGTGTATACAATATGTGCAAGCATATGATTGGATAAATAGAAGTAGCATACGACATTACATGCAGGATATTTTAGTAACACACAGAAGTAACAGTTTTGATCTGGTATGTAATTGTCCTTGAAGATAAGACACACACAAGCCTTATATTATATGAACAGACAAAGGCATCTTGTAGAGAGTGCGTACGTGTCTATTCAAACACATAACAATTCATATAGCATGTTTAACCCTTCATTAGGGAGGTAGAAATATTCACTTTTACACTATACTTATTATAAGGAAATTGATCATATAAAAAGTAATATTTACAAAGACAGAAGAGCTAACCCTTCAATCCCCTCTTAGAATCATGATTATTATATGACATGATTCTTGAGTGAGGCTCCTTTCTTGTTCCTCCAGTTCTTGAGATATTGGACATAATCGTCGGGTCCCTCACTATCAGAGGAGGTGACAGGACTGGTGGTTATATCATAGTACATCAGGGCCTTATCAATGCCTTTGGAGGTAAGTTTCTTTCCACAGGGGATTACACAATAAACTATAATGCCTACAAGAATTAAAGTTACAAGTATGAATATGCTTATTTGCACAAGAGCCTGTTTCCAATTTTCAAACCATCCAAAATATTGGCTCCATGGGTTATCAATACCTGAATTTTTCTTAAGTTCTATGGATAAGGTTTCTAACTCGTTTATGGCTAAAGTAACCTTACCATTGGGACCAGTGTTGTCAGGAATATATGTACAACAGCCTTCCACCTTACTAATGTAAACACATGTACCGCCTTTTTCTGCTAGGATCATGTCAAGGGCCATTCTATTTTGAAATGTCATTTGGGAAGTGGCTTCTAGCTGTTCAGCTATACCTTTAAGAGCATCTTTGGTATCATTAACAAATCTTTGTTGATTATAATATATATAATTAATCCAGGCTACGTTTTTATTTACAGTTACTATAGGGAACAATGACTCAAAACCCGCAGCCACCTCATCTCTAGCTTTGAACTCATTTGGAACACCTCTTGGGACCCCTATAGCATCAATGTATACGTGGGGGTCAAAGCTACCTCCTGGGAGTGCTCTTTTCTTTCGATTAGCAGGAGTATTAGAGGGAGGAGTGGGGTCATCGGTGATCATTAAAAAGGCTGAAAAAACAATTTTCCTGTTCTAGGGGTATATTAAGGGGCACTGTACCTAGGTGGGGCCTAGATTTGCCACAGACATAACAGTTGCTTTTATTGTGTTTGTGAGCACTATACTTCATCCATTCCAACCAAAAATTAATGTCAGGGAAACCAGTTTCAATAGCTAGGGTGTCTTCAAAGGTAGGGTTAGTAATAGCCACCATATCTTTAGAAGTGGCAATATGTGGCTTTAAAGGTTTGTTTTGGGGAGCAATTTTAGGCTGGTATTTTGGGTTTTTATACATGTCCCACAAATAAAACATTTGTCTTGCACTATAGTACCATTCGTCAGTAACACAAATATATACTGTCTCAGACATTCCTGATTTCCTCCTTTGTTGTATATAATATTTGTCATCAGCAATTTTGGGGAACATAAAATAGTCAAGGATATATGTGGCTACGTGTGTGTTAGAGGAATTATGCCACAAGGTGGGGATCCCATTTGTTTGTGTGATGTCGACTTCACATATTGTGAGGTGAATGAGGGCCAGTAGGGCTATCGAGATAGTCCCCAGGATAGAGATAGGGGACAGGTTCCTCATCTTCTTCTGTTCTTCTTTCTTCGCTAGGTGGGAGGTCAGGGCTGTCTGCCCCGGTTCGTACCTCACTGGAATCACTTGCTTCCCTCTCTAGGTCTGGTCTAGGAACCTTTTTTACTCGGGATGCATGGATCCAGGCAGGACTTTCCTCTGTCAGGACTGCTGTCCGGGTAACTGCTACGACCTCTGTCTCTGGACCATAGGTGAAGTCTCCTGGGCTCTTGTTCCTGGGGAGCACCTTCACCACGACTCTGTCTCCGACTTTAAAGGGGTGTGTAGGTTCCTGTGGATTCAAAAGGGTTTTTACAAACAACCTCATGTTCAATTTCATTCAGTTTTGTTATCAGGGACCTGACATACTCTTCCCTGATGAGTTCTAGATCTCCTTCCTGTATTACTAGTGGTTTCTTAGCCCAGGGTGTAGGAAATGGGGAGTAACCTAGAGTCTTTTGTGGGGTATTCAAGATGCTGGTGTTTAGCTTTATTAGGGTTGTTCCTGAGGCAAGTGATGCATCTGCTAACATACTGGTCCACAAGTGACCTGGCACTAGCAACACAAAAATCATTGGTTAGTAGGAGGAGTGTTGTGGCTTCACCACGGTGACCAACACCACGGCACTGGGCAACGAGCAAAGGGGCACTGGACTGGGGTATACAGGGTTTCCCCTCTTTGCAGATTAATCCTGATTTAGGATTTTTTCTGCAGAATTGGGTAAGTTCAGTCGGAGAGATCAGCATTAGTCGCAGCAGCTTGAAGTTGAGTGAGCAGATGGACGTTGTCAAGGGAGGGACATGCTCTAGTGAGTGCAATGAGTTCTGCAGCTTGCGCGGACTGATAAGGTATTGGTAGGGTTTCCAACACAGTATCAGGGAGGGTGACAATGGCATAGCCAGCCTGGTATGTATTGTCATTGGGCCTACTACATGAGCCGTCAACAAAAACTACGTCTGCGCCTGGTATGGGAACGGGAGACATGTCAAGTCTGGGAGAAGTTTCACAGTCATGTAGGTCGGGTGGTTCATCCTCGGGACCTTTCAAGCCTAAAAGGGCATTGAGAATGGGTGCAGGGCCAGAAGAACTAGCAGTGTACTTAATGGTAAGGGTAGGGTTACTCAAAAGGAGTACTTCATATCCACTAAGGCGTTGTGCTGACATGTACTGTGTGTGTAAGCCTTTAAGTATTGCCAGGACATCATGTGTGGTGTGGAGTACTGTGATGTGGCCTAAAGTGAGGGTAGTGGCCATTTCTGCAACCATTGCACAGGCTGCCAAAGCCCTGAGGCAGGCAGGCATACCCTGAGCGCAGCTGATACTCCGGTTCGGGTCTTTTGCTGTGCAGTGGTTACAGGCTCTGTGCACGGCAGGGGATCCGGTGCTGGTTTTTGTGCTCAGTCTGTGAGGTCTGAGTGGGGCGTGGACAGCACCTGCTATATAAACCCTCTTCTCAGGTTAAGCAGATGCTGCTGAATCTTTGTTGGTTAGTCAGTTCCTGAAAGTTAGCCAGTACTGTGTAGCTTTGTATTTGTTGTTGCTTACTGCAAATAGGCCTGGGGATTTGGTACTACACTCTGCCAATCCAGACCTAGCAGTAAGACTGGAGTCAGTCGTTTAACTTGCTGGGGTTCTTTTGCTACTCTGTGAACTTAGCAAGTTTGCGGCTGTATTCTCAGACTTGCCTGCCTAATCCTGTCTCACTGTGCAAGGTGTTCAGGTGTCAGCTTAGTGGCAGTAAGCTGAACCTGTGCACTGCAAGTGAGGATTAGGATTGTGGAGACTCTCCTTGTGTCTATCATTCCATCTCTGACCAAGGAGTTTACTGCCACACCCGTTGGTAACCCTTTAGGGTTTTGCTGTTGCCCTTAGCAACAGCATTTCGGGTTCTCTACGTATTAAAACACAACATCTTGCTTTTTCCATCTGAGCATTCCTAATACTAGGGAGACACCCAGTTTCTTAGCCTCTGGGCTTCTCTGTTCACTTTGTGTTTATTTCGTTACCCTATCACCTTCTGTGTACGTAATGTCATATTCCCCAGTCTGTCTGTGAGTTCATTTGTTTTGCATCCCTATCCGTTCAGATACCAGTACATTCCTGCAGGCACTGGTGTGCATAACAGTTCAGACACCAGTACATTCCTGCAGGCACTGGTGTGCATAACAGTTCAGACACCAGTACGTTCCTGCAGGCACTGGTGTGCATAACATATTCAGCAGCCTAATACTCCTGTTGAAATTTTGTGGGAATATGGAGCATACCCCTCAAAATACGTTGCAGCAGGTGGTCGATCAGGTGCAGGTCCTGACTCGACAATTTAATGATTTGTCCATTAAAATGCACACCTCCCAGGCCGCTGGCGGAGCTCCCGCAGCAGAAGCACCTTCAGGGGTTAAGGAGCCGAAAGTAAATCTCCCGGATCGTTTTTCTGGAGATCGCTCGCAGTTCTTTTGTTTCAAGGAGAGCTGCAAGCTATACTTCCGGCTTAGGCCTCAGTCTTCTGGGTCGGAGATTCAGCGGGTGGGCATAGTGATTTCCTTGCTACAAGGAGACCCACAGGTCTGGGCATATGGGTTGCGGCCTGACTGTCCGTCGCTTAAAAGTGTTGATGTTTTTTTTACGGCACTGGGCATGTTGTATGATGACCCTGACAAGACGACCTCAGCCGAGGCTCAGATTTCGATCCTTAAGCAAGGGCGAAGGCCAGTTGAGGTTTACTGTACGGAGTTTCGGAGGTTGGCCCATGATACCCAGTGGAATGACCCAGCCCTGAGACACCAGTACCGAAGAGGTCTTTCTAACCAGATAAAAGACCAACTGGTACAATATCCCTTGCCTGATAGCTTGGATCAGCTCATGCAGTTATCCATCCGGGTGGATAGACGGCTGAGAGAGCGTAGGCTTGAAAGGGAGACCGAGGTTTCCTTCTTTCCCAAGGGAACCTCAGACTCTGAGGAATTTTACGAGGAGCCTATGCAGACTGGGGCTACCCGCCTCTCCTCGCGTGAGAAGACGCGGAGGAGACAGCAGGGGTTGTGTTTGTACTGTGGGAATAAAGGTCATGTGGTAGTATCATGCCCAGAAAAGCCGGAAAACTTCAGGGCCTGAGGGTGATGGGAAATATCCTGTCAGGCCAGAAGTCAGAATTTCCCAAGAAGACTTTTATCATTCCGGTGACCTTGAAGATCCTCGGTCAAACTGTCAAGACTGAGGCCTTTGTGGACAGTGGGGCCGACGGGGTTTTTATGGACCGCCAATTCGCCCTGAAACACTCTGTTCCCTTAGTACCCTTGGCATCGGAAATTGAGATTTGTGGGTTAAACGGGGAACCATTATCCCAAGGTAAAATTACCTCTTGCACTAGCCAGATTTCTTTGTTTATTGGAGCCACACACTCTGAAAAATTGTCCTTTTATGTGACTGTCTGTACTTTTGCCCCATTGGTGTTGGGGTTACCCTGGTTAAGGGCCCACAATCCTCAATTTGACTGGGTCTCTGGGGAGATTCTTAGTTGGGGTACTGATTGTTTCAGGAGTTGCTTGAGCCTTCCAGTCAGGCTCTCGCAGCTAAGTTTGCCAGGATTGCCAGGGTGTTATGCAGATTTTGCGGACGTGTTCTCCAAAAAAGTTGCAGAGGTACTACCTCCCCATCGCCCCTATGACTGTGCCATTGATTTGTTGCCGAATGCTAAGCTTCCCAAGAGCAGGTTGTACTCCCTGTCACGTCCTGAGACTCAGGCTATGGCAGAGTACATTCAGGAGAACTTGGCTAAGGGATTTATCAGACCTTCACAGTCTCCGGTTGGGTCGGGGTTCTTCTTCGTGGGTAAAAAGGACGGTTCGTTGCGACCCTGCATCGACTTCAGGGAATTGAACCGTATCACGATTAAAAACTCATACCCACTGCCTCTCATTTCGGTCTTGTTTGACCAGCTTCGTACTGCCACCATTTTTTCTAAGATTGACCTACGCGGGGCGTACAATCTAATCCGAATAAGAGAGGGGGATGAATGGAAGACTGCCTTTAATACCCACTCAGGGCATTATGAATATTTGGTGATGCCTTTTGGGCTCTGTAATGCCCCGGCAGTCTTCCAGGATTTCATGAACGATGTACTCAGGGAATATTTGGATAGATTCTTAGTTGTATACTTAGATGACATCCTAATCTTCTCCCATTCCCTGGAGGAACATCGGAAGCATGTACGCGTAGTCCTCCAGAAACTCAGAGACAACCGGCTTGGGGCGAAGCTGGAGAAGTGCGAATTTGAAGTTCAGCAAATCGCATTTCTAGGATATATGATCTCCCCAGAAGGTTTCCAAAAGGAGGGTTCCAAGGTACAGGCAGTCCTGGATTGGGTGCAGCCCACTAGTTTGAAGGCGCTTCAGCGTTTCCTGGGCTTTGCGAATTTTTATAGCCGATTTATCGCTGGATTTTCGTCTATAGTGGCGCCCTTAGTGGCACTCACTAAGAAAGGGGCGGATGTTGCTCACTGGTCTTGTGAGGCTAAAGCGGCTTTTGCCCGTCTCAAAAGGGCATTTGTCTCGGCCAAGGTGCTGCGACACCCAGATCCAGAGCGTCCTTTTGTGGTGGAGGTGGATGCCTCTGAGATGGGTATTGGGGCAGTGCTCTCTCAGATGGGAGTGTCTGATAATCGCCTTCATCCCTGTGCTTGCTTTTCCCGTAAATTTTCGCCTGCCGAGATGAATTATGACGTGGGTAACCGGGAATTGTTGGCTATTAAGGATGCACTCGAGGAGTGGAGACACTGGCTTGAGGGGGCTAAGTTTGTGGTCTCAATTCTCACCGACCATAAGAATCTGGCATATTTAGAGTCAGCGAAGCGTCTCAATGCCAGGCAGGCACGATGGGCTTTGTTTTTTGCTCGCTTTAATTTTTTGATAACATATCGCCCTGGGTCAAAAAACATCAAGGCTGATGCGCTCTCGCAGAGTTTTGCTCCAATCCAGGAGACCACCGAGGAGCCGTTGCCCATTGTGTCCCCATCATGTATTAAAGTGGGCATAACCCAGGACCTCTTGTCATTAGTCCTTAGAGCACAGGAGCAGGCTCCTCCAGACCTTCCGGTAGGTCTTTTGTTTGTGCCTCCTACGTTAAGACAGCGAGTGTTCCTGGAATTCCATGCCAAGAAGTCGGCAGGACACCCGGGTATTGCCAGAACTCGGGAGTTGCTATCTAGGGCGGTGTGGTGGCCCTCGGTAGCTAAGGATGTGGATCAGTGGGTTCGGGCACGTGACATCTGTGCCCGAAATAAGACTCCTAGAGGGGTTCCTGTTGGCCCATTACATCCACTCTCTATTCCATCTAAGCCATGGACCCACATTTCAATGGATTTTGTGGTGGACTTGCCCAAATCCTCGGGGATGACAGCCAACTGGGTTGTCGTTGACAGGTTTTCGAAGATGGCGCACTTCGTTCCACTGGTTGGGCTGCCATCGGCCAGACGCCTGTCTGAATTATTTATGCTGCATGTTGTGCGTCTCCACGGGTTGCCACTTGATGTGGTCTCTGACCGCGGATCCCAGTTTGTGGCCAAATTCTGGAGGGCATTTTGTTCCGATCTCCAGATTTCTGTCAGCTTGTCGTCAGGCTACCATCCGCAGTCTAATGGGCAGACTGAAAGGGTGAACCAGTCCTTGGAGCAGTTCCTCAGGTGTTATGTCTCCAAGTGTCAGACTGACTGGGTTGCTCATCTGTCCATGGCGGAGTTTGCCTATAACAACGCGGCTCACTCTGCTTTAGGGATCTCTCCCTTCCTTTGTGTGTATGGGCATCATCCTAAGGCCAATTGTTTTGACCCCCTGGACTCCACGCCTGGTGGTTCCTCTGTGGTTTCGGTCCTTAGGGGTATTTGGAGGAAAGTGAAGAAAGCCCTTGTGTCTGTGTCATTAGTGACCAAAAGGGTTTTTGATAAGCGGAAAAGACCCTGCAGCTTCAAATTAGGAGACTTCGTCTGGTTGTCTACCAAGAATTTGAAGTTGAGACAGCCATCTCATAAGTTAGGACCCCGGTTCATCGGCCCTTATAAGATCACCAGGGTTATCAATCCGGTGGCATTTCAGTTAGATCTGCCCCGTTCTTTGGGTATCAATAAAACATTTCATTGTTCCCTTTTAAAACGGGCGATTAGTAATCCTTCTTCCAGTGGAAGACCTTCCCCTCTTCTGATACGTGGCCAGAGGGAGTTTGTTGTTGAAAGGATTCTTGACTCCAAGATGGTTCGGGGTCGGCTGTCATTTTTGGTGCACTGGAAGGGGTATGGCCCGGAGGAGCGGTCGTGGGTGCGCAGTTGTGATCTTCATGCCCCCAGACTGATACGCTCTTTCTTCTCGCAGTTCCCCGATAAACCCGGTGGTAGGGGTTCTTTGACCCCTCGTCAGAGGGGGGGTACTGTTAGCGTCTCCTGCCCTGTGCTGCCATGTCGTCATGGCAACCGGGAGACAAGTGCTAGCGGAGTAACCTGAGCGCAGCTGATACTCCGGTTTGGGTCTTTTGCTGTGCAGTGGTTACAGGCTCTGTGCACGGCAGGGGATCCGGTGCTGGTTTTTGTGCTCACAGTCTGTGAGGTCTGAGTGGGGTGTGGACAGCACCTGCTTTATAAACCCTCTTCTCAGGTTAAGCAGATGCTGCGGAATCTTTGTTGGTTAGTCCAGTGGTTCCCAAACTGTGTGCCGTGGCACCCTGGGGTGCCGCGGGACACTTGCAGGGGTGCCTCAGGTTGGTGGTCAAGGACCAATTCAAACTATTTATTGTCAATTTAATAGGCAAAACCAGTGCTGATGGCTTCCAGTTATAAAATATGTGGACAAACAGAAGCAAATCTTGTCCCTCACCACATAACTGACCCTAAGGATGACATATAAACATAATTTACTTAATCTAATATTTTTTTATAAATTTCTCAATAAGAAACTTGTGGCCTAGGGGTGCCATGAAAAAAAAAATCTGACACTCCAGGGTGCCGTGACTCACAAAAGTTTGGGAACCACTGGGTTAGTCAGTTCCTGAAAGTTAGCTAGTACTGTGTAACTTTGTATTTGTTTGTTGCTTACTGCAAATAGGCCTGGGGATTTGGTACTACACTCTGCCAATCCAGACCTAGCAGTAAGACTGGAGTCAGTCGTTTAACTTGCTGGGGTTCTTTTGCTACTCTGTGAACTTAGCAAGTTTGCGGCTGTATTCTCAGACTTGCCTGCCTAAATCGTGTCTCACTGTGCAAGGTGTTCAGGTGTCAGTTTAGTGGCAGTAAGCTGAACCAGTGCACTGCAAGTGAGGATTAGGATTGTGGAGACTCTCCTTGTGTCTATTATTCCATCTCTGACCAAGGAGTTTACTGCCACACCCGTTGGTAACCCTTTAGGGTTTTGCCCTTAGCAACAGCATTTTGGGTTCTCTACGTATTAAAACACAACATCTTGCTTTTCCCATCTGAGCATTACTAATACTAGGGAGACACCCAGTTTCTTAGCCTCTGGGCTTCTCTGTTAACTTTGTGTTTATTTTGTTACCCTATCACCTTCTGTGTACGTAATGTCATATTCCCCAGTCTGTCTGTGAGTTCATTTGTTTTGCATCCCTATCCGTTCAGACACCAGTACATTCCTGCAGGCACTGGTGTGCATAACAGTTCAGACACCAGTACATTCCTGCAGGCACTGGTGTGCATAACAGTTCAGACACCAGTACATTCCTGCAGGCACTGGTGTGCATAACAAAAAGTGGGGAATCTGCCTGCCGCAATGTGTAAAAGTGGGGAATCTGCCTGCCGCAATGTGTAAAAATGGGTAATCTGCCTGCCGCAATGTGTAAAAATGGGTAATCTGCCTGCCGCAATGTGTAAAAATGGGTAATCTGCCTGCCGCAATGTGTAAAAGTGGGGAATCTGCCTGCCGCAATGTGTAAAAGTGGGGAATCTGCCTGCTGCAATGTGTAAAAAGGTGGAATCTGCCTGCCGCAATGTGTAAAAGTGGGGAATCTGCCTGCCGCAATGTGTAAAAATGGGGAATCTGCCTGCTGCAATGTGTAAAAGTGGGGAATCTGCCTGCCGCAATGTGTAAAAGTGGGGAATCTGCCTGCCGCAATGTGTAAAAATGGGTAATCTGCCTGCCGCAATGTGTAAAAATGGGTAATCTGCCTGCCGCAATGTGTAAAAGTGGGGAATCTGCCTGCTGTAATGTGTAAAAATGGGGTAATCTGCCTGCCGCAATGTGTAAAAGTGGGGAATCTGCCTGCCGCAATGTGTAAAAGTGGGTAATCTGCCTGCCGCAGTGTGTAAAAGTGGGGAATCTGCCTGCCGCAATGTGTAAAAATGGGGTAATCTGCCTGCCGCAATGTGTAAAAGTGGGGAATCTGCCTGCCGCAATGTGTAAAAGTGGGTAATCTGCCTGCCGCAGTGTGTAAAAGTGGGGAATCTGCCTGCCGCAGTGTGTAAAAAGGGGGAATCTGCCTGCCGTAATGTGTAAAAGTGGGTAATCTGCCTGCCGCAATGTGTAAAAGTGGGGAATCTGCCTGCCGCAATGTGTAAAAATGGGTAATCTGCCTGCCGCAATGTGTAAAAATGGGGAATCTGCCTGCCGCAATGTGTAAAAGTGGGGAATCTGCCTGCCGCAATGTGTAAAAGTGGGTAATCTGCCTGCCGCAATGTGTAAAAGTGGGTAATCTGCCTGCCGCAATGTGTAAAAATGGGTAATCTGCCTGCCGCAATGTGTAAAAGTGGGTAATCTGCCTGCCGCAATGTGTAAAAATGGGGAATCTGCCTTCCGCAATGTGTAAAAGTGGGGAATCTGCCTGCCGTAATGTGTAAAAATGGGGTAATCTGCCTGCCGCAATGTGTAGAAGTGGGGAATCTGCCTGCCGCAATGTGTAAAAGTGGGTAATCTGCCTGCCGCAGTGTGTAAAAGTGGGGAATCTGCCTGCCGCAATGTGTAAAAATGGGGTAATCTGCCTGCCGCAATGTGTAAAAGTGGGGAATCTGCCTGCCGCAATGTGTAAAAGTGGGTAATCTGCCTGCCGCAGTGTGTAAAAGTGGGGAATCTGCCTGCCGCAGTGTGTAAAAAGGGGGAATCTGCCTGCCGTAGTGTGTAAAAAGGGGGAATCTGCCTGCCGTAATGTGTAAAAGTGGGTAATCTGCCTGCCGCAATGTGTAAAAATGGGTAATCTGCCTGCCGCAATGTGTAAAAATGGGGAATCTGCCTGCCGCAATGTGTAAAAGTGGGGAATCTGCCTGCCGCAATGTGTAAAAGTGGGTAATCTGCCTGCCGCAATGTGTAAAAGTGGGTAATCTGCCTGCCGCAATGTGTAAAAATGGGTAATCTGCCTGCCGCAATGTGTAAAAGTGGGTAATCTGCCTGCCGCAATGTGTAAAAGTGGGGAATCTGCCTGCCGCAATGTGTAAAAGTGGGGAATCTGCCTGCCGCAATGTGTAAAAGTGGGGAATCTGCCTGCCGTAATGTGTAAAAATGGGGAATCTGCCTGCCGCAATGTGTAAAAAGGGGGAATCTGTCTGCCGCAATGTGTAAAAAGGGGGAATCTGCCTGCCGCAATGTGTAAAAAGGGGGAATCTGCCTGCCGCAATGTGTAAAAAGGGGGAATCTGCCTGCCGCAATGTGTAAAAGTGGGGAATCTGCCTGCTGCAATGTGTAAAAAGGGGGAATCTGCCTGCCGCAATGTGTAAAAAGGGGGAATCTGCCTGCCGCAATGTGTAAAAATGGGTAATCTGCCTGCCGCAATGTGTAAAAGTGGGGAATCTGCCTGCTGCAATGTGTAAAAGTGGGGAATCTGCCTGCCGCAATGTGTAAAAAGGGGGAATCTGCCTGCCGCAATGTGTAAAAATGGGTAAACTGCCTGCCGCAATGTGTAAAAGTGGGGAATCTGCCTGCCGCAATGTGTAAAAATGGGTAATCTGCCTGCCGTAATGTGTAAAAAGGGGGAATCTGCCTGCCGTAATGTGTAAAAATGGGTAATCAGCCTGCCGCAATGTGTAAAAGTGGGGAATCTGCCTGCCGCAATGTGTAAAAGTGGGGAATCTGCCTGCTGCAATGTGTAAAAGTGGGGAATCTGCCTGCTGCAATGTGTAAAAGTGGGGAATCTGTCTGCTGCAATGTGTAAAAGTGGGTAATCTGCCTGCCGCAATGTGTAAAAGTGGGGAATCTGCCTGCTGCAATGTGTAAAAGTGGGGAATCTGCCTGCCGTAATGTGTAAAAATGGGTAATCTGCCTGCCGCTATGTGTAAAAAGGGGGAATCTGCCTGCCGTAATGTGTAAAAATGGGGAATCTGCCTGCCGCAATGTGTAAAAGTGGGGAATCTGCCTGCCGCAATGTGTAAAAATGGGGAATCTGCCTGCCGCTATGTGTAAAAATGGGGAATCTGCCTGCCGCTATGTGTAAAAAGGGGGAATCTGCCTGCCGTAATGTGTAAAAATGGGGAATCTGCCTGCCGCAATGTGTAAAAGTGGGTAATCTGCCTGCCGCAATGTGTAAAAATGGGTAATCTGCCTGCCGCTATGTGTAAAAAGGGGGAATCTGCCTGCCGTAATGTGTAAAAATGGGGAATCTGCCTGCCGCAATGTGTAAAAGTGGGTAATCTGCCTGCCGCAATGTGTAAAAGTGGGTAATCTGCCTGCCGCAATGTGTAAAAGTGGGGAATCTGCCTGCCGCAATGTGTAAAAGTGGGTAATCTGCCTGCCGCAATGTGTAAAAAGGGGGAATCTGCCTGCCGCAATGTGTAAAAGTGGGTAATCTGCCTGCCGCTATGTGTAAAAGTGGGGAATCTGCCTGCCGCAATGTGTAAAAGTGGGGAATCTGCCTGCCGCAATGTGTAAAAGTGGGGAATCTGCCTGCCGCAATGTGTAAAAATGGGTAATCTGCCTGCCGCAATGTGTAAAAGTGGGTAATCTGCCTGCCGCAATGTGTAAAAGTGGGGAATCTGCCTGCCGCAATGTGTAAAAGTGGGGAATCTGCCTGCCGCAATGTGTAAAAATGGGTAATCTGCCTGCCGCAATGTGTAAAAGTGGGGAATCTGCCTGCCGCAATGTGTAAAAATGGGGTAATCTGCCTGCCGCAATGTGTAAAAGTGGGTAATCTGCCTGCCGCAATGTGTAAAAGTGGGGAATCTGCCTGCCGCAATGTGTAAAAGTGGGTAATCTGCCTGCCGCAATGTGTAAAAATGGGGTAATCTGCCTGCCACAATGTGGAAAAATGGGTAATCTGCCTGCCGCAATGTGTAAAAGTGGGTAATCTGCCTGCCGCAATGTGTAAAAAGGGGGAATCTGCCTGCCGCAATGTGTAAAAATGGGTAATCTGCCTGCCGCAATGTGTAAAAATGGGTAATCTGCCTGCCGCAATGTGTAAAAGTGGGGAATCTGCCTGCCGCAATGTGTAAAAGTGGGGAATCTGCCTGCCGCAATGTGTAAAAAGGGGGAATCTGCCTGCCGCAATGTGTAAAAATGGGTAATCTGCCTGCCGCAATGTGTAAAAGTGGGGAATCTGCCTGCCGCAATGTGTAAAAATGGGTAATCTGCCTGCCGTAATGTGTAAAAAGGGGGGAATCTGCCTGCCGTAATGTGTAAAAATGGGTAATCAGCCTGCCGCAATGTGTAAAAGTGGGGAATCTGCCTGCTGCAATGTGTAAAAGTGGGTAATCTGCCTGCCGCAATGTGTAAAAGTGGGGAATCTGCCTGCTGCAATGTGTAAAAGTGGGTAATCTGCCTGCCGCAATGTGTAAAAGTGGGGAATCTGCCTGCCGCAATGTGTAAAAGTGGGTAATCTGCCTGCCGCAATGTGTAAAAATGGGGTAATCTGCCTGCCACAATGTGGAAAAATGGGTAATCTGCCTGCCGCAATGTGTAAAAAGGGGGAATCTGCCTGCCGCAATGTGTAAAAATGGGTAATCTGCCTGCCGCAATGTGTAAAAAGGGGGAATCTGCCTGCCGCAATGTGTAAAAAGGGGGAATCTGCCTGCCACAATGTGTAAAAAGGGGGAATCTGCCTGCCGCAATGTGTAAAAGTGGGTAATCTGCCTAGCGCAATGTGTAAAAGTGGGGAATCTGCCTGCCGCAATGTGTAAAAATGGGGTAATCTGCCTGCCGCAATGTGTAAAAAGGGGGAATCTGCCTGCCGCAATGTGTAAAAATGGGTAATCTGCCTACTGCAATGTGTAAAAGTGGGGAATCTGCCTGCCGCAATGTGTAAAA
Source organism: Pseudophryne corroboree (assembly GCF_028390025.1). NCBI lineage: Eukaryota > Metazoa > Chordata > Amphibia > Anura > Myobatrachidae > Pseudophryne > Pseudophryne corroboree. The sequence goes on from NW_026967506.1 coordinate 1,472,563, forward strand.
GTGGGGAATCTGCCTGCCGTAATGTGTAAAAATGGGGAATCTGCCTGCCGCAATGTGTAAAAGTGGGGAATCTGCCTGCCGCAATGTGTAAAAGTGGGGAATCTGCCTGCCGCAATGTGTAAAAAGGGGGAATCTGCCTATTGCAATGTGTAAAAGTGGGGAATCTGCCTGCCGCAATGTGTAAAAGTGGGGAATCTGCCTGCCGCAATGTGTAAAAAGGGGGAATCTGCCTGCCGCAATGTGTAAAAATGGGTAATCTGCCTGCCGCAATGTGTAAAAGTGGGGAATCTGCCTGCCGCAATGAGTAAAAATGGGGTAATCTGCCTGCCGCAATGTGTAAAAAGGGGGAATCTGCCTGCCGCAATGTGTAAAAGTGGGGAATCTGCCTGCCGCAATGTGTAAAAATGGGGAACCTGCCTGCCGCAATGTGTAAAAAGGGGGAATCTGCCTGCCGCAATGTGTAAAAATGGGTAATCTGCCTGCCGCAATGTGTAAAAATGGGGTAATCTGCCTGCCGCAATGTGTAAAAGTGGGGAATCTGCCTGCCGCAATGTGTAAAAAGGGGGAATAAAAATGGGTAATCTGCCTGCCGCAATGTGTAAAAATGGGGTAATCTGCCTGCCGCAATGTGTAAAAATGGGGTAATCTGCCTGCCGCAATGTGTAAAAATGGGGTAATCTGCCTGCCGCAATGTGTAAAAATGGGGTAATCTGCCTGCCGCAATGTGTAAAAATGGGTAATCTGCCTGCCGCAATGTGTAAAAAGGGGGAATCTGCCTGCCGCAATGTGTAAAAAGGGGGAATCTGCCTGCCGCAATGTGTAAAAATGGGTAATCTGCCTGCCGCAATGTGTAAAAATGGGTAATCTGCATGCCGCTATGTGTAAAAGTGGGGAATCTGCCTGCCGCTATGTGTAAAAGTGGGGAATCTGCCTGCCGCAATGTGTAAAAAGGGGGAATCTGCCTGCCGCAATGTGTAAAAATGGGTAATCTGCCTAGCGCAATGTGTAAAAAGGGGGAATCTGCCTGCCGCAATGTGTAAAAATGGGTAATCTGCCTACTGCAATGTGTAAAAGTGGGGAATCTGCCTGCCGCAATGTGTAAAAGTGGGGAATCTGCCTGCCGCAATGTGTAAAAATGGGTAATCTGCCTGCCGCAATGTGTAAAAAGGGGGAATCTGCCTGCCGCAATGTGTAAAAAGGGGGAATCTGCCTGCCGCAATGTGTAAAAAGGGGGAATCTGCCTGCCGCAATGTGTAAAAAGGGGGAATCTGCCTGCCGCAATGTGTAAAAGTGGGGAATCTGCCTGCCGCAATGTGTAAAAATGGGGTAATCTGCCTGCCGCAATGTGTAAAAGTGGGGAATCTGCCTGCAGCAATGTGTAAAAATGGGTAATCTGCCTGCCGCAATGTGTAAAAAGGGGGAATAAAAATGGGTAATCTGCCTGCCGTAATGTGTAAAAATGGGGAATCTGCCTGCCGCAATGTGTAAAAAGGGGGAATCTGCCTGCCGCAATGTGTAAAAATGGGTAATCTGCCTGCCGCAATGTGTAAAAATGGGGTAATCTGCCTGCCGCAATGTGTAAAAATAAGATTTTACTCACCGGTAAATCTATTTCTCGTAGTCTGTAGTGGATGCTGGGAACTCTGTAAGGACCATGGGGAATAGCGGCTCCGCAGGAGACTGGGCACAACTAAAGAAAGCTTTAGGACTACCTGGTGTGCACTGGCTCCTCCCACCATGACCCTCCTCCAGACCTCAGTTAGGACACTGTGCCCAGAAGAGCTGGCACAATAAGGAAGGATTTTGAATCCCGGGTAAAACTCATACCAGCCACACCAATCACACCGTACAACTCGTGATAATAAACCCAGTTAACAGTATGATAACAATGGAGCCTCTGAACAGAGAGCTCTCAACAATAACCCGATTTGTTAACAATAACTATGTACAAGTATTGCAGACAACCCGCACTTGGGATGGGCGCCCAGCATCCACTACGGACTACGAGAAATAGATTTACCGGTGAGTAAAATCTTATTTTCTCTGACGTCCTAAGTGGATGCTGGGACTCCGTAAGGACCATGGGGATTATACCAAAGCTCCCAAACGGGCGGGAGAGTGCGGATGACTCTGCAGCACCGAATGAGCAAACTCAAGGTCCTCCTCAGCCAGGGTATCAAATTTGTAGAATTTTGCAAACGTGTTTGACCCTGACCAAGTAGCTGCTCGGCAAAGTTGTAAAGCCGAGACCCCTCGGGCAGCCGCCCAAGAAGAGCCCACCTTCCTCGTGGAATGGGCTTTTACAGATTTAGGATGCGGCAGTGCTACCACAGAATGCGCAAGCTGAATAGTGCTACAAATCCAGCGAGCAATAGTCTGCTTAGAAGCAGGAGCACCCAGCTTGTTGGGTGCATACAGAATAAACAGCGAGTCAGTTTTTCTGACTCCAGCCGTCCTGGAAACATAAGTTTTCAAGGCCCTGACTACGTCCAGTAACTTGGAATCCTCCAAGTCCTTAGTAGCCGCAGGCACCACAATAGGGTGGTTCAAATGAAAAGCTGATACCACCTTAGGGAGGAATTTGGGACGAGTCCGCAATTCTGCCCTATCCACATGAAAAATCAGATAAGGGCTTTTACATGATAAAGCCACCAATTCTGACACACGCCTTGCCGAAGCCAAGGCCAATAGCATGACCACTTTCCACGTGAGATATTTTAAATCCACAGTTTTGAGTGGCTCAAACCAATGTGACTTTAGGAAACCCAACACCACGTTGAGATCCCAAGGTGCCACTGGAGGCACAAAAGGGGGGCTGAATATGCAGCACTCCCTTGACAAATGTCTGAACTTCAGGCAGTGAAGCCAGTTCTTTCTGGAAGAAAATCGACAGAGCCGAGATCTGTACCTTAATGGAACCCAATTTTAGGCCCATAGTCACTCCTGCCTGTAGGAAGTGCAGAAATCGACCCAGCTGAAATTCCTTTGTTGGGGCCTTCCTGGCCTCGCACCACGCAACATATTTTCGCCATATGCGGTGATAGTGTTTTGCAGTTACATCTTTCCTGGCTTTAATCAGCGTAGGAATGACTTCCTCCGGAATGCCCTTTTCCTTCAGGATCCGGCGTTCAACCGCCATGCCGTCAAATGCAACCGCGGTAAGTCTTGGAACAGACAGGGAGCCTGCTGCAGCAGGACCTGTCTGAGCGGTAGAGGCCATGGGTCCTCTGAGATTATTTCTTGAAGTTCCGGGTACCAAGTTCTTCTTGGCCAATCCGGAACAATGAGTATAGTTCTTACTCCTCTTTTCCTTATTATCCTCAGTACCTTTGGTATGAGAGGCAGAGGAGGGAACACATAAACCGACTGGTACACCCACGGTGTCACTAGAGCATCCACAGCTATTGCCTGAGGGTCTCTCGACCTGGCGCAATATCTTTCTAGCTTTTTGTTTAGGCGGGACGCCATCATGTCCACCTGTGGCCTTTCCCAACGGTTTACAATCAGTTGAAAGACTTCTGGATGAAGTCCCCACTCTCCCGGGTGTAGGTCGTGTCTTCTGAGGAAGTCTGCTTCCCAGGTGTCCACTCCCGGAATGAACACTGCTAACAGTGCTAACACGTGATTTTCAGCCCATCTGAGAATCCTTGTGGCTTCTGCCATCGCCATCCTGCTTCTTGTGACGCCCTGTCAGTTTACATGGGCGACTGCCGTGATGTTGTCTGATTGGATCAGTACCGGCTGGTTCTGAAGCAGGGGTCTTGCCTGACTTAGGACATTGTAAATGGCCCTCAGTTCCAAATATTTATGTAGGGAAATCTCCTGATTTGTCCCTGGAAGTTTCTTCCCTGTGTGACTGCCCCCCAGCCTCGAAGGCTGGCATCCGTGGTCACCAGGATCCAGTCCTGTATGCCGAATCTGCGGCCCTCTTAGAGATGAGCACTCTGCAGCCCCCACAGCAGAGACACCCTGATCCTTGGAGACAGGGTTATCAGCCGATGCATCTGAAGATGCGATCCGGACCACTTGTCCAACAAGTTCCCACTGAAAAGTTCTTGCATGGAACCTGCCGAATGGAATTGCTTCGTAAGAAGCTACCATCTTTCCCAGGACTCGCGTGCAGTGATGCACCGAGACCTGTTTCGGTTTCAGGAGGCCTCTGACTAGAGATGACAACTCCTTGGCTTTCCCCTCCGGGAGAAACACTTATTTCTGGTCTGTGTCCAGAACCATACCCAGGAACAGTAGACTCGTCGTAGGAACCAGCTGCGACTTTGGAATATTCAGAATCCAGCCGTGCTGTCGTAGCACTTCCCAAGATAGTGCTACTCCGACCAACAACTGCTCCCTGGACCTCGCCTTTATAAGGAGATTGTCCAAGTACGGGATAATTATTCCGGCCATTACCTTGGTAAATACCCTCTGTGCCGGGGACAGACCAACGGCAACGTCCGGAATTGGTAATGACAATCTTGTACCACAATTTTGAGGTACCCCTGGTGAGGAGGGTAGATAGGGACATGCAGGTAAGCATCCATGATGTCCAGTGATACCCTGAAATTCTCCAGGCTTGCAATAATCGCCCTGAGCGATTTCATCTTGAATTTGAACCTTCGTATATAAGTGTTCAAGGATTTCAATTTTAGAATGGGTCTCACCGAACCGTCCGGTTTCGGTACCCCAAACATTTTGGAATAGTAACCCCGGCCTTGTTAAAGGAGGGGTACCTTGATTTCACCTGCTGGAAGTACAGCTTGTGAATTGCCGCCAGTACTACCTCCCTTTCTCCGAGAGCAGCAGGCAAGGCTGATGTGAGGTAACGGCGAGGGGGAGTCGCCTCGAACTCCAGCTTGTATCCCTGTGATACTCCTTGGAGAACCTAGGGATCCACCTGTGGGCAAGCCCCCTGGTCCCCGAGACGCGCCCCCACCGCACCTGTCTCCACCTGTGGAGCCACAGCGTCATGCGGTGGACTCAGAGGAAGCAGGGGAAGATTTTTGATCCTGGGAACTTGCTGTCTGGTGCAGCTTTTTTCTTCTTCCCTTGTCTCTGTGCAGAAAAGAAGCGCCTTTGGCCCGCTTGCTTTTCTTAAGCCGAAAGGACTGTACCTGATAATACAGTGCTTTCTTAGGCTGTGAGGAGACCTGAGGTAAAAAAAATTCTTCCCAGCTGTTGCTGTGGATTCGAGGTCCCAGAGACCATCCCCAAACAATTGCTCACCCTTATAAGGCAGAATCTCCATGTGCCTTTTACAGGCAGCATCACCTGTCCACTGCCGGGTCCCTAATACCCTCCAGGCAGAATGGACATTGCATTAATTCTGGATGCCAGCCGGCAAATATCCCTCTGTGCATCCCTCATATATAAGATGACGTCTTTAATATGCTCTACGTTGGCACAATATTATCCCTGTCTAGGGTATTAATATTATCTGACAGGGTAACAGACCCTGCTGCAGCAGCACTATTCATGCTGAGGCAATTGCAGGTCTCAGTATATAACCTGAGTGTGTATATACAGACTTCAGGATAGCCTCCTGCTTTTTATCAGCAGGCTCCTTTAAAGTGGCCGTATCCTAAGACAGCAGTGCCACCTTTTTTGACAAACATGTGAGCGCCTTATCCACCCTAGGGGATATCTCCCAACGTGCCCTATCCTCTGGCGGGAAAGGGTACGCCATCAGTTACTTTTTAGAAATTACCAGGTTCTTATCGGGGAAACCCACGCTTCTTTACACACTTCATTCACTCATCTGATGGGGGAACAAAACACTGGCTGCTTTTTCTCCCCAAACATAAAACCCTTTTTTAGTGGTACTTGGGTTAATGTCAGAAATGTGTAACACATTTTTTTTATTGCCGAGATCATGCTACGGATGGTCCTAGTGGATTGTGTATATGTCTCAACCTCGTCGACACTGGAGTTATACTTCGTGTCGACATCTGTGTCTGTCATCTGAGGTAACGGGCGTTTTTTGAGCCCCTGATGGCCTTTGAGACGCCTGGGCAGGCGTGGGCTGAGAAGCCGGCTGTCCCACAGCTGTTACGTCATCCAGCCTTTTATGTAAGGAGTTGACACTGTCGGTTAATACCTTCAACCTATCCATCCACCCTGGTGTCGGCCCCACAGGGGGCGACATCACATTTATCGGCCTCTGCTCCGTCACCATATAAGCCTCCTCATCAAACATGTCGACACAGCCGTACCGACACACCGCACACACACACAGGGAATGCTCTGACTGAGGACAGGACCCCACAAAGTCCTTTGGGGAGACAGAGAGAGAGTATGCCAGCACACACCAGAGCGCTATATAATGCAGGGATTAACACAATAACTGAGTGATTTTTTCCCCCATAGCTGCTTGTATACACATACTTGCGCCTAAATTTAGTGCCCCCCCTCTCTTTTTAACCCTTTGAGCCTGAAAACTACAGGGGAGAGCCTGGGGAGCTGTCTTCTAGCTGCACTGTGAAGAAAAAATGGCGCCAGTGTGCTGAGGGAGATAGCTCCGCCCCTTTTTCACTGACTTTTCTCCCGCTTTTTTATGGATTCTGGCAGGGGTATTTATCACATATATATGGGGCTATATATTGTGATTATTTTGCCAGCCAAGGTGTTTATATTGCCCTCAGGGCGCCCCCCCCAGCGCCCTGCACCCATCAGTGACCGGAGTGTGAGGTGTACATGAGGAGCAATGGCGCACAGCTGCAGACTGAAGTCTTCTGCCGCCGATTTTTCTGTAAGGGGGACGGCGGCGCGGCTCCGGGAACGAACACCAAGGCCAGTTCCATGTGGTCGATCCCTCTGGAGCTAATGGTGTCCAGTAGCCTAAGAAGCCCAAGCTAGCTGCAAGCAGGTAGGTTCGCTTCTTCTCCCCTTAGTCCCTCGGTGCAGTGAGCCTGTTGCCAGCAGATCTCACTGAAAATAAAAAACCTAAAATATACTTTCTTTTCTAGGAACTCAGGAGAGCCCCTAGTGTGCATCCAGCTCGGCCGGGCACAAAAATCTAACTGAGGTCTGGAGGAGGGTCATAGTGGGAGGAGCCAGTGCACACCGGATAGGTCTAAAGCTTTCTTTAATTGTGCCCAGTCTCCTGCGGAGCCGCTATTCCCCATGGTCCTTACGGAGTTCCCAGCATCCACTAAGACGTCAGAGAAAAGGGGAATCTGCCTGCCGCAATGTGTAAAAGTGGGGAATCTGCCTGCCGCAATGTGTAAAAGTAAGGAATCTGCCTGCCGTAATGTGTAAAAATGGGGTAATCTGCCTGCCGCAATGTGTAAAAGTGGGGAATCTGCCTGCCGCAATGTGTAAAAGTGGGGAATCTGCCTGCCGCAGTGTGTAAAAGTGGGGAATCTGCCTGCCGCAATGTGTAAAAATGGGGTAATCTGCCTGCCGCAATGTGTAAAAATGGGGAATCTGCCTGCCGCAATGTGTAAAAGTGGGGAATCTGCCTGCCGCAATGTGTAAAAGTGGGTAATCTGCCTGCCGCAATGTGTAAAAGTGGGTAATCTGCCTGCCGCAATGTGTAAAAATGGGTAATCTGCCTGCCGCAATGTGTAAAAGTGGGTAATCTGCCTGCCGCAATGTGTAAAAATGGGGAATCTGCCTGCCGCAATGTGTAAAAGTGGGGAATCTGCCTGCTGCAATGTGTAAAAATGGGGTAATCTGCCTGCCGTAATGTGTAAAAATGGGGAATCTGCCTGCCGCAATGTGTAAAAGTGGGGAATCTGCCTTCCGCAATGTGTAAAAGTGGGGAATCTGCCTGCCGTAATGTGTAAAAATGGGGTAATCTGCCTGCCGCAATGTGTAGAAGTGGGGAATCTGCCTGCCGCAATGTGTAAAAGTGGGTAATCTGCCTGCCGCAGTGTGTAAAAGTGGGGAATCTGCCTGCCGTAATGTGTAAAAGTGGGTAATCTGCCTGCCGCAATGTGTAAAAGTGGGGAATCTGCCTGCCGCAATGTGTAAAAATGGGTAATCTGCCTGCCGCAATGTGTAAAAATGGGGAATCTGCCTGCCGCAATGTGTAAAAGTGGGGAATCTGCCTGCCGCAATGTGTAAAAGTGGGTAATCTGCCTGCCGCAATGTGTAAAAGTGGGTAATCTGCCTGCCGCAATGTGTAAAAATGGGTAATCTGCCTGCCGCAATGTGTAAAAGTGGGTAATCTGCCTGCCGCAATGTGTAAAAGTGGGTAATCTGCCTGCCGCAATGTGTAAAAATGGGGAATCTGCCTGCCGCAATGTGTAAAAGTGGGGAATCTGCCTGCTGCAATGTGTAAAAATGGGGTAATCTGCCTGCCGCAATGTGTAAAAGTGGGGAATCTGCCTGCCGCAGTGTGTAAAAGTGGGGAATCTGCCTGCCGCTATGTGTAAAAAGGGGGAATCTGCCTGCCGCAATGTGTAAAAAGGGGGAATCTGCCTGCCGTAATGTGTAAATAAGGGGAATCTGCCTGCTGCAATGTGTAAAAGTGGGGAATCTGCCTGCCGCTATGTGTAAAAATGGGTAATCTGCCTGCCGTAATGTGTAAAAGTGGGTAATCTGCCTGCCGCAATGTGTAAAAGTGGGGAATCTGCCTGCCGCAATGTGTAAAAATGGGTAATCTGCCTGCCGCAATGTGTAAAAGTGGGGAATCTGCCTGCCGCAATGTGTAAAAGTGGGTAATCTGCCTGCCGCAATGTGTAAAAGTGGGTAATCTGCCTGCCGCAATGTGTAAAAAGTGGGGAATCTGCCTGCCGTAATGTGTAAAAATGGGTAATCTGCCTGCCGCAATGTGTAAAAGTGGGTAATCTGCCTGCCGCAATGTGTAAAAGTGGGTAATCTGCCTGCCGCAATGTGTAAAAGTGGGGAATCTGCCTGCCGCAATGTGTAAAAATGGGTAATCTGCCTGACGCAATGTGTAAAAGTGGGTAATCTGCCTGCCGCAATGTGTAAAAGTGGGGAATCTGCCTGCCGCAGTGTGTAAAAGTGGGGAATCTGCCTGCCGCTATGTGTAAAAAGGGGGAATCTGCCTGCCGCAATGTGTAAAAGTGGGTAATCTGCCTGCCGCAATGTGTAAAAGTGGGTAATCTGCCTGCCGCAATGTGTAAAAGTGGGGAATCTGCCTGCCGCAATGTGTAAAAGTGGGGAATCTGCCTGCCGCAATGTGTAAAAGTGGGGAATCTGCCTGCCGCAATGTGTAAAAGTGGGGAATCTGCCTGCCGTAATGTGTAAAAATGGGGAATCTGCCTGCCGCAATGTGTAAAAAGGGGGAATCTGTCTGCCGCAATGTGTAAAAAGGGGGAATCTGCCTGCCGCAATGTGTAAAAATGGGTAATCTGCCTGCCGCAATGTGTAAAAGTGGGGAATCTGCCTGCTGCAATGTGTAAAAGTGGGGAATCTGCCTGCCGCAATGTGTAAAAAGGGGGAATCTGCCTGCCGCAATGTGTAAAAATGGGGAATCTGCCTGCCGCAATGTGTAAAAATGGGTAATCTGCCTGCCGCAATGTGTAAAAGTGGGGAATCTGCCTGCTGCAATGTGTAAAAAGGGGGAATCTGCCTGCCGCAATGTGTAAAAAGGGGGAATCTGCCTGCCGCAATGTGTAAAAATGGGTAATCTGCCTGCCGCAATGTGTAAAAGTGGGGAATCTGCCTGCTGCAATGTGTAAAAGTGGGGAATCTGCCTGCCGCAATGTGTAAAAAGGGGGAATCTGCCTGCCGCAATGTGTAAAAATGGGTAATCTGCCTGCCGCAATGTGTAAAAGTGGGGAATCTGCCTGCCGCAATGTGTAAAAATGGGTAATCTGCCTGCCGTAATGTGTAAAAAGGGGGAATCTGCCTGCCGTAATGTGTAAAAATGGGTAATCAGCCTGCCGCAATGTGTAAAAGTGGGGAATCTGCCTGCCGCAATGTGTAAAAGTGGGGAATCTGCCTGCTGCAATGTGTAAAAGTGGGGAATCTGCCTGCTGCAATGTGTAAAAGTGGGGAATCTGTCTGCTGCAATGTGTAAAAGTGGGTAATCTGCCTGCCGCAATGTGTAAAAGTGGGGAATCTGCCTGCTGCAATGTGTAAAAGTGGGGAATCTGCCTGCTGTAATGTGTAAAAATGGGTAATCTGCCTGCCGCAATGTGTAAAAATGGGTAATCTGCCTGCCGCAGTGTGTAAAAGTGGGGAATCTGCCTGCCGCTATGTGTAAAAAGGGGGAATCTGCCTGCCGCAATGTGTAAAAGTGGGTAATCTGCCTGCCGCAATGTGTAAAAGTGGGGAATCTGCCTGCCGCAATGTGTAAAAGTGGGGAATCTGCCTGCCGCAATGTGTAAAAATGGGTAATCTGCCTGCCGCAATGTGTAAAAGTGGGGAATCTGCCTGCCGCAATGTGTAAAAATGGGTAATCTGCCTGCCGCAATGTGTAAAAGTGGGGAATCTGCCTGCCGCAATGTGTAAAAGTGGGGAATCTGCCTGCCGCAATGTGTAAAAGTGGGGAATCTGCCTGCCGCAATGTGTAAAAGGGGGTAATCTGCCTGCCGCAATGTGTAAAAGTGGGTAATCTGCCTGCCGCAATGTGTAAAAGTGGGGAATCTGCCTGCCGCAATGTGTAAAAGTGGGTAATCTGCCTGCCGCAATGTGTAAAAGTGGGTAATCTGCCTGCCGCAATGTGTAAAAGTGGGTAACCTGCCTGCCGCAATGTGTAAAAGTGGGGAATCTGCCTGCCGCAATGTGTAAAAATGGGTAATCTGCCTGCCGCAATGTGTAAAAGTGGGGAATCTGCCTGCCGCAATGTGTAAAAGTGGGTAATCTGCCTGCCGCAATGTGTAAAAGGGGGTAATCTGCCTGCCGCAATGTGTAAAAGTGGGTAATCTGCCTGCCGCAATGTGTAAAAGGGGGTAATCTGCCTGCCGCAATGTGTAAAAGTGGGTAATCTGCCTGCCGCAATGTGTAAAAGTGGGGAATCTGCTTGCCGCAATGTGTAAAAGTGGGTAATCTGCCTGCCGCAATGTGTAAAAAGGGGGAATCTGCCTGCCGCAATGTGTAAAAGTGGGTAATCTGCCTGCCGCTATGTGTAAAAGTGGGGAATCTGCCTGCCGCAATGTGTAAAAGTGGGGAATCTGCCTGCCGCAATGTGTAAAAGTGGGGAATCTGCCTGCCGCTATGTGTAAAAAGGGGGAATCTGCCTGCCGCAATGTGTAAAAGTGGGTAATCTGCCTGCCGCAATGTGTAAAAGTGGGGAATCTGCCTGCCGCAATGTGTAAAAGTGGGGAATCTGCCTGCCGCAATGTGTAAAAATGGGTAATCTGCCTGCCGCAATGTGTAAAAGTGGGGAATCTGCCTGCCGCAATGTGTAAAAATGGGTAATCTGCCTGCCGCAATGTGTAAAAGTGGGGAATCTGCCTGCCGCAATGTGTAAAAGTGGGGAATCTGCCTGCCGCAATGTGTAAAAGTGGGGAATCTGCCTGCCGCAATGTGTAAAAGGGGGTAATCTGCCTGCCGCAATGTGTAAAAGTGGGTAATCTGCCTGCCGCAATGTGTAAAAGTGGGGAATCTGCCTGCCGCAATGTGTAAAAGTGGGTAATCTGCCTGCCGCAATGTGTAAAAGTGGGTAATCTGCCTGCCGCAATGTGTAAAAGTGGGTAACCTGCCTGCCGCAATGTGTAAAAGTGGGGAATCTGCCTGCCGCAATGTGTAAAAATGGGTAATCTGCCTGCCGCAATGTGTAAAAGTGGGGAATCTGCCTGCCGCAATGTGTAAAAGTGGGTAATCTGCCTGCCGCAATGTGTAAAAGGGGGTAATCTGCCTGCCGCAATGTGTAAAAGTGGGTAATCTGCCTGCCGCAATGTGTAAAAGTGGGTAATCTGCCTGCCGCAATGTGTAAAAGTGGGTAATCTGCCTGCCGCAATGTGTAAAAGTGGGGAATCTGCTTGCCGCAATGTGTAAAAGTGGGTAATCTGCCTGCCGCAATGTGTAAAAAGGGGGAATCTGCCTGCCGCAATGTGTAAAAGTGGGTAATCTGCCTGCCGCTATGTGTAAAAGTGGGGAATCTGCCTGCCGCAATGTGTAAAAGTGGGGAATCTGCCTGCCGCTATGTGTAAAAGTGGGGAATCTGCCTGCCGCAATGTGTAAAAATGGGTAATCTGCCTGCCGCAATGTGTAAAAGTGGGTAATCTGCCTGCCGCAATGTGTAAAAGTGGGGAATCTGCCTGCCGCAATGTGTAAAAGTGGGGAATCTGCCTGCCGCAATGTGTAAAAATGGGTAATCTGCCTGCCGCAATGTGTAAAAGTGGGGAATCTGCCTGCCGCAATGTGTAAAAATGGGGTAATCTGCCTGCCGCAATGTGTAAAAGTGGGTAATCTGCCTGCCGCAATGTGTAAAAGTGGGTAATCTGCCTGCCGCAATGTGTAAAAGTGGGGAATCTGCCTGCCGCAATGTGTAAAAGTGGGGAATCTGCCTGCTGCAATGTGTAAAAGTGGGGAATCTGTCTGCCGCAATGTGTAAAAGTGGGTAATCTGCCTGCCGCAATGTGTAAAAGTGGGGAATCTGCCTGCCGCAATGTGTAAAAGTGGGTAATCTGCCTGCCGCAATGTGTAAAAATGGGGTAATCTGCCTGCCACAATGTGGAAAAATGGGGTAATCTGCCTGCCGCAATGTGTAAAAATGGGGTAATCTGCCTGCCGCAATGTGTAAAAATGGGGTAATCTGCCTGCCGCAATGTGTAAAAATTGGGTAATCTGCCTGCCGCAATGTGTAAAAATGTGTAATCTGCCTGCCGCAATGTGTAAAAAGGGGGAATCTGCCTGCCGCAATGTGTAAAAAGGGGGAATCTGCCTGCCGCAATGTGTAAAAATGGGTAATCTGCCTGCCGCAATGTGTAAAAATGGGTAATCTGCATGCCGCTATGTGTAAAAGTGGGGAATCTGCCTGCCGCTATGTGTAAAAGTGGGGAATCTGCCTGCCGCAATGTGTAAAAAGGGGGAATCTGCCTGCCGCAATGTGTAAAAATGGGTAATCTGCCTAGCGCAATGTGTAAAAAGGTGGAATCTGCCTGCCGCAATGTTTAAAAATGGGTAATCTGCCTACTGCAATGTGTAAAAGTGGGGAATCTGCCTGCCGCAATGTGTAAAAGTGGGGAATCTGCCTGCCGCAATGTGTAAAAATGGGTAATCTGCCTGCCGCAATGTGTAAAAAGGGGGAATCTGCCTGTGTAAAAAGGGGGAATCTGCCTGCCGCAATGTGTAAAAATGGGTAATCTGCCTGCCGCAATGTGTAAAAATGGGTAATCTGCCTGCCGCAATGTGTAAAAGTGGGGAATCTGCCTGCCGCAATGTGTAAAAGTGGGGAATCTGCCTGCCGCAATGTGTAAAAGTGGGGAATCTGCCTGCCGCAATGTGTAAAAAGGGGGAATCTGCCTGCCGCAATGTGTAAAAATGGGTAATCTGCCTGCCGCAATGTGTAAAAGTGGGGAATCTGCCTGCCGCAATGTGTAAAAATGGGTAATCTGCCTGCCGTAATGTGTAAAAAGGGGGAATCTGCCTGCCGTAATGTGTAAAAATGGGTAATCAGCCTGCCGCAATGTGTAAAAGTGGGGAATCTGCCTGCTGCAATGTGTAAAAGTGGGTAATCTGCCTGCCGCAATGTGTAAAAGTGGGGAATCTGCCTGCTGCAATGTGTAAAAGTGGGGAATCTGCCTGCTGCAATGTGTAAGTGGGGAATCTGTCTGCTGCAATGTGTAAAAGTGGGTAATCTGCCTGCCGCAATGTGTAAAAGTGGGGAATCTGCCTGCCGCAATGTGTAAAAGTGGGTAATCTGCCTGCCGCAATGTGTAAAAATGGGGTAATCTGCCTGCCACAATGTGGAAAAATGGGTAATCTGCCTGCCGCAGTGTGTAAAAAGGGGGAATCTGCCTGCCGCAATGTGTAAAAATGGGTAATCTGCCTGCCGCAATGTGTAAAAAGGGGGAATCTGCCTGCCGCAATGTGTAAAAAGGGGGAATCTGCCTGCCACAATGTGTAAAAAGGGGGAATCTGCCTGCCGCAATGTGTAAAAATGGGGTAATCTGCCTACCGCAATGTGTAAAAATGGGTAATCTGCCTGCCGCAATGTGTAAAAATGGGTAACCTGCCTGCCGCAATGTGTAAAAATGGGGTAATCTGCCTGCCGCAATGTGTAAAAATGGGGAATCTGCCTGCCGCAATGTGTAAAAATGGGGTAATCTGCCTGCCGCAATGTGTAAAAGTGGGTAATCTGCCTGCCGCAATGTGTAAAAATGGGTAATCTGCCTGCCGCAATGTGTAAAAATGGGTAATCTGCCTGCCGCAATGTGTAAAAAGGGGGAATCTGCCTGCCGCTATGTGTAAAAGTGGGGAATCTGCCTGCCGCAATGTGTAAAAATGGGTAATCTGCCTGCCGCAATGTGTAAAAATGGGGCAATCTGCCTGCAACAATGTGTAAAAGTGGGGAATCTGCCTGCCGTAATGTGTAAAAAGGGGGAATCTGCCTGCCGCAATGTGTAAAAGTGGGTAATCTGCCTAGCGCAATGTGTAAAAGTGGGGAATCTGCCTGCCGCAATGTGTAAAAATGGGGTAATCTGCCTGCCGCAATGTGTAAAAAGGGGGAATCTGCCTGCCGCAATGTGTAAAAATGGGTAATCTGCCTACTGCAATGTGTAAAAGTGGGGAATCTGCCTGCCGCAATGTGTAAAAGTGGGGAATCTGCCTGCCGTAATGTGTAAAAATGGGGAATCTGCCTGCCGCAATGTGTAAAAGTGGGGAATCTGCCTGCCGCAATGTGTAAAAGTGGGGAATCTGCCTGCCGCAATGTGTAAAAAGGGGGAATCTGCCTATTGCAATGTGTAAAAGTGGGGAATCTGCCTGCCGCAATGTGTAAAAAGGGGGAATCTGCCTGCCGCAATGTGTAAAAATGGGTAATCTGCCTGCCGCAATGTGTAAAAGTGGGGAATCTGCCTGCCGCAATGAGTAAAAATGGGGTAATCTGCCTGCCGCAATGTGTAAAAAGGGGGAATCTGCCTGCCGCAATGTGTAAAAGTGGGGAATCTGCCTGCCGCAATGTGTAAAAATGGGGAACCTGCCTGCCACAATGTGTAAAAAGGGGGAATCTGCCTGCCGCAATGTGTAAAAATGGGTAATCTGCCTGCCGCAATGTGTAAAAATGGGGTAATCTGCCTGCCGCAATGTGTAAAAGTGGGGAATCTGCCTGCCGCAATGTGTAAAAAGGGGGAATAAAAATGGGTAATCTGCCTGCCGCAATGTGTAAAAATGGGGTAATCTGCCTGCCGCAATGTGTAAAAATGGGGTAATCTGCCTGCCGCAATGTGTAAAAATGGGGTAATCTGCCTGCCGCAATGTGTAAAAATGGGGTAATCTGCCTGCCGCAATGTGTAAAAATGGGGTAATCTGCCTGCCGCAATGTGTAAAAATGGGTAATCTGCCTGCCGCAATGTGTAAAAAGGGGGAATCTGCCTGCCGCAATGTGTAAAAAGGGGGAATCTGCCTGCCGCAATGTGTAAAAATGGGTAATCTGCCTGCCGCAATGTGTAAAAATGGGTAATCTGCATGCCGCTATGTGTAAAAGTGGGGAATCTGCCTGCCGCTATGTGTAAAAGTGGGGAATCTGCCTGCCGCAATGTGTAAAAAGGGGGAATCTGCCTGCCGCAATGTGTAAAAATGGGTAATCTGCCTAGCGCAATGTGTAAAAAGGGGGAATCTGCCTGCCGCAATGTGTAAAAATGGGTAATCTGCCTACTGCAATGTGTAAAAGTGGGGAATCTGCCTGCCGCAATGTGTAAAAGTGGGGAATCTGCCTGCCGCAATGTGTAAAAATGGGTAATCTGCCTGCCGCAATGTGTAAAAAGGGGGAATCTGCCTGCCGCAATGTGTAAAAAGGGGGAATCTGCCTGCCGCAATGTGTAAAAAGGGGGAATCTGCCTGCCGCAATGTGTAAAAAGGGGGAAGCTGCCTGCCGCAATGTGTAAAAATGGGTAATCTGCCTGCCGCAATGTGTAAAAGTGTTAGGGTCTCCTGCCCTGTGCTGCCACGTCGTCATGGCAACCGGGAGACAAGTGATTTGCCCTTATACCTTAACCCTCGATGTGATGGCCTCTCAGACGTCTGGGAGTGTAAACCTTCATGCTATCAGTTACATGCACAACACAAGCAGTAAAGATTCACACTGTTTATTTAATAAATTACAGAGTACTATATAGAAAAGAAACATGGGTGTATACAATATGTGCAAGCATATGATTGGATAAATAGAAGTAGCATACGACATTACATGCAGGATATTTTAGTAACACACAGAAGTAACAGTTTTGATCTGGTATGTAATTGTCCTTGAAGATAAGACACACACAAGCCTTATATTATATGAACAGACAAAGGCATCTTGTAGAGAGTGCGTACGTGTCTATTCAAACACATAACAATTCATATAGCATGTTTAACCCTTCATTAGGGAGGTAGAAATATTCACTTTTACACTATACTTATTATAAGGAAATTGATCATATAAAAAGTAATATTTACAAAGACAGAAGAGCTAACCCTTCAATCCCCTCTTAGAATCATGATTATTATATGACATGATTCTTGAGTGAGGCTCCTTTCTTGTTCCTCCAGTTCTTGAGATATTGGACATAATCGTCGGGTCCCTCACTATCAGAGGAGGTGACAGGACTGGTGGTTATATCATAGTACATCAGGGCCTTATCAATGCCTTTGGAGGTAAGTTTCTTTCCACAGGGGATTACACAATAAACTATAATGCCTACAAGAATTAAAGTTACAAGTATGAATATGCTTATTTGCACAAGAGCCTGTTTCCAATTTTCAAACCATCCAAAATATTGGCTCCATGGGTTATCAATACCTGAATTTTTCTTAAGTTCTATGGATAAGGTTTCTAACTCGTTTATGGCTAAAGTAACCTTACCATTGGGACCAGTGTTGTCAGGAATATATGTACAACAGCCTTCCACCTTACTAATGTAAACACATGTACCGCCTTTTTCTGCTAGGATCATGTCAAGGGCCATTCTATTTTGAAATGTCATTTGGGAAGTGGCTTCTAGCTGTTCAGCTATACCTTTAAGAGCATCTTTGGTATCATTAACAAATCTTTGTTGATTATAATATATATAATTAATCCAGGCTACGTTTTTATTTACAGTTACTATAGGGAACAATGACTCAAAACCCGCAGCCACCTCATCTCTAGCTTTGAACTCATTTGGAACACCTCTTGGGACCCCTATAGCATCAATGTATACGTGGGGGTCAAAGCTACCTCCTGGGAGTGCTCTTTTCTTTCGATTAGCAGGAGTATTAGAGGGAGGAGTGGGGTCATCGGTGATCATTAAAAAGGCTGAAAAAACAATTTTCCTGTTCTAGGGGTATATTAAGGGGCACTGTACCTAGGTGGGGCCTAGATTTGCCACAGACATAACAGTTGCTTTTATTGTGTTTGTGAGCACTATACTTCATCCATTCCAACCAAAAATTAATGTCAGGGAAACCAGTTTCAATAGCTAGGGTGTCTTCAAAGGTAGGGTTAGTAATAGCCACCATATCTTTAGAAGTGGCAATATGGGGCTTTAAAGGTTTGTTTTGGGGAGCAATTTTAGGCTGGTATTTTGGGTTTTTATACATGTCCCACAAATAAAACATTTGTCTTGCACTATAGTACCATTCGTCAGTAACACAAATATATACTGTCTCAGACATTCCTGATTTCCTCCTTTGTTGTATATAATATTTGTCATCAGCAATTTTGGGGAACATAAAATAGTCAAGGATATATGTGGCTACGTGTGTGTTAGAGGAATTATGCCACAAGGTGGGGATCCCATTTGTTTGTGTGATGTCGACTTCACATATTGTGAGGTGAATGAGGGCCAGTAGGGCTATCGAGATAGTCCCCAGGATAGAGATAGGGGACAGGTTCCTCATCTTCTTCTGTTCTTCTTTCTTCGCTAGGTGGGAGGTCAGGGCTGTCTGCCCCGGTTCGTACCTCACTGGAATCACTTGCTTCCCTCTCTAGGTCTGGTCTAGGAACCTTTTTTACTCGGGATGCATGGATCCAGGCAGGACTTTCCTCTGTCAGGACTGCTGTCCGGGTAACTGCTACGACCTCTGTCTCTGGACCATAGGTGAAGTCTCCTGGGCTCTTGTTCCTGGGGAGCACCTTCACCACGACTCTGTCTCCGACTTTAAAGGGGTGTGTAGGTTCCTGTGGATTCAAAAGGGTTTTTACAAACAACCTCATGTTCAATTTCATTCAGTTTTGTTATCAGGGACCTGACATACTCTTCCCTGATGAGTTCTAGATCTCCTTCCTGTATTACTAGTGGTTTCTTAGCCCAGGGTGTAGGAAATGGGGAGTAACCTAGAGTCTTTTGTGGGGTATTCAAGATGCTGGTGTTTAGCTTTATTAGGGTTGTTCCTGAGGCAAGTGATGCATCTGCTAACATACTGGTCCACAAGTGACCTGGCACTAGCAACACAAAAATCATTGGTTAGTAGGAGGAGTGTTGTGGCTTCACCACGGTGACCAACACCACGGCACTGGGCAACGAGCAAAGGGGCACTGGACTGGGGTATACAGGGTTTCCCCTCTTTGCAGATTAATCCTGATTTAGGATTTTTTCTGCAGAATTGGGTAAGTTCAGTCGGAGAGATCAGCATTAGTCGCAGCAGCTTGAAGTTGAGTGAGCAGATGGACGTTGTCAAGGGAGGGACATGCTCTAGTGAGTGCAATGAGTTCTGCAGCTTGCGCGGACTGATAAGGTATTGGTAGGGTTTCCAACACAGTATCAGGGAGGGTGACAATGGCATAGCCAGCCTGGTATGTATTGTCATTGGGCCTACTACATGAGCCGTCAACAAAAACTACGTCTGCGCCTGGTATGGGAACGGGAGACATGTCAAGTCTGGGAGAAGTTTCACAGTCATGTAGGTCGGGTGGTTCATCCTCGGGACCTTTCAAGCCTAAAAGGGCATTGAGAATGGGTGCAGGGCCAGAAGAACTAGCAGTGTACTTAATGGTAAGGGTAGGGTTACTCAAAAGGAGTACTTCATATCCACTAAGGCGTTGTGCTGACATGTACTGTGTGTGTAAGCCTTTAAGTATTGCCAGGACATCATGTGTGGTGTGGAGTACTGTGATGTGGCCTGAAGTGAGGGTAGTGGCCATTTCTGCAACCATTGCACAGGCTGCCAAAGCCCTGAGGCAGGCAGGCATACCCTGAGCGCAGCTGATACTCCGGTTCGGGTCTTTTGCTGTGCAGTGGTTACAGGCTCTGTGCACGGCAGGGGATCCGGTGCTGGTTTTTGTGCTCAGTCTGTGAGGTCTGAGTGGGGCGTGGACAGCACCTGCTATATAAACCCTCTTCTCAGGTTAAGCAGATGCTGCTGAATCTTTGTTGGTTAGTCAGTTCCTGAAAGTTAGCCAGTACTGTGTAGCTTTGTATTTGTTGTTGCTTACTGCAAATAGGCCTGGGGATTTGGTACTACACTCTGCCAATCCAGACCTAGCAGTAAGACTGGAGTCAGTCGTTTAACTTGCTGGGGTTCTTTTGCTACTCTGTGAACTTAGCAAGTTTGCGGCTGTATTCTCAGACTTGCCTGCCTAATCCTGTCTCACTGTGCAAGGTGTTCAGGTGTCAGCTTAGTGGCAGTAAGCTGAACCTGTGCACTGCAAGTGAGGATTAGGATTGTGGAGACTCTCCTTGTGTCTATCATTCCATCTCTGACCAAGGAGTTTACTGCCACACCCGTTGGTAACCCTTTAGGGTTTTGCTGTTGCCCTTAGCAACAGCATTTCGGGTTCTCTACGTATTAAAACACAACATCTTGCTTTTTCCATCTGAGCATTCCTAATACTAGGGAGACACCCAGTTTCTTAGCCTCTGGGCTTCTCTGTTCACTTTGTGTTTATTTCGTTACCCTATCACCTTCTGTGTACGTAATGTCATATTCCCCAGTCTGTCTGTGAGTTCATTTGTTTTGCATCCCTATCCGTTCAGATACCAGTACATTCCTGCAGGCACTGGTGTGCATAACAGTTCAGACACCAGTACATTCCTGCAGGCACTGGTGTGCATAACAGTTCAGACACCAGTACGTTCCTGCAGGCACTGGTGTGCATAACATATTCAGCAGCCTAATACTCCTGTTGAAATTTTGTGGGAATATGGAGCATACCCCTCAAAATACGTTGCAGCAGGTGGTCGATCAGGTGCAGGTCCTGACTCGACAATTTAATGATTTGTCCATTAAAATGCACACCTCCCAGGCCGCTGGCGGAGCTCCCGCAGCAGAAGCACCTTCAGGGGTTAAGGAGCCGAAAGTAAATCTCCCGGATCGTTTTTCTGGAGATCGCTCGCAGTTCTTTTGTTTCAAGGAGAGCTGCAAGCTATACTTCCGGCTTAGGCCTCAGTCTTCTGGGTCGGAGATTCAGCGGGTGGGCATAGTGATTTCCTTGCTACAAGGAGACCCACAGGTCTGGGCATATGGGTTGCGGCCTGACTGTCCGTCGCTTAAAAGTGTTGATGTTTTTTTTACGGCACTGGGCATGTTGTATGATGACCCTGACAAGACGACCTCAGCCGAGGCTCAGATTTCGATCCTTAAGCAAGGGCGAAGGCCAGTTGAGGTTTACTGTACGGAGTTTCGGAGGTTGGCCCATGATACCCAGTGGAATGACCCAGCCCTGAGACACCAGTACCGAAGAGGTCTTTCTAACCAGATAAAAGACCAACTGGTACAATATCCCTTGCCTGATAGCTTGGATCAGCTCATGCAGTTATCCATCCGGGTGGATAGACGGCTGAGAGAGCGTAGGCTTGAAAGGGAGACCGAGGTTTCCTTCTTTCCCAAGGGAACCTCAGACTCTGAGGAATTTTACGAGGAGCCTATGCAGACTGGGGCTACCCGCCTCTCCTCGCGTGAGAAGACGCGGAGGAGACAGCAGGGGTTGTGTTTGTACTGTGGGAATAAAGGTCATGTGGTAGTATCATGCCCAGAAAAGCCGGAAAACTTCAGGGCCTGAGGGTGATGGGAAATATCCTGTCAGGCCAGAAGTCAGAATTTCCCAAGAAGACTTTTATCATTCCGGTGACCTTGAAGATCCTCGGTCAAACTGTCAAGACTGAGGCCTTTGTGGACAGTGGGGCCGACGGGGTTTTTATGGACCGCCAATTCGCCCTGAAACACTCTGTTCCCTTAGTACCCTTGGCATCGGAAATTGAGATTTGTGGGTTAAACGGGGAACCATTATCCCAAGGTAAAATTACCTCTTGCACTAGCCAGATTTCTTTGTTTATTGGAGCCACACACTCTGAAAAATTGTCCTTTTATGTGACTGTCTGTACTTTTGCCCCATTGGTGTTGGGGTTACCCTGGTTAAGGGCCCACAATCCTCAATTTGACTGGGTCTCTGGGGAGATTCTTAGTTGGGGTACTGATTGTTTCAGGAGTTGCTTGAGCCTTCCAGTCAGGCTCTCGCAGCTAAGTTTGCCAGGATTGCCAGGGTGTTATGCAGATTTTGCGGACGTGTTCTCCAAAAAAGTTGCAGAGGTACTACCTCCCCATCGCCCCTATGACTGTGCCATTGATTTGTTGCCGAATGCTAAGCTTCCCAAGAGCAGGTTGTACTCCCTGTCACGTCCTGAGACTCAGGCTATGGCAGAGTACATTCAGGAGAACTTGGCTAAGGGATTTATCAGACCTTCACAGTCTCCGGTTGGGTCGGGGTTCTTCTTCGTGGGTAAAAAGGACGGTTCGTTGCGACCCTGCATCGACTTCAGGGAATTGAACCGTATCACGATTAAAAACTCATACCCACTGCCTCTCATTTCGGTCTTGTTTGACCAGCTTCGTACTGCCACCATTTTTTCTAAGATTGACCTACGCGGGGCGTACAATCTAATCCGAATAAGAGAGGGGGATGAATGGAAGACTGCCTTTAATACCCACTCAGGGCATTATGAATATTTGGTGATGCCTTTTGGGCTCTGTAATGCCCCGGCAGTCTTCCAGGATTTCATGAACGATGTACTCAGGGAATATTTGGATAGATTCTTAGTTGTATACTTAGATGACATCCTAATCTTCTCCCATTCCCTGGA
The DNA here is from genome assembly GCF_028390025.1 of Pseudophryne corroboree. NCBI lineage: Eukaryota > Metazoa > Chordata > Amphibia > Anura > Myobatrachidae > Pseudophryne > Pseudophryne corroboree. Next base: position 1,494,675 of record NW_026967506.1, read on the forward strand.
GGAACATCGGAAGCATGTACGCGTAGTCCTCCAGAAACTCAGAGACAACCGGCTTGGGGCGAAGCTGGAGAAGTGCGAATTTGAAGTTCAGCAAATCGCATTTCTAGGATATATGATCTCCCCAGAAGGTTTCCAAAAGGAGGGTTCCAAGGTACAGGCAGTCCTGGATTGGGTGCAGCCCACTAGTTTGAAGGCGCTTCAGCGTTTCCTGGGCTTTGCGAATTTTTATAGCCGATTTATCGCTGGATTTTCGTCTATAGTGGCGCCCTTAGTGGCACTCACTAAGAAAGGGGCGGATGTTGCTCACTGGTCTTGTGAGGCTAAAGCGGCTTTTGCCCGTCTCAAAAGGGCATTTGTCTCGGCCAAGGTGCTGCGACACCCAGATCCAGAGCGTCCTTTTGTGGTGGAGGTGGATGCCTCTGAGATGGGTATTGGGGCAGTGCTCTCTCAGATGGGAGTGTCTGATAATCGCCTTCATCCCTGTGCTTACTTTTCCCGTAAATTTTCGCCTGCCGAGATGAATTATGACGTGGGTAACCGGGAATTGTTGGCTATTAAGGATGCACTCGAGGAGTGGAGACACTGGCTTGAGGGGGCTAAGTTTGTGGTCTCAATTCTCACCGACCATAAGAATCTGGCATATTTAGAGTCAGCGAAGCGTCTCAATGCCAGGCAGGCACGATGGGCTTTGTTTTTTGCTCGCTTTAATTTTTTGATAACATATCGCCCTGGGTCAAAAAACATCAAGGTTGATGCGCTCTCGCAGAGTTTTGCTCCAATCCAGGAGACCACCGAGGAGCCGTTGCCCATTGTGTCCCCATCATGTATTAAAGTGGGCATAACCCAGGACCTCTTGTCATTAGTCCTTAGAGCACAGGAGCAGGCTCCTCCAGACCTTCCGGTAGGTCTTTTGTTTGTGCCTCCTACGTTAAGACAGCGAGTGTTCCTGGAATTCCATGCCAAGAAGTCGGCAGGACACCCGGGTATTGCCAGAACTCGGGAGTTGCTATCTAGGGCGGTGTGGTGGCCCTCGGTAGCTAAGGATGTGGATCAGTGGGTTCGGGCACGTGACATCTGTGCCCGAAATAAGACTCCTAGAGGGGTTCCTGTTGGCCCATTACATCCACTCTCTATTCCATCTAAGCCATGGACCCACATTTCAATGGATTTTGTGGTGGACTTGCCCAAATCCTCGGGGATGACAGCCAACTGGGTTGTCGTTGACAGGTTTTCGAAGATGGCGCACTTCGTTCCACTGGTTGGGCTGCCATCGGCCAGACGCCTGTCTGAATTATTTATGCTGCATGTTGTGCGTCTCCACGGGTTGCCACTTGATGTGGTCTCTGACCGCGGATCCCAGTTTGTGGCCAAATTCTGGAGGGCATTTTGTTCCGATCTCCAGATTTCTGTCAGCTTGTCGTCAGGCTACCATCCGCAGTCTAATGGGCAGACTGAAAGGGTGAACCAGTCCTTGGAGCAGTTCCTCAGGTGTTATGTCTCCAAGTGTCAGACTGACTGGGTTGCTCATCTGTCCATGGCGGAGTTTGCCTATAACAACGCGGCTCACTCTGCTTTAGGGATCTCTCCCTTCCTTTGTGTGTATGGGCATCATCCTAAGGCCAATTGTTTTGACCCCCTGGACTCCACGCCTGGTGGTTCCTCTGTGGTTTCGGTCCTTAGGGGTATTTGGAGGAAAGTGAAGAAAGCCCTTGTGTCTGTGTCATTAGTGACCAAAAGGGTTTTTGATAAGCGGAAAAGACCCTGCAGCTTCAAATTAGGAGACTTCGTCTGGTTGTCTACCAAGAATTTGAAGTTGAGACAGCCATCTCATAAGTTAGGACCCCGGTTCATCGGCCCTTATAAGATCACCAGGGTTATCAATCCGGTGGCATTTCAGTTAGATCTGCCCCGTTCTTTGGGTATCAATAAAACATTTCATTGTTCCCTTTTAAAACGGGCGATTAGTAATCCTTCTTCCAGTGGAAGACCTTCCCCTCTTCTGATACGTGGCCAGAGGGAGTTTGTTGTTGAAAGGATTCTTGACTCCAAGATGGTTCGGGGTCGGCTGTCATTTTTGGTGCACTGGAAGGGGTATGGCCCGGAGGAGCGGTCGTGGGTGCGCAGTTGTGATCTTCATGCCCCCAGACTGATACGCTCTTTCTTCTCGCAGTTCCCCGATAAACCCGGTGGTAGGGGTTCTTTGACCCCTCGTCAGAGGGGGGGTACTGTTAGCGTCTCCTGCCCTGTGCTGCCATGTCGTCATGGCAACCGGGAGACAAGTGCTAGCGGAGTAACCTGAGCGCAGCTGATACTCCGGTTTGGGTCTTTTGCTGTGCAGTGGTTACAGGCTCTGTGCACGGCAGGGGATCCGGTGCTGGTTTTTGTGCTCACAGTCTGTGAGGTCTGAGTGGGGTGTGGACAGCACCTGCTTTATAAACCCTCTTCTCAGGTTAAGCAGATGCTGCGGAATCTTTGTTGGTTAGTCCAGTGGTTCCCAAACTGTGTGCCGTGGCACCCTGGGGTGCCGCGGGACACTTGCAGGGGTGCCTCAGGTTGGTGGTCAAGGACCAATTCAAACTATTTATTGTCAATTTAATAGGCAAAACCAGTGCTGATGGCTTCCAGTTATAAAATATGTGGACAAACAGAAGCAAATCTTGTCCCTCACCACATAACTGACCCTAAGGATGACATATAAACATAATTTACTTAATCTAATATTTTTTTATAAATTTCTCAATAAGAAACTTGTGGCCTAGGGGTGCCATGAAAAAAAAAATCTGACACTCCAGGGTGCCGTGACTCACAAAAGTTTGGGAACCACTGGGTTAGTCAGTTCCTGAAAGTTAGCTAGTACTGTGTAACTTTGTATTTGTTTGTTGCTTACTGCAAATAGGCCTGGGGATTTGGTACTACACTCTGCCAATCCAGACCTAGCAGTAAGACTGGAGTCAGTCGTTTAACTTGCTGGGGTTCTTTTGCTACTCTGTGAACTTAGCAAGTTTGCGGCTGTATTCTCAGACTTGCCTGCCTAAATCGTGTCTCACTGTGCAAGGTGTTCAGGTGTCAGTTTAGTGGCAGTAAGCTGAACCAGTGCACTGCAAGTGAGGATTAGGATTGTGGAGACTCTCCTTGTGTCTATTATTCCATCTCTGACCAAGGAGTTTACTGCCACACCCGTTGGTAACCCTTTAGGGTTTTGCCCTTAGCAACAGCATTTTGGGTTCTCTACGTATTAAAACACAACATCTTGCTTTTCCCATCTGAGCATTACTAATACTAGGGAGACACCCAGTTTCTTAGCCTCTGGGCTTCTCTGTTAACTTTGTGTTTATTTTGTTACCCTATCACCTTCTGTGTACGTAATGTCATATTCCCCAGTCTGTCTGTGAGTTCATTTGTTTTGCATCCCTATCCGTTCAGACACCAGTACATTCCTGCAGGCACTGGTGTGCATAACAGTTCAGACACCAGTACATTCCTGCAGGCACTGGTGTGCATAACAGTTCAGACACCAGTACATTCCTGCAGGCACTGGTGTGCATAACAAAAAGTGGGGAATCTGCCTGCCGCAATGTGTAAAAGTGGGGAATCTGCCTGCCGCAATGTGTAAAAATGGGTAATCTGCCTGCCGCAATGTGTAAAAATGGGTAATCTGCCTGCCGCAATGTGTAAAAATGGGTAATCTGCCTGCCGCAATGTGTAAAAGTGGGGAATCTGCCTGCCGCAATGTGTAAAAGTGGGGAATCTGCCTGCTGCAATGTGTAAAAAGGTGGAATCTGCCTGCCGCAATGTGTAAAAGTGGGGAATCTGCCTGCCGCAATGTGTAAAAATGGGGAATCTGCCTGCTGCAATGTGTAAAAGTGGGGAATCTGCCTGCCGCAATGTGTAAAAGTGGGGAATCTGCCTGCCGCAATGTGTAAAAATGGGTAATCTGCCTGCCGCAATGTGTAAAAATGGGTAATCTGCCTGCCGCAATGTGTAAAAGTGGGGAATCTGCCTGCTGTAATGTGTAAAAATGGGGTAATCTGCCTGCCGCAATGTGTAAAAGTGGGGAATCTGCCTGCCGCAATGTGTAAAAGTGGGTAATCTGCCTGCCGCAGTGTGTAAAAGTGGGGAATCTGCCTGCCGCAATGTGTAAAAATGGGGTAATCTGCCTGCCGCAATGTGTAAAAGTGGGGAATCTGCCTGCCGCAATGTGTAAAAGTGGGTAATCTGCCTGCCGCAGTGTGTAAAAGTGGGGAATCTGCCTGCCGCAGTGTGTAAAAAGGGGGAATCTGCCTGCCGTAATGTGTAAAAGTGGGTAATCTGCCTGCCGCAATGTGTAAAAGTGGGGAATCTGCCTGCCGCAATGTGTAAAAATGGGTAATCTGCCTGCCGCAATGTGTAAAAATGGGGAATCTGCCTGCCGCAATGTGTAAAAGTGGGGAATCTGCCTGCCGCAATGTGTAAAAGTGGGTAATCTGCCTGCCGCAATGTGTAAAAGTGGGTAATCTGCCTGCCGCAATGTGTAAAAATGGGTAATCTGCCTGCCGCAATGTGTAAAAGTGGGTAATCTGCCTGCCGCAATGTGTAAAAATGGGGAATCTGCCTTCCGCAATGTGTAAAAGTGGGGAATCTGCCTGCCGTAATGTGTAAAAATGGGGTAATCTGCCTGCCGCAATGTGTAGAAGTGGGGAATCTGCCTGCCGCAATGTGTAAAAGTGGGTAATCTGCCTGCCGCAGTGTGTAAAAGTGGGGAATCTGCCTGCCGCAATGTGTAAAAATGGGGTAATCTGCCTGCCGCAATGTGTAAAAGTGGGGAATCTGCCTGCCGCAATGTGTAAAAGTGGGTAATCTGCCTGCCGCAGTGTGTAAAAGTGGGGAATCTGCCTGCCGCAGTGTGTAAAAAGGGGGAATCTGCCTGCCGTAATGTGTAAAAGTGGGTAATCTGCCTGCCGCAATGTGTAAAAATGGGTAATCTGCCTGCCGCAATGTGTAAAAATGGGGAATCTGCCTGCCGCAATGTGTAAAAGTGGGGAATCTGCCTGCCGCAATGTGTAAAAGTGGGTAATCTGCCTGCCGCAATGTGTAAAAGTGGGTAATCTGCCTGCCGCAATGTGTAAAAATGGGTAATCTGCCTGCCGCAATGTGTAAAAGTGGGTAATCTGCCTGCCGCAATGTGTAAAAGTGGGGAATCTGCCTGCCGCAATGTGTAAAAGTGGGGAATCTGCCTGCCGCAATGTGTAAAAGTGGGGAATCTGCCTGCCGTAATGTGTAAAAATGGGGAATCTGCCTGCCGCAATGTGTAAAAAGGGGGAATCTGTCTGCCGCAATGTGTAAAAAGGGGGAATCTGCCTGCCGCAATGTGTAAAAAGGGGGAATCTGCCTGCCGCAATGTGTAAAAAGGGGGAATCTGCCTGCCGCAATGTGTAAAAGTGGGGAATCTGCCTGCCGCAATGTGTAAAAGTGGGTAATCTGCCTGCCGCAGTGTGTAAAAGTGGGGAATCTGCCTGCCGCAATGTGTAAAAATGGGGTAATCTGCCTGCCGCAATGTGTAAAAGTGGGGAATCTGCCTGCCGCAATGTGTAAAAGTGGGTAATCTGCCTGCCGCAGTGTGTAAAAGTGGGGAATCTGCCTGCCGCAGTGTGTAAAAAGGGGGAATCTGCCTGCCGTAATGTGTAAAAGTGGGTAATCTGCCTGCCGCAATGTGTAAAAATGGGTAATCTGCCTGCCGCAATGTGTAAAAATGGGGAATCTGCCTGCCGCAATGTGTAAAAGTGGGGAATCTGCCTGCCGCAATGTGTAAAAGTGGGTAATCTGCCTGCCGCAATGTGTAAAAGTGGGTAATCTGCCTGCCGCAATGTGTAAAAATGGGTAATCTGCCTGCCGCAATGTGTAAAAGTGGGTAATCTGCCTGCCGCAATGTGTAAAAGTGGGGAATCTGCCTGCCGCAATGTGTAAAAGTGGGGAATCTGCCTGCCGCAATGTGTAAAAGTGGGGAATCTGCCTGCCGTAATGTGTAAAAATGGGGAATCTGCCTGCCGCAATGTGTAAAAAGGGGGAATCTGTCTGCCGCAATGTGTAAAAAGGGGGAATCTGCCTGCCGCAATGTGTAAAAAGGGGGAATCTGCCTGCCGCAATGTGTAAAAAGGGGGAATCTGCCTGCCGCAATGTGTAAAAGTGGGGAATCTGCCTGCTGCAATGTGTAAAAAGGGGGAATCTGCCTGCCGCAATGTGTAAAAAGGGGGAATCTGCCTGCCGCAATGTGTAAAAATGGGTAATCTGCCTGCCGCAATGTGTAAAAGTGGGGAATCTGCCTGCTGCAATGTGTAAAAGTGGGGAATCTGCCTGCCGCAATGTGTAAAAAGGGGGAATCTGCCTGCCGCAATGTGTAAAAATGGGTAAACTGCCTGCCGCAATGTGTAAAAGTGGGGAATCTGCCTGCCGCAATGTGTAAAAATGGGTAATCTGCCTGCCGTAATGTGTAAAAAGGGGGAATCTGCCTGCCGTAATGTGTAAAAATGGGTAATCAGCCTGCCGCAATGTGTAAAAGTGGGGAATCTGCCTGCCGCAATGTGTAAAAGTGGGGAATCTGCCTGCTGCAATGTGTAAAAGTGGGGAATCTGCCTGCTGCAATGTGTAAAAGTGGGGAATCTGTCTGCTGCAATGTGTAAAAGTGGGTAATCTGCCTGCCGCAATGTGTAAAAGTGGGGAATCTGCCTGCTGCAATGTGTAAAAGTGGGGAATCTGCCTGCCGTAATGTGTAAAAATGGGTAATCTGCCTGCCGCTATGTGTAAAAAGGGGGAATCTGCCTGCCGTAATGTGTAAAAATGGGGAATCTGCCTGCCGCAATGTGTAAAAGTGGGGAATCTGCCTGCCGCAATGTGTAAAAATGGGGAATCTGCCTGCCGCTATGTGTAAAAATGGGGAATCTGCCTGCCGCTATGTGTAAAAAGGGGGAATCTGCCTGCCGTAATGTGTAAAAATGGGGAATCTGCCTGCCGCAATGTGTAAAAGTGGGTAATCTGCCTGCCGCAATGTGTAAAAATGGGTAATCTGCCTGCCGCTATGTGTAAAAAGGGGGAATCTGCCTGCCGTAATGTGTAAAAATGGGGAATCTGCCTGCCGCAATGTGTAAAAGTGGGTAATCTGCCTGCCGCAATGTGTAAAAGTGGGTAATCTGCCTGCCGCAATGTGTAAAAGTGGGGAATCTGCCTGCCGCAATGTGTAAAAGTGGGTAATCTGCCTGCCGCAATGTGTAAAAAGGGGGAATCTGCCTGCCGCAATGTGTAAAAGTGGGTAATCTGCCTGCCGCTATGTGTAAAAGTGGGGAATCTGCCTGCCGCAATGTGTAAAAGTGGGGAATCTGCCTGCCGCAATGTGTAAAAGTGGGGAATCTGCCTGCCGCAATGTGTAAAAATGGGTAATCTGCCTGCCGCAATGTGTAAAAGTGGGTAATCTGCCTGCCGCAATGTGTAAAAGTGGGGAATCTGCCTGCCGCAATGTGTAAAAGTGGGGAATCTGCCTGCCGCAATGTGTAAAAATGGGTAATCTGCCTGCCGCAATGTGTAAAAGTGGGGAATCTGCCTGCCGCAATGTGTAAAAATGGGGTAATCTGCCTGCCGCAATGTGTAAAAGTGGGTAATCTGCCTGCCGCAATGTGTAAAAGTGGGGAATCTGCCTGCCGCAATGTGTAAAAGTGGGTAATCTGCCTGCCGCAATGTGTAAAAATGGGGTAATCTGCCTGCCACAATGTGGAAAAATGGGTAATCTGCCTGCCGCAATGTGTAAAAGTGGGTAATCTGCCTGCCGCAATGTGTAAAAAGGGGGAATCTGCCTGCCGCAATGTGTAAAAATGGGTAATCTGCCTGCCGCAATGTGTAAAAATGGGTAATCTGCCTGCCGCAATGTGTAAAAGTGGGGAATCTGCCTGCCGCAATGTGTAAAAGTGGGGAATCTGCCTGCCGCAATGTGTAAAAAGGGGGAATCTGCCTGCCGCAATGTGTAAAAATGGGTAATCTGCCTGCCGCAATGTGTAAAAGTGGGGAATCTGCCTGCCGCAATGTGTAAAAATGGGTAATCTGCCTGCCGTAATGTGTAAAAAGGGGGGAATCTGCCTGCCGTAATGTGTAAAAATGGGTAATCAGCCTGCCGCAATGTGTAAAAGTGGGGAATCTGCCTGCTGCAATGTGTAAAAGTGGGTAATCTGCCTGCCGCAATGTGTAAAAGTGGGGAATCTGCCTGCTGCAATGTGTAAAAGTGGGTAATCTGCCTGCCGCAATGTGTAAAAGTGGGGAATCTGCCTGCCGCAATGTGTAAAAGTGGGTAATCTGCCTGCCGCAATGTGTAAAAATGGGGTAATCTGCCTGCCACAATGTGGAAAAATGGGTAATCTGCCTGCCGCAATGTGTAAAAAGGGGGAATCTGCCTGCCGCAATGTGTAAAAATGGGTAATCTGCCTGCCGCAATGTGTAAAAAGGGGGAATCTGCCTGCCGCAATGTGTAAAAAGGGGGAATCTGCCTGCCACAATGTGTAAAAAGGGGGAATCTGCCTGCCGCAATGTGTAAAAGTGGGTAATCTGCCTAGCGCAATGTGTAAAAGTGGGGAATCTGCCTGCCGCAATGTGTAAAAATGGGGTAATCTGCCTGCCGCAATGTGTAAAAAGGGGGAATCTGCCTGCCGCAATGTGTAAAAATGGGTAATCTGCCTACTGCAATGTGTAAAAGTGGGGAATCTGCCTGCCGCAATGTGTAAAAGTGGGGAATCTGCCTGCCGTAATGTGTAAAAATGGGGAATCTGCCTGCCGCAATGTGTAAAAGTGGGGAATCTGCCTGCCGCAATGTGTAAAAGTGGGGAATCTGCCTGCCGCAATGTGTAAAAAGGGGGAATCTGCCTATTGCAATGTGTAAAAGTGGGGAATCTGCCTGCCGCAATGTGTAAAAGTGGGGAATCTGCCTGCCGCAATGTGTAAAAAGGGGGAATCTGCCTGCCGCAATGTGTAAAAATGGGTAATCTGCCTGCCGCAATGTGTAAAAGTGGGGAATCTGCCTGCCGCAATGAGTAAAAATGGGGTAATCTGCCTGCCGCAATGTGTAAAAAGGGGGAATCTGCCTGCCGCAATGTGTAAAAGTGGGGAATCTGCCTGCCGCAATGTGTAAAAATGGGGAACCTGCCTGCCGCAATGTGTAAAAAGGGGGAATCTGCCTGCCGCAATGTGTAAAAATGGGTAATCTGCCTGCCGCAATGTGTAAAAATGGGGTAATCTGCCTGCCGCAATGTGTAAAAGTGGGGAATCTGCCTGCCGCAATGTGTAAAAAGGGGGAATAAAAATGGGTAATCTGCCTGCCGCAATGTGTAAAAATGGGGTAATCTGCCTGCCGCAATGTGTAAAAATGGGGTAATCTGCCTGCCGCAATGTGTAAAAATGGGGTAATCTGCCTGCCGCAATGTGTAAAAATGGGGTAATCTGCCTGCCGCAATGTGTAAAAATGGGTAATCTGCCTGCCGCAATGTGTAAAAAGGGGGAATCTGCCTGCCGCAATGTGTAAAAAGGGGGAATCTGCCTGCCGCAATGTGTAAAAATGGGTAATCTGCCTGCCGCAATGTGTAAAAATGGGTAATCTGCATGCCGCTATGTGTAAAAGTGGGGAATCTGCCTGCCGCTATGTGTAAAAGTGGGGAATCTGCCTGCCGCAATGTGTAAAAAGGGGGAATCTGCCTGCCGCAATGTGTAAAAATGGGTAATCTGCCTAGCGCAATGTGTAAAAAGGGGGAATCTGCCTGCCGCAATGTGTAAAAATGGGTAATCTGCCTACTGCAATGTGTAAAAGTGGGGAATCTGCCTGCCGCAATGTGTAAAAGTGGGGAATCTGCCTGCCGCAATGTGTAAAAATGGGTAATCTGCCTGCCGCAATGTGTAAAAAGGGGGAATCTGCCTGCCGCAATGTGTAAAAAGGGGGAATCTGCCTGCCACAATGTGTAAAAAGGGGGAATCTGCCTGCCGCAATGTGTAAAAGTGGGTAATCTGCCTAGCGCAATGTGTAAAAGTGGGGAATCTGCCTGCCGCAATGTGTAAAAATGGGGTAATCTGCCTGCCGCAATGTGTAAAAAGGGGGAATCTGCCTGCCGCAATGTGTAAAAATGGGTAATCTGCCTGCCGCAATGTGTAAAAATGGGTAATCTGCATGCCGCTATGTGTAAAAGTGGGGAATCTGCCTGCCGCTATGTGTAAAAGTGGGGAATCTGCCTGCCGCAATGTGTAAAAAGGGGGAATCTGCCTGCCGCAATGTGTAAAAATGGGTAATCTGCCTAGCGCAATGTGTAAAAAGGGGGAATCTGCCTGCCGCAATGTGTAAAAATGGGTAATCTGCCTACTGCAATGTGTAAAAGTGGGGAATCTGCCTGCCGCAATGTGTAAAAGTGGGGAATCTGCCTGCCGCAATGTGTAAAAATGGGTAATCTGCCTGCCGCAATGTGTAAAAAGGGGGAATCTGCCTGCCGCAATGTGTAAAAAGGGGGAATCTGCCTGCCGCAATGTGTAAAAAGGGGGAATCTGCCTGCCGCAATGTGTAAAAAGGGGGAATCTGCCTGCCGCAATGTGTAAAAAGGGGGAATCTGCCTGCCGCAATGTGTAAAAAGGGGGAATCTGCCTGCCGCAATGTGTAAAAAGGGGGAATCTGCCTGCCGCAATGTGTAAAAGTGGGGAATCTGCCTGCCGCAATGTGTAAAAATGGGTAATCTGCCTGCCGCAATGTGTAAAAATGGGTAATCTGCCTGCCGCAATGTGTAAAAATGGGTAATCTGCCTGCCGCAATGTGTAAAAGTGGGGAATCTGCCTGCCGCAATGTGTAAAAGTGGGGAATCTGCCTGCTGCAATGTGTAAAAAGGTGGAATCTGCCTGCCGCAATGTGTAAAAGTGGGGAATCTGCCTGCCGCAATGTGTAAAAATGGGGAATCTGCCTGCTGCAATGTGTAAAAGTGGGGAATCTGCCTGCCGCAATGTGTAAAAGTGGGGAATCTGCCTGCCGCAATGTGTAAAAATGGGTAATCTGCCTGCCGCAATGTGTAAAAATGGGTAATCTGCCTGCCGCAATGTGTAAAAGTGGGGAATCTGCCTGCCGCAATGTGTAAAAGTGGGGAATCTGCCTGCCGCAATGTGTAAAAGTGGGGAATCTGCCTGCCGCAATGTGTAAAAATGGGTAATCTGCCTGCCGCAATGTGTAAAAGTGGGGAATCTGCCTGCCGCAGTGTGTAAAAGTGGGGAATCTGTCTGCCGCAATGTGTAAAAGTGGGGAATCTGTCTGCCGCAATGTGTAAAAGTGGGGAATCTGCCTGCCGCAATGTGTAAAAGTGGGGAATCTGCCTGCCGCAATGTGTAAAAGTGGGGAATCTGCCTGCCGTAATGTGTAAAAATGGGGAATCTGCCTGCCGTAATGTGTAAATAAGGGGAATCTGCCTGCTGCAATGTGTAAAAGTGGGGAATCTGCCTGCCGCTATGTGTAAAAAGGGGACGCTGTCTGCCGTAATGTGTAAAAAGGGCACGCTGTCTGCCGTTATGTGTAAAAAGTGTACGCTGTCTGCCGCTATGTGTAACAAGGGCACGCTGTCTGCCGCTATGTGTAACAAGGGCACCCTGTCTGCCGCTATGTGTAACAAGGGCACGCTGTCTGCCGCTATGTGTAACAAGGGCACGCTGTCTGCCGCTATGTGTAACAAGGGCACACTGTCTGCCGTAATGTGTAAAAAGGGGACACTGTCTGCCATTATGTGTAAAAAGGGGGACGCTGTCTGCCGCTATGTGTAAAAAGGGGATGCTGTCTGCCGTAATGTGTAAAAAGAGGAATCTGTCCACCGTAGGGTGTAAAAGGGGCTCTACCTGGTGTACTGGCGCTACTGTGCGGCGTAATTTGAATAATGGAGACTACTGTGCACCGTTTTATGAATTGGTATTATTTTGTGGCCACACCACTTCCCCACGAAACCACGACACTATGTATTTTTGCGCACGCCTAAGGCGCGCACTGCCTCTGTTTTGCATGCAGGGGTGGGGCTCCGATGCCGTTTCTTGCACACAGTGCTAAAATGTCTAGTTACGGCACTGTTGCTAGGTATCCATTTCTCTGGCCTTGAGCAGGTCCCCCTCACCAGATCCTCTCCAGGGGTGAGGGGATGGACTTGGATGGGATGGGGGGGGGGTCCAAGCCATTTTGTCGCACATGGGCCCACCGCTTGCAAGTTCCGCCACTGGCTGCACTAGATCCCACACCTCATACGCCGACATTCAGCTGCATTAGTCTCACACCTCACACATCAACACTCTAATGTGCTAGATCCCACACACCAATACTCTATGCTAGATCCCACATGCCGACACTCTGCTGTTAGATCCCACACCTCACACACGGTCACTCTGCTGTTAGATCCCACACCTCACACACTGACACTCTGCTGTGCTAGACATTACACACTGACACTCTGATATGTTAGATCCCGCACTGACACTCTGCTGTGCTAGATCCCACACCTCACACACTGTCACTCTGCTGTTAGATCCCACACCTCACACACTGTCACTCTGCTGTTAGATCCCACACCTCACACACTGACACTGCTGTGCTAGACATCACACACTGACACTCTGCTGTTAGATCCCACACCTCAAACACTGTCACTCTGCTGTTAGATCCCACACCTCACACACTGACACTCTGTTGTGCTAGACATCACACACTGACACCCTGCTATGTTAGATCCCACATCTCACACACTGACACTGCTGTGCTAGACATCACACACTGACACTCTGCTATGTTAGATCCCTCACCTCGCACACTGACACTCTGCTGTTAGATCCTACACCTCATACACTGACACTCTGCTGTGCTAAACCTCACACACTCACACACTGACACTCTGCTGTGCTAGACTAGATCCCACACCTCACACTGACACACTGCTGTTAGATCCCACACCTCACACTGACACTCTGTTGTGCTAGATCCCGTGCCTCACATGCTGACACCGCTACACTAGACCCAACACCTCACATGCCAACACTCTGCTGTACTAGATCCCACTACTCTCTGACACTCTGCTGCCTAGATCCCACACCTCACACACTGACACTCTGCTGTTAGATCCCACACCTCACTGTGACAGGACGGTCCCGTACGAAAGCACTCGCCGTTTTCGCGTCCCGTCGGCTGCGCACAGAATGGAAGGTCAGGTCACATGACGCCTGACCACATAGGGGATTCCCGCTTACCGTCAGTAACCGCCTGTTACTGACTCCACCCACTGTGCTGTGGGCGGGTTTATGCTGCCACCACCAAACTCCTAACCTGCCGTGGCGTTTGGAACCACGGTTCTGCTCTGTATGTGCCGACGCACTGCATTACCTCCCCTGTGTGGTGTTGACGAATCCCCACTAGCAACTTGCTAGGCCTCTGCCGGTAGCTGGCGGAAAAAGGAACTAGGAGACGTTAGGTGCTTCCCTGGACAGCCAGAGGACGAGGCTATGGTTAGCATAACCTGTAGGTCACAAGATGAAGCAATCTTCTTGAGGCAATTATGTTTATTTGCTCAATAATAGCCTTTAAAAAGGCTCCTCCCTATTGCTAGGGGCAACAGCATACAACAAGATGTTTCAGCAGAATAAAGATGGTACAATACAAACAAACAGTCTTCCTTCCTGCATCTGCCATTCAGGATTCGTATATCCATTAAATCAGGTACATGAAACAGGTTCCATGCCCATAGACCCAGTGATTAGCATCTTTCTCTAAGGAACTTACACATCAAAAGGTATTGTCCTTCACACCTCTCTGCTAGGACAGGGCCATTAGAATGCCACTTCCTACTGACAGGAGATGATTATTCAGACAGCTATTGTAACTGCATTTTTCCTTTAAAATACATTTTTAAACATTTGTACAAACACGGCGCCTACCGCCCACAATATTTTAAATATGGCGCCAAGCGCCCATTGTCCCGATAATGGCACCGGGCACTAGGGGTTAACCCCTTCAGTGCCGCGGCGGCCATTTTCCACATGGCTGGGGCCTATCCAGCCACACACTGACACACTGCTGTTAGATGCCACACCTCACACACTGACACTCTGCTGTTAGGTCCCACACCCTACACACTGACACTCTGCTGTGCTAGACTTCACACACTGACACTGCTGTGCTAGATCCCACACCTCACACACTGACACTCTGCTGTGCTAGACATCACACACTGACACTGCTCTGTTAGATCCCACACTGACACTCTGCTTTTAGATCCCACACCTCACACACTGACACTCTGCTGTGCTAAACCTCACACACGGACACTCTGCTGTGCTAGACCTCACACACTGACACTGCTGTGCTAGATCCCACACCTCACACACTGACACTCCGCTGTTAGATCCCACACCTCACACACTGCTGTGCTAGACAGCACACACTGACACTCTGCTATGTTAGATCCCACACCTCACACACTGACACTCTGCTGTGCTAAACCTCACACACGGACACTCTGCTGTGCTAAACCTCACACACTGACACTGCTGTGCTAGATCCCACACCTCACACACTGACACTCTGCTGATAGATCCCCCACCTCACACACTGACACTCTGCTGTGCTAGACATCACACACTGACACTGCTCTGTTAGATCCCACACTGACACTCTGCTTTTAGATCCCACACCTCACACACTGACACTCTGCTGTGCTAAACCTCACACACGGACACTCTGCTGTGCTAGACCTCACACACTGACACTGCTGTGCTAGATCCCACACCTCACACACTGACACTCCGCTGTTAGATCCCACACCTCACACACTGCTGTGCTAGACAGCACACACTGACACTCTGCTATGTTAGATCCCACACCTCACACACTGACACTCTGCTGTGCTAAACCTCACACACGGACACTCTGCTGTGCTAAACCTCACACACTGACACTGCTGTCCTAGATCCCACACCTCACACACTGACACTCTGCTGTTAGATCCCCCACCTCACACACTGACACTTAGTTCTTAGTGCCAGGAGTGTGCACAGAGCCGGCCCTAACCAATATGATGCCCTAGGCAAGATTTTGGCTGGTGCCCCCTAGCACCACCGCTGGTTCTGCCTCTGACCTTGCACCTCTTTCCCAGCACCATCACCCCTCACCCATAGCAGTCCTTATTTTGGTGTTTGTACCCCCTATATTTTAAATAGGAACAGTTCGCACATTTGTCGCGCACAGCCCAAAAAGGGGTGTGTTTTTGCTGGCAAGGGGCATGGCCACACAATAGTAACCCCAATTCTAATTACGCCATACAGTACTGCAACTCTATTCACATTTGATCATGCGATAGTGTCCATAATTCATATTACATCCCACAGTAGTATCACTTTACCTTATAAACGTTACTCCTCACAGTAGAGCCCCTTATTCACATTACATCACACTGAATTGCTCCTTATTCACATTACACCACACCCTATTGCTCTTTATTCACATAAGACGACACAGTAGTGTCCTTTCTATACGCAATGCCACATAGTAGAGCACCTTATACACATAATGCCACACATTAGTAATGCATTTATGCACAATTCCACACAGTAATTACACATGAGACACATTAATGTCTTTATAAACATAATGCGCTTTACACATTATGACGACCTTTATTAATGCCCTTTTACACATAATGTCCCTTACAAATATGTCGCACATTATTAATGCCGTTATACACATAATGACACACATAGTGCCCCCTACACATTTGCTGCACATTATTAGTGCCCCTATACACATAATGACACACATACAGTAGTACCCTGTTACACATATGTCACACATTATTAATGCCCTTATACACATAATGACACACACAGTGCCCCTTTACACATATGTTGCACATTATTAATGCATTTTTACATGACACACATAATGCTCCTTACACATATTCTGTACACTACTGCACAGCCAACCCATTCACACGCGCACACACACACACAGCACAGCACTCACACTGCCACTAACACTGTGACTTCTGCCTCTGCTTGGATACAGATGTGTCCTCATAAATCTTGCCTCAATGCTAACGTTGGGCACCTTTTTTTATGAAAATGCATCTTATTTGTATTGCTATGAGGCTAAGATGCACAAGCAGCTTCTGCTGATTAAAATGATATGCAGCATGCCTATATACTGTGTGAGACTGTGGCTGTATCTGCATATGAAATGCTACACACAGAATATAGGCATGCCGCATATCATTTTAATCAGCAGAAGCTACTGGTGCCCCTAGGCATATCAAATGCCCTAGGCAATTGCCTAGTTTGCCTATGGCCGGCTCTGAGTGTGCATCTGCATCTCTCTTCCTCCAGCATAGTATTAGAAGTCTCAGCATGATAGCACCTCTTTAATATCTGTAGTAATAGGGTGTGCAGTCCAGGCCCACCCCCCTCCTCTAACCTTCCATAATCCTATTCAATTGCGGGTAATATCCAATTACACCTACTTGGAGAGACGAACAGTTGTAACAGCACCAGGCTGCGTCACCCACTTCTAAGCCATGTCGTATGATTGCAAACTGAACCCTGATGGAGACATGCAATGCTGAGAGAAGACCATGTGGCCTATCCATGCAGCCCAGGCTGCCTATCCATGGAGAATAGGCTACCTATCTAGGGAGCCCAGACCAACCATCCATGGAGAATGGCTACCTATCTAGGAAGCCCATACCAACCATCCATGGAGAACCGGCTACCTATCTAGGAAGCAGCCTACCAACCATCCATGGATAATAGACTACCTATCTAGGAAGTCAATACCAACCGTCCGTGGAGAACAGGATACCTATCTAGGGAGGCCAGACCAACCCTCCGTGTAGAAGAGGCTACTTATCTAGAAAGCCCAGACCAACTATCCATGGAGAACAGGCTACTTATCTAGGAAGCCCAGACCAACCATCTATGGAGCCCAGGCTGCCTATCTAGGGAGCCCAGACCAACCCTCCGTGGAGAACAGGCTACTTATCTAGGGAGGCCAGACCAACCATCCATGGAGAACAGGCTACTTATCTAGGGAGCCCAGACCAACCATCCATGCAGAATAGACTACCTATCTAGGGAGCCCAGATCAACCATCCATGGAGAACAGGCTACTTATCTAGGGAGCCCAGACCAACCATCCGTGGAGAACAGGCTACTTATCTAGGGAGCCCAGACCAACCATCCGTGGAGAACAGGCTACTTATCTAGGGAGCCCAGACCAACCATCCGTGGAGAACAGGCTATCTATTTAGGGAGCCCAGACCAACCATCCATGTAGAACAGGCTACTTATCTAGGGAGCCCAGACCAACCATCTATGGAGAACAGGCTATCTATCTAGGGAGGCCAGACCAACCATCCATGGAGAACAGGCTACTTATCTAGGGAGCCCAGACCAACCATCCATGGAGAACAGGCTACTTATCTAGGGAGCCTAGGCCAACCATCCATGGAGAACAGGCTACTTATCTAGGGAGCCTAGGCCAACCATCCATGGAGAACAGGCTACTTATCTAGGTAGCCTAGACCAACCATCCATGGAGAACAGGCTACTTATCTAGGGAGCCTAGGCCAACCATCCATGGAGAACAGGCTACTTATCTAGGGAGCCTAGACCAACCATCCATGGAGAACAGGCTACTTATCTAGGTAGCCTAGACCAACCATCCATGGAGAACAGGCTACTTATCTAGGGAGCCAGGCTGCATATAATAGCAAGAAATACTAAACCAGGATTTGACAACCCGCTCCTTAGTAAATCTACCCCCAAGTCTTCAACCAATAGCAGAATGTGGGAGATGAACCAATGCCATCTGTATAAAATGGGCATATCCAGAACAGGTTGGGGAATATGGGAATAGATTTCAGGACACCTGGGAGATGCGTCTTTGGAGTCCTGTTAGATAGAAGGCTTGCTAGAGGTAATCTATTTCATGTGTGATGTGGTGACTGGACCATCCGTAGCTAAAGAACTGGATCTGGTTCTGATTCCCTTGTCATTTATTTATTACCAGATATTTATATAGCGCACACATATACCGCAGCGCTTCACAGGGAATATTTGGCCATTCACATCGGTCCCTGCCGCAGTGGCACGTATAGTCTATATTCTCTACCACATACACACACTTACACGCCAGGGTTAATTTTGTTGGGAGCCAATCAACCTACCAGTATATTTTTGGATTGTGGTAGGAAATACACACAAGCACATGGAGAATATACAAACTCCACACCTTTAGAGATATGGCGGGAATTGAACCCATGACTTTGGTGTTATAAGGCAGTAATGCTAACCATTACACCATCCGTACTGCCCAAATACATAGCAAACATCAAATTGTTCCTTAGTGCTGAGTGACACTGCTCCCATCACACAGCCCAAGTTCCCAAACCATGGATTACCTGTACTTGCAATACTACAGCTAACCACATGGTGGGGTATGTGAAGAACACCAGAGTACACTGATAGTTGCATACATGTGATGATTATGTAAAACAGGTGATGGGTAGAGTCACTTATAAGAGGAAAAAATGGAGGAAAACACTGTTCTGTGCTTAATTAAAAAAAATGGCGAGGCAAAGAGAAATCATAATGACAAAACTTCTTTAGGTCAGCTGCTAGTATCTGATTACAGACGGTTGTGAAGGCTGGTGGTGGTGGTGGGTAGGCCGATTAGGTGGAGGTGGTTAGGTAGGTAAGGTATTGGTAAGTAGGTTGGATAGGTAGTGGTAGATAGGTTAATTGGTGGAAGTTATGCCAAATAGGTGGTTGGTAGGTCAGTTAGGTGGTAGTTGGTACGCCAGTTAGGTGGTAGTTTGTGGATAGGTTGGATGGTGGTTCATTGGTAGTGGTAGGCAGGCTAGTTATGTTGTGGTTGGTAGGTTAGTTAGGTTATGGCTGGTAGGCCAGTTAGGTGGTGGTAGACTGGTTAGATGGTGCTTGATAGGTGGTGGTAGACTTGTTAGATGGTGCTTGATAGGAGGTGGTGGTAGGATGGTTAGGTGGTGGCAGAAAGGCAACTTAGGTGGTGGTTGGTAGTTAGGCTAAGTGGTGAAAGGTAGGCCGGTTAGACGGTGGAAGTTAGGCCGAATAGGTATGGTGGTTAGGTGATGGTAGACTGGTTAGGTGGTGGGTGGTAGGCCAGGTAGGTGATGGCTGGTAGGCCAGTTAGATGGTAGTTTAGGTGGTGGTAGACTGATAAGATGGTGGTTGGTAGTTGGTTTTAAGATAGTTGGTAGGTAAGCAAATTAGGTGGTGGTTGGTAGGTTAGTTGGTAATAGCAGGGCAAATTAGGAGATTGACAGGTGGTGTTTGGTAGGTGATGGTAGGCTGGTTAAGTGGTGGTAGGTACCCAGTTAAAGTGGTGGGTGGTGGGCTGGTTAGGTAGTGGTTGGTAGCCCATTTAGGTGGTAGTAGGCAGACCTGTTAGATGGTAGGCCGGTTAGGTGGTGATCCCAGACAGACCCTTGAGGGATATCACAGGTAACATCTAGATGTTTAGCGTTGGCATCAGAGATTGACACATACTGTCATCTTAGTAATAAATAGGACAACACCCAACAGTGAATTTCTCCGGCAAGGTCCACAGTTTATCCACAGGATAACATTGGGATATGAGGTAGCGACAGCGGATTGGCACCAAACGATCAAAGCTTTCGGCCTCCCAGCATGCAACGGACCTGTCCCTATATCCCCACCTCCTGGCTCAGGCAAATCAGTTTTTTATTTGGCGCGGCAGGAACCGGACCATGGTCAATGGGATGCTGGTTTTTAGCAGCTACAAGCTTTTTTATTTTTAAAGTCATACTATTAGTAGGGGAAATGCGAGACACAGCCGCATTGTTTTCAGGATGGAGACTACCGAACAGTCGCTGATGCGGCTGCCACCTCAAGTGCACCAGCGCTAGGTCTCAGGGATCGTAGGCTCCAGAGGTAGTATGAGGCCATGATCCGTAGGGTTGATGTCAGCAGTGGGGAGTAAGATGCTCCCTTGGTCACCCCTACCAGTTTCCTGCCATGAACTGAGTTCCCGCTTCTCTCTGAGATGCTGTGTATCTAAAAGGTGGCTGTGTGACTGGTGCATCAGTGTTCACTTGGGCGTCTGTGTACCCTGTAGGTTCACGGGGCAATTGTGTACACTAATCGAATCTGGATCCACTCAGCGTTCAGTAACGTATTGATCGATCCTGGAAGCAGGGTGAGTTTCCCTCTATCCCACTCTCCTGAGCCGGGTGATAGAGCACTAAGGGGGTAATTCAGACCTGATCGTAGCAGCAAATTGGATAGCAGTTGGGCAAAACCATGTGCACTGCAGGTGGGAAAGATGTAATATTTGCAGAGAAATTTGCGGCAACCGCAAGAAGATTGACATGAGGAAGGCGTGTTGGGGCGTCAACTGACCGTTTTCCGGGAGTGGTCCAGCGAACGCAGGCGTGTCCAGACGTTTTGAGGGCGGAGTTCTGATGTCAAATCCGGGACCTGCATCGCATGTCATTCGATGGCAAAAGCAGTGGCGGCCTGGGCTGATGCATTGGAGGATGATCTCTCATTGGCATCCAGAGAGCAGAAATCCCATATTGCACATATTAAACAGGCGGCTATGTTTATGGAAGAAGCAGCCTTGGACATGGGTACAATTGCCCCTCAGGCCTCAGCCTCAGCAGTAGCAGCTCGCAGAGCGGTCTGGCTACGTACATGGAAGGCTGACTCAGAGTCCAAGAATGTTCTGGAGTCTTTACCTTTTACTGGAGATATTCTTTTTGGTAAAGAATTAACAGTATTTTGGAGTCAGAAGCAGATTCTAAGAAAGTGAAGTTTCCTTCCACACACAAATCCAAGTCTAGATTTCCTGCTTTTGGGCCCTTTCGGACTCAAGGAAAAGCTAGAGAAAAGGGTCATGGCACTCAGTCTCAATATGACAAGTCTGGGAAGACTAAAAAGCATTGGGCTACCAGATGACAGGCTTCCAAACCAGAAGATAAGCCATCAGCCTGATGGCCCGGGCCTCCACTGGGGGACCCCAGGGTGAGAGGCCAACTTCTTCATTTTGCACAGATCTGGCAGCAGTCCACCACAGATGCCTGGGTGCAAGAAGCGGTATCTCACGGTTATGCGTTTGCCTTCAAGAAACACCCTCCACAAAGGTTTTTTTGTACCAGCCCATCTTCAGTGGAAATGAAGGCCAGGGCCTTACAAGAGGCAGCTCAGAAGTTGCTTCAGTCAGGAGTGTTTATTCCAGTTCCTCCTGCGCAACGAGGACAAGGTTTCTATTACAACCTGTTTCTAGTCCAGAAGCCAACTGGGTCGTTCCGGCCCATACTCAATCTCAAGGTGCTGAACAAGTACATTTGGGTGCCTTGGTTTCATATGGAGACTTTACGTTGCATTATTTTGGCCATGGAGCAGAAGTATTTTATGGTATCCCTGGATATACAGGACGCTTACCTACATGTTCCTATTGCCCTGTCCCATCAGCACTATCTCAGGTTCGCTATCCTCCAGCATCATTTTCAGACCCTACCACTTGGACTGGCCACAGCTCCCAGAGTTTTCACCAAAATTATGGTGGTGATGGCATTTTATCTCCGTCAGCAGTGGATAAGCATTTTTCCATACCTCAACGATTTATTAATCTTGGCACCATCTCAGGAATTGCTTCAGTGTCATCTGCAACAGACAATAGCTTGTTTACAGGGACACGGTTGGCTCATAAATTGGGCAAAATCATCTCTGGTTCCGTCACAGTGGATGACTCACTTGGGGGCTGTACTAAATTCAGGTCTTCAGAGAGTAATTCTACCTCTGAACAAAATGTCCTAAATTCAGTCAAGAATTCAGGACTTGCTACACAGTCAAAGCCGCAATGCGTGTGATGGGGTTGATGGTGTCGACATTCGACATGGTGGAGTATGCTCAGTTCCATTCGAGGCCTCTGCAACGTCTGATCCTTGCCAAATGGAATGGTTTTCATCAGACATCCCATATGGACAAAGGGAGACCCTTTTGGATATCAGATTGGGAAATTCTGACAACAGCTGCCAGTCTTCAGAGCTGGGGAGCGGTGTCAGGAAGGAGTTGCCTCCAGGGGTACTGGACCAAGGAAGAAAGTTGCCTGTCAATAAATATATTGGAACTTCGCCATATATATGGCACTTATTCAGGGGCAAAGGACATCCTTCAAGGGAAAACAGTCCAAATCCGCTCAGACAAGGAAACCTTCCTCAGCTCGCATTTATCACAGAATATGGCAGGCCTATATTCAGTGGTACAGTGACCGGAAATTTGATCCTAGGTCTTTCAGAGTTTCCAGAGTCCTAGCATTCCTTCAGGCAGGAATAGACAAAGGTCTACGGGTGGCTTCCTTAAGAGTGCAAGTGTCAGCATTAAATGTATGGTTCTAAAATAAAATTGCTAACCTACAGGATGTGCGCTTTTTTCCAGGGAATGTTGAACATTCAACCTCCTTTTGTTCTTCCTACAGTGCCTTGAGACTTAAGTTTAGTCCTAAAGGCCCCTCAGGTTGCCCCATTTGAACCACTAAAACGAGTGGATCTTAAATGGTTGACAGCTAAAGTTCTGAAACTCTTCTAGCAGATAGAGCGGTTCTCAGGACCAAATCTGGGTATCTTCCTAAGGTGGTGTCTAAATTCCACCTTAATAAAGAAATTGTAGTCCCGGCCTTCCAGGGGCCGGACCTTTCTGTGGGAGATGCCTCGATGGTCTTCCATTAACACATTCATTAGACATTATGCCTTTGATACCTTTACTTCTCAGGATGCTGAATTCGGGCGAAGGATTCTCCTGTCCAATCAGGAGCATCCCCACCACTTAACTTCTTTGGGACATTCCAATGTTATCCCGTGGATAACCTGTGGACCCTCCCAGAAAAATAATCGTTATGGTAGACTTACCGTTGATAAAACTAAGTCCACAGGGATCCCCCCCTGATGCACCTGATTTGAGGATCCTTTCACTCGCTAACCTCTTCCTTCTTGTACGGAAGGGTGTGCATGTGTGTTCTTCTCGCCTGATTAGGGCTCTCTATGATGCTCCTGCCTTGAGCTTTGGAAAAACAACTGATTTGCCTGAGCCAGCAGGCGGGGATATATGGACGGGTCTGTTGCATGCTGGGAGGCTGAAAGCTTTGATCGTTTGGTGACAATCCGCTGTCGCTACCTCATATACCAATGTTATCCTGTGGACTTAGTTGAAATAGCGTTATCAACGCTACTATAACGATTATTTTTTTCTAGTAAAATCTGCCACCCACAGAAACTTCCTGGTAGTGACATCCCATTGGAAGCACTCCCTCCTAATCACAGCCAGACAGGCAGTCCCAAAGAAAGGTGTTTTCTAGCCCTGGGATTGCAAGTCTGGACTGCATTATCAGAGACAATGCTTCTCATGGGATGACTCTTCTCTGCTGTTACAGCGGTCCTATCTGGCTTCTAGGGGTTAGCAGCACTTTACTTAAGTACCACCCCTGGACTGAAGCCCCACTTCCCACTGCACTTAAGCCCTGGTACCCGGTGATCCAGCTGTCAATGACCGGGATAGTAGTAAGGAGTGGACTGCAGACGCCTCGGCCAAACTGCTATGGAGCTGTCACTGGTGATTTTGTGCAACAGTGTAGTGTGATCCACAGTGGCAAAAGCCACTGGTACATCTTCTGCTTTACACATAATTCCATTACAGATTTATTGAGCTCTTCACTTGGGGGGACTAACTTTCCTATGGATTCCCCCCCCAGGATGATGTGAGACCCCCGAGATGGTGCTTAGCGATCATCGCTGGTGCCACTGCTGCCTGCTTGGCCTACTCGAGGTGGACGCAGGCCTTGGTAGGACCTATCCACAGCAATCATGACACATCCCTGAAGGTAAGCAACTAGACTGCACACTTGAGCGCGTTAGACGTTAGTCACAGTTTACGCCATTATTTGTAAACCTAGAATAGAATAACTTCACAATAGATTTTATAGTGCTGTCACCATTATTTTAACACTGCCATTTTATGCCTTTCATTCAGCTGCTCCACCTGGATACCATTCCTCTGCTCATTGCAGATATAACCTACGCAATGCACCCCAGACGGCTGCCTTGGATGGTTCTTACCTGGGGCAGGATGAACAACACCTAGGTCTAGATGTCTTATCTCAAGCATTGCAACCTTTGTAGTGCACCCAAGATGGCTGCCTCGCCTGGGAGGGATGAAAATACATGGACCTGATGGTGATGTAATGGCTGTTTCTAGCTTAAGAAAGCTGCACTTCCCCATTCTGTCATCTCTTCTAAGTGTAGTCTATCCCACCGAGGGTAACATATGTAGCGCGACCAAGATGGCTGCCTCACCTGGTATCATCCGTGCGCGAGATAGCCTAT
The DNA here is from genome assembly GCF_028390025.1 of Pseudophryne corroboree. Lineage (NCBI taxonomy): Eukaryota > Metazoa > Chordata > Amphibia > Anura > Myobatrachidae > Pseudophryne > Pseudophryne corroboree. Next base: position 1,519,100 of record NW_026967506.1, read on the forward strand.
GAAATATATTACCCAAAATGGCTGCACCCATCTTGCATCATGTTCATTGTACCCTTTGTGTTTTTTTACGTTCATTGGTTTCGGTTTCTATAAAAGTAAACCTTGGTGCTGGATGGTTGATGTTTGTAAGGCGACCTTGAGTCCTGCTGGAGAAAAGCGCTATATACATAAAAGATCTGTATGGAGAGGTACCACAGAACTGGACGTGACGCGTTTCTGAAAAGGGGCCGCATGTTAGAATCAGTCATGTTAGGAACGCACTTTGGGCCTGATGTTTGTGGGTCTGTGCAGGGGCTGTGATATCACTCTCAGCCCCCTCTTAGCAACACCATGATACACATGCTGCAGCAACTGGCTCTGTTCTTCAACATTTCCTGGACCTGAGTGTCCAGATCCTACGGACAGTCTGAGTAGGCTTCAGCTTATGGGTAGCTGTGTAGGTTAGGTAGTGGTTGGTGGTTATGTGGCGGTAGCTAGGCTGGTTAGGGTGTGTTTGGGAGGTCCACCACCTATTCTGCCTACCTTCCACCACCTAACTGACCTACCACATTGTAGACATTTATATAGTGATTTACAGAGTATTTTATTATTCACGTCAGTCCCTGATGCACTGGAGCTTACACTCTATATTTCTCATCACACGCACACACACATTACCCTACCTGTACGTCTTTGGATTGTGGGAGGAAACCAGAGCAGGCAGATATGTGGAGGACATACAAACTCCACACAGGGCTTTGGTGAGAATCAGTGCGGTCAGACAGTAATGCTAACCACAACACCAATCACGCTGCCCACAGGAACCAGGAATTCACCATGGGCAAGATTGTGAGTTACGTGTAAAGCGACCACATTTCCGGATGCTGTTAGTGATATGGCCCCAGGAGGGTCCAGCTAACGAGAGGTATATAATCTGTGTCTAAGCTGCAGCCAGAAACTATTCCATCTGTGTCTAAGCTGCAGCCAGAAACTATTCCATATTACAATATCTGCCATCACTTTCTTTACCACAGTTTTTTTATTTGAATAAGATACTTAGGAGTAAATTTACTAAGGTGGCAGTGTTTTTAGAACTGGTGATGTTGCTCATATCAACCAATCAGATTCTACTTAACATTTATCTAGCTACTTCTAGAAGATAATCGATAGACTCTGATTGGTTGCTATGGGTAACATCACCATACCTAAAAAAAACTTGCACCTTAGTAAATATAGTAGTATTAGTATTCACACAAAATGTTTATTCTCTCATCAGGCAGCTGAGTGCACTCCCGCCTATGAACAGATGCTGGAGACGGAGCTACCAGGGTGGAATAATAAGTAACAAGACCTCTCATGGCCAGGGCAGGTAGACCACGCTTCCCCTCACGGCCATCGCACAGTCATACTGTCCCAGCATCAGGGGTAAGATGGCGGTACTGGTGGACACATGGTCACACACTGAGGTGCGCAATGGGATCAGATTTCTGCGTCTGAAGGACACATAAGCAGCTTGCTGAGGTGTACGGTGATAACGTCAGGTCACGGAAACAGATTTGGTGCGCTGCCTTTGATAACGGCAGGACAGACGTTCAAGATGAGCAGCGATGTGCAGAGGAGCCATGTCTGTGGCTGGGCAGGAAGCCGGGATTACTTCTCTCCCAGGTGTAGGGATGGAGATATAACGTAGGTCTCTCATCACATCACTTGGTATAAGCATTAGTCTGATGGGCACAGGAGCCATGTCTGTGTGCGGGCAGGAAGCTGGGATTACTTCTCTCCCAGGTGTAGGGATAGAGATATAACGTAGGTCTCTCATCACATCATTTGGTATAAGCAATAGTCTGATGGGCACAGGAGCCATGTCTGTGGCTGGGCAGGAAGCCGGGATTACCTCTCTCCCAGGTGTAGGGATGGAGATATAACGTAGGGCTCATCACATCACTTGGTATAAGCAATAGTCTGATGGGCACAGGAGCCATGTCTGTGGCTGGGCAGGAAGCCGGGATTACTTCTCTCCCAGGTGTAGGGATGAAGATATAACGTAGGTCTCTCATCACATCACTTGGTATAAGCAATAGTCTGATGGGCACAGGAGCCATGTCTGTGGCTGGGCAGGAAGCCGGGATTACTTCTCTCCCAGGTGTAGGGATGAAGATATAACGTAGGTCTCTCATCACATCATTTGGTATAAGCAATAGTCTGATGGGCACAGGAGCCATGTCTGTGTGTGGGCAGGAAGCCGGGATTACTTCTCTCCCAGGTGTAGGGATGGAGATATAACGTAGGTCTCTCATCACATCACTTGGTATAAGCATTAGTCTGATGGGCACAGGAGCCATGTCTGTGTGCGGGCAGGAAGCTGGGATTACTTCTCTCCCAGGTGTAGGGATGGAGATATAACGTAGGTCTCACATCTCATCACTTGGTATAAGCAATAGTCTGATGGGCACAGGAGCCATGTCTGTGTGCAGGCAGGAAGCCGGGATTACTTCTCTCCCAGGTGTAGGGATGGAGATATAACGTAGGTCTCTCATCACATCATTTGGTATAAGCAATAGTCTGATGGGCACAGGAGCCATGTCTGTGGCTGGGCAGGAAGCCGGGATTACTTCTCTCCCAGGTGTAGGGATGGAGATATAACGTAGGTCTCTCATCACATCATTTGGTATAAGCAATAGTCTGATGGGCACAGGAGCCATGTCTGTGTGTGCGGGCAGGAAGCCGGGATTACTTCTCTCCCAGGTGTAGGGATGAAGATATAACGTAGGTCTCTCATCACATCACTTGGTATAAGCAATAGTCTGATGGGCACAGGAGCCATGTCTGTGGCTGGGCAGGAAGCCGGGATTACTTCTCTCCCAGGTGTAGGGATGGAGATATAACGTAGGTCTCTCATCACATCACTTGGTATAAGCAATAGTCTGATGGGCACAGGAGCCATGTCTGTGTGCGGGCAGGAAGCTGGGATTACTTCTCTCCCAGGTGTAGGGATGGAGATATAACGTAGGTCTCACATCTCATCACTTGGTATAAGCAATAGTCTGATGGGCACAGGAGCCATGTCTGTGTGTGCGGGCAGGAAGCCGGGATTACTTCTCTCCCAGGTGTAGGGATGAAGATATAACGTAGGTCTCTCATCACATCACTTGGTATAAGCAATAGTCTGATGGGCACAGGAGCCATGTCTGTGGCTGGGCAGGAAGCCGGGATTACTTCTCTCCCAGGTGTAGGGATGGAGATATAACGTAGGTCTCTCATCACATCACTTGGTATAAGCAATAGTCTGATGGGCACAGGAGCCATGTCTGTGGCTGGGCAGGAAGCCGGGATTACTTCTCTCCCAGGTGTAGGGATGGAGATATAACGTAGGTCTCTCATCACATCATTTGGTATAAGCAATAGTCTGATGGGCACAGGAGCCATGTCTGTGTGCGGGCAGGAAACCGGGATTACTTCTCTCCCAGGTGTAGGGATGGAGATATAACGTAGGTCTCTCATCACATCACTTGGTATAAGCATTAGTCTGATGGGCACAGGAGCCATGTCTGTGTGTGCGGGCAGGAAGCCGGGATTAATTCTCTCCCAGGTGTAGGGATGGAGATATAACGTAGGTCTCTCATCACATCACTTGGTATAAGCAATAGTCTGATGGGCACAGGAGCCATGTCTGTGTGTGCGGGCAGGAAGCCGGGATTACTTCTCTCCCAGGTGTAGGGATGGAGATATAACGTAGGGCTCATCACATCACTTGGTATAAGCAATAGTCTGATGGGCACAGGAGCCATGTCTGTGTGTGGGCAGGAAGCCGGGATTACTTCTCTCCCAGGTGTAGGGATGGAGATATAACGTAGGTCTCACATCACATCACTTGGTATAAGCAATAGTCTGATAGGCACAGGAGCCATGTCTGTGTGGCTGGGCAGGAAGCCGGGATTACTTCTCTCCCAGGTGTAGGGATGAAGATATAACGTAGGTCTCTCATCACATCATTTGGTATAAGCAATAGTCTGATGGGCACAGGAGCCATGTCTGTGTGTGGGCAGGAAGCCGGGATTACTTCTCTCCCAGGTGTAGGGATGGAGATATAACGTTGGTCTCTCATCACATCACTTGGTATAAGCATTAGTCTGATGGGCACAGGAGCCATGTCTGTGTGCGGGCAGGAAGCCGGGATTACTTCTCTCCCAGGTGTAGGGATGGAGATATAACGTAGGTCTCTCATCACATCACTTGGTATAAGCATTAGTCTGATGGGCACAGGAGCCATGTCTGTGTGCGGGCAGGAAGCCGGGATTACTTCTCTCCCAGGTGTAGGGATGGAGATATAACGTAGGTCTCTCATCACATCACTTGGTATAAGCAACAGTCTGATGTGCAGAGGAGCCATGTCTGTGGCTGGGCAGGAAGCCGGGATTACTTCTCTCCCAGGTGTAGGGATGGAGATATAACGTAGGTCTCTCATCACATCATTTGGTATAAGCAATAGTCTGATGGGCACAGGAGCCATGTCTGTGTGCGGGCAGGAAACCGGGATTACTTCTCTCCCAGGTGTAGGGATGGAGATATAACGTAGGTCTCTCATCACATCACTTGGTATAAGCATTAGTCTGATGGGCACAGGAGCCATGTCTGTGTGTGCGGGCAGGAAGCCGGGATTAATTCTCTCCCAGGTGTAGGGATGGAGATATAACGTAGGTCTCTCATCACATCACTTGGTATAAGCCAGCGGTGGCCAACCTGTGGCTCTTGAGCCACATGCGGCTCTTTCTTTCTTCAAATGTGGCTCCTAACACAAAGTCACATGACCACAACAGATCTGATAACCACTGCTCTCCAGAAAAACACGCAGCAGCACTACGGTGACTTAGAACTGAGTGAGCCAGATACAAGAGATGAGACACCCACCAGCAAACAGAGTACACATAAGGGGCTGCTGCAATGGCATGAATTGGGGGAAGCTGAAGTGACACATGAGGGTGCTGGCTGAAGTGACACATGAGGGTGCTGGCTGAAGTGACAGGAGGGTGCTGGCTGAAGTGACAGGAGGGTGCTGGTTGGAGTGACAAGAGGGTGCTGGTTGGAGTGACAAGAGGGTGCTGGTTGGAGTGACAAGAGGGTGCTGGTTGGAGTGACAAGAGGGTGCTGGTTGGAGTGACAAGAGGGTGCTGGTTGGAGTGACAAGAGGGTGCTGGTTGGAGTGACAAGAGGGTGCTGGTTGGAGTGACAAGAGGGTGCTGGTTGGAGTGACACATGGGGGAGCTGAAGTGTATTATGTGAATCTGGATTTTTCAATGTATTTTATGTTGGATCTGGCTTTTTCAATGTATTTTATACCAGGGGCGTGGCCTAGAAGGCACAAGGCCACACCCCATTTTTGCATGTGTGCCTTCGGCTCGATGTCGGCTCTTTGACGTACCTAACACATTTCTTTAGGCTCTTTGTTTCTGACTGGTTGGCCACCCCTGGTATAAGCAATAGTCTGATGGGCACAGGAGCCATGTCTGTGTGCGGGCAGGAAGCTGGGATTACTTCTCTCCCAGGTGTAGGGATAGAGATATAACGTAGGTCTCTCATCACATCACTTGGTATAAGCAATAGTCTGATGGGCAGAGGAGCCATGTCTGTGGCTGGGCAGGAAGCCGGGATTACTTCTCTCCCAGGTGTAGGGATGGAGATATAACGTAGGGCTCATCACATCACTTGGTATAAGCAATAGTCTGATGGGCACAGGAGCCATGTCTGTGGCTGGGCAGGAAGCCGGGATTACTTCTCTCCCAGGTGTAGGGATGGAGATATAACGTAGGGCTCATCACATCACTTGGTATAAGCAATAGTCTGATGGGCACAGGAGCCATGTCTGTGTGTGGGCAGGAAGCCGGGATTACTTCTCTCCCAGGTGTAGGGATGGAGATATAACGTAGGTCTCACATCACATCACTTGGTATAAGCAATAGTCTGATGGGCACAGGAGCCATGTCTGTGTGTGCGGGCAGGAAGCCGGGATTACTTCTCTCCCAGGTGTAGGGATGAAGATATAACGTAGGTCTCTCATCACATCATTTGGTATAAGCAATAGTCTGATGGGCACAGGAGCCATGTCTGTGTGTGGGCAGGAAGCCGGGATTACTTCTCTCCCAGGTGTAGGGATGGAGATATAACGTAGGTCTCTCATCACATCACTTGGTATAAGCATTAGTCTGATGGGCACAGGAGCCATGTCTGTGTGCGGGCAGGAAGCCGGGATTACTTCTTTCCCAGGTGTAGGGATGGAGATATAACGTAGGTCTCTCATCACATCACTTGGTATAAGCATTAGTCTGATGGGCACAGGAGCCATGTCTGTGTGCGGGCAGGAAGCCGGGATTACTTCTCTCCCAGGTGTAGGGATGGAGATATAACGTAGGTCTCTCATCACATCACTTGGTATAAGCAACAGTCTGATGTGCAGAGGAGCCATGTCTGTGGCTGGGCAGGAAACCGGGATTACTTCTCTCCCAGGTGTAGGGATGGAGATATAACGTAGGTCTCTCATCACATCACTTGGTATAAGCAATAGTCTGATGGGCAGAGGAGCCATGTCTGTGGCTGGGCAGGAAGCCGGGATTACTTCTCTCCCAGGTGTAGGGATGGAGATATAACGTAGGGCTCATCACATCACTTGGTATAAGCAATAGTCTGATGGGCACAGGAGCCATGTCTGTGTGTGGGCAGGAAGCCGGGATTACTTCTCTCCCAGGTGTAGGGATGGAGATATAACGTAGGTCTCACATCACATCACTTGGTATAAGCAATAGTCTGATGGGCACAGGAGCCATGTCTGTGTGTGCGGGCAGGAAGCCGGGATTACTTCTCTCCCAGGTGTAGGGATGAAGATATAACGTAGGTCTCTCATCACATCATTTGGTATAAGCAATAGTCTGATGGGCACAGGAGCCATGTCTGTGTGTGGGCAGGAAGCCGGGATTACTTCTCTCCCAGGTGTAGGGATGGAGATATAACGTAGGTCTCTCATCACATCACTTGGTATAAGCAATAGTCTGATGGGCACAGGAGCCATGTCTGTGTGCGGGCAGGAAGCTGGGATTACTTCTCTCCCAGGTGTAGGGATAGAGATATAACGTAGGTCTCTCATCACATCACTTGGTATAAGCAATAGTCTGATGGGCAGAGGAGCCATGTCTGTGGCTGGGCAGGAAGCCGGGATTACTTCTCTCCCAGGTGTAGGGATGGAGATATAACGTAGGGCTCATCACATCACTTGGTATAAGCAATAGTCTGATGGGCACAGGAGCCATGTCTGTGTGTGGGCAGGAAGCCGGGATTACTTCTCTCCCAGGTGTAGGGATGGAGATATAACGTAGGTCTCACATCACATCACTTGGTATAAGCAATAGTCTGATGGGCACAGGAGCCATGTCTGTGTGTGCGGGCAGGAAGCCGGGATTACTTCTCTCCCAGGTGTAGGGATGAAGATATAACGTAGGTCTCTCATCACATCATTTGGTATAAGCAATAGTCTGATGGGCACAGGAGCCATGTCTGTGTGTGGGCAGGAAGCCGGGATTACTTCTCTCCCAGGTGTAGGGATGGAGATATAACGTAGGTCTCTCATCACATCACTTGGTATAAGCATTAGTCTGATGGGCACAGGAGCCATGTCTGTGTGCGGGCAGGAAGCCGGGATTACTTCTCTCCCAGGTGTAGGGATGGAGATATAACGTAGGTCTCTCATCACATCACTTGGTATAAGCATTAGTCTGATGGGCACAGGAGCCATGTCTGTGTGCGGGCAGGAAGCCGGGATTACTTCTCTCCCAGGTGTAGGGATGGAGATATAACGTAGGTCTCTCATCACATCACTTGGTATAAGCAACAGTCTGATGTGCAGAGGAGCCATGTCTGTGGCTGGGCAGGAAGCCGGGATTACTTCTCTCCCAGGTGTAGGGATGGAGATATAACGTAGGTCTCTCATCACATCATTTGGTATAAGCAATAGTCTGATGGGCACAGGAGCCATGTCTGTGTGCGGGCAGGAAGCTGGGATTACTTCTCTCCCAGGTGTAGGGATGGAGTTATAACATAGGTCTCTCATCTCATCACTTGGTATAAGCAATAGTCTGATGGGCACAGGAGCCATGTCTGTGTGTGCGGGCAGGAAGCCGGGATTAATTCTCTCCCAGGTGTAGGGATGGAGATATAACGTAGGTCTCTCATCACATCACTTGGTATAAGCAATAGTCTGATGGGCACAGGAGCCATGTCTGTGTGCAGGCAGGAAGCCGGGATTACTTCTCTCCCAGGTGTAGGGATGGAGATATAACGTAGGTCTCTCATCACATCACTTGGTATAAGCAATAGTCTGATAGGCACAGGAGCCATGTCTGTGTGCAGGCAGGAAGCTGGGATTACTTCTCTCCCAGGTGTAGGGATGGAGTTATAACGTAGGTCTCTCATCACATCACTTGGTATAAGCATTAGTCTGATGGGCACAGGAGCCATGTCTGTGTGTGCGGGCAGGAAGCCGGGATTAATTCTCTCCCAGGTGTAGGGATGGAGATATAACGTAGGTCTCTCATCACATCACTTGGTATAAGCAATAGTCTGATGGGCACAGGAGCCATGTCTGTGTGCGGGCAGGAAACTGGGATTACTTCTCTCCCAGGTGTAGGGATGGAGCTATAACGTAGGTCTCTCATCACATCACTTGGTATAAGCAATAGTCTGATGGGCACAGGAGCCATGTCTGTGTGCAGGCAGGAAGCCGGGATTACTTATCTCCCAGGTGTAGGGATGGAGTTATAACGTAGGTCTCTCATCTCATCACTTGGTATAAGCAATAGTCTGATGGGTACAGGAGCCATGTCTGTGTGCGGACAGGAAGCCGGGATTACTTCTCTCCCAGGTGTATCAGCATGTGCCACTTAAAGTCGGCCTTCCGCTTGTAACATTTGCTGCATTCAGGACAAGGAAAGGTCTCCTTCTTCTTAGGAACATGGACGTTCATGTGCTGCTTCAGGTTACTCTTCTGTATAAAGCGCTTTCCGCACTGGGGGCAGGCATAGGGCTTTTCCCCCGTGTGTATATTCAAGTGCTGCTGCAGATGGTTCCTCTGTACAAAGCATTTCCCACACTCTGTGCAGGGATATAATGCGTCCCCCGTGTGGAGCCTCTGGTGCATGACGATGGCGGCTTTGCTGCTGTAGGACTTTCCGCACTCGGAGCAGGAGAACGGCTTCTCCCCGCTGTGCTTTATCTGGTGTCTGACCAGGTGGGATCTGAAGAGGACGTGTCTCCCACAATCAGAACATTTAAAGGGCTTCTCCTCTTTGTGAATCCTCTGGTGCACGGTGAGAGCTGGCTTGGATGACATGCATTTGCCGCAGTCTGGGCAGATGAAGGCCTTCTCCACTCTGTGGGCCGTCTGATGCCTGGTAAGGGCTGAATGACAAGAGAAGTGTTTCCCACACTGTGGACAAGGAATGGTCTTGGTTTTGTGGACCCGCTGGTGTTTAATAAGGCGCGAGTTGGTAGTGTAAGACTTCTTACAGTCCGTGCAGGAATACAGACCTTCAGCATTGGGTTCCACTATCTGAGAAGCATTCAGTTTTCTCCCGGGCTTTCTCTGGTTGGAACCTGATGGTGAATGGTCTGAGGGGGAATAAATATCTGCGTCTTCACAGGAGCTAGACTCTTCCTTTATGCGTACAGATGTATAGTCATTGTCGGTGAGACTTTCCTGCATGCCGGAGGCTGATTCTTCCTTAATATTGATGGATGAGAATAGGGTATGACCTGTAGGGATATAGATACTAGAGTCTGTGAGGGACCCTCCATCACATGGGGCTGGGTCCTCCTTATTATGAGTAGGATCTGTGGGGGTACAGATATCAGAGTCTGTGAGGTCTTCATCAGAGATAGATTCTACCTTAATATTAATAGAAGAATAATCTTCCTGGGTATAAATGGTGGGGAGGACTTTTGTGTCACCGTCTGTGAGATTTTCCATGGATTCATCTCGGAGAGATATTTGTGGCTTCTCACATGAAGTAGAGTCCTTCCAGATAAAGCCTCTTAGATGGTCCTCATGAACATTAGTGTCCTGCTTGGAGGACTTCCAGGAGGAAGTAAGGCTGCAGAACCCTAAACTGGTGTCTGATCCACCTGTTAGGGACACGAGAGAGCAGTTTTAGCATAGTAGCAGATAGACACCACAGAACCCAACACATTTCCTTATATAGAAGACCTTGTCCCCTGGTAACATACTAAGCCGCAGATGCAGAACTGAATGCAAGTCGGCCATGAATGTTCTGGCATTGTGGGCACAGGACTGAATGCAGCAATGTGCCTGTTGTATGTACCTCTGTGGGCGTACGCTTGTTCTTGTGACCATTATCAGGGCGTGCTGACATCACCCCAGTACTTGCTGCAATGCATGCATCTTACTCCAGGCTATTTGCATTAAGCCCTGGAAAAAAAACCTAACTTCAAAGGCGTGTTAAAGAGTTTTTAGCTCAGGAATCATTGCTGAATAACATATCCCAAAATCAGACCACGGGAACCCCCCAGAAACCCTTTAAATAGCTTCTGAAGCGATTCTGTCCTGATGGAAGGGATGATTGCTGTAGTGTGCCTGGACTTTCTGCAAACAGTCATTATTTACAGGTACGCACGGCAATTCCATGAAAACACCCTACATGCAGAAGCCACATTACCACGCGGTCAGGGACACTTTTACCGCAGGTGAAGATGCCACCGAGTCGCGCAGAACACCGCGTCCCCCCGTAGACGCGTACACTCAGCTCCAGATCTGGCACACAGCGAAACGCGTAGGATACGACTACAAACCCAACCTGCATTCAGCCCTGCATTGTGCAACTAATGTAACACATAAACCAACGTATACAAGGTAATCATCTGAAAACAAGCAAATAATGGTGCACAGTGTCTGTCCACCACAGGAGACAAAGGCCACCAGAAACATGTCCTGTGGCAGTCATAGCTTTATGAGAACAGACTGCTCCACCACCAACGTCACATGAACACTACATGGATAAATACAAATACAGTGCTGTTTTATCATTAGATGGGCGGATTGTTTTCTACATATACGGAACTGTGCAAAAGTTTTAGGCGGGTGTGGAAGCCATGCTGCAAAGTAAGAACGCTGTCACAAGTACAAGTGATAATAGTTTATTTTTATTAATTAACAAAATGGAAAGTGAATGACCAGAAGAGAAATCTAAGATCAGTATTTGGTGTGACCGTCCTTTGCCTTCAAATCAACATCAATTCTTCTAGGTACACTTGCATACAGTCAGGGATTTTGTAGGATTATAGTCAGGTGTATGATTAACCAGTCATATCTTCATTTGTAGGTTGAATCATTAACAGAAACAGCTGTGTAGGAGGCTTAAAATAAGATTTTACTCACCGGTAATTCTATTTCTCGTAGTCCGTAGTGGATGCTGGGAACTCCATAAGGACCATGGGGAATAGACGGGCTCCGCAGGAGACTGGGCACTCTAAAAGAAAGATTAGGTACTATCTGGTGTGCACTGGCTCCTCCCTCTATGCCCCTCCTCCAGACCTCAGTTAGGGAAACTGTGCCCGGAAGAGCTGACATTACTAGGAAAGGATTTGGAATCCAGGGTAAGACTCATACCAGCCACACCAATCACACCGTACAACTTGTGATAACTATACCCAGTTAACAGTATGAACAACAACTGAGCCTCATTTAATGGATGGCTCATAACAATAACCCTTTAGTTAAGCAATAACTATATACATGTATTGCAGAAAGTCCGCACTTGGGACGGGCTCCCAGCATCCACTACGGACTACGAGAAATAGAATTACCGGTGAGTAAATTCTTATTTTCTCTGACGTCCTAGTGGATGCTGGGAACTCCGTAAGGACCATGGGGATTATACCAAAGCTTCCAAACGGGCGGGAGAGTACGGATGACTCTGCAGCACCGCATGAGCAAACTCAAGGTCCTCCTCAGCCAGGGTATCAAACCTGTAGAACTTAGCAAACGTGTTTGACCCCGACCAAATAGCAGCTCGGCAAAGCTGTAAAGCCGAGACCCCTCGCCCAAGAAGAGCCCACCTTCCTTGTGGAATGGGCTTTCACCGATTTTGGATGCGGCAATCCAGCCGCAGAGTGAACCAGCTGAATCGTGCTATAGATCCAGCGAGCAATAGTCTGCTTCGAAGCAGGAGCGCCAACCTTGTTGGCTGTATACAGAATAAACAGCGAGTCAGACTTTCTGACTCCCGCCGTTCTGGAAACATACATTTTCAAAGCCCAGACTACATCCAGCAACTTGGAATCCTCCAAGTCCCTAGTAGCCGCAGGCACCACAATAGGCTGGTTCAAATGAAACGATGATACCACCTTTGTGAGAAATTGGGGACGAGTCCGCAATTCTGCCCTATCCATATGGAAAATCAGATAAGGGCTTTTACATGACAAAGCTGCCAATTCTGACACACGCCTAGCCGAAGCTAAGGCCAATAACATGACCACTTTCCACGTGAGATATTTTAGCTCCACGGTCTTAAGTGGCTCAAACCAGTGGGATTTCAGGAAATCCAACACCACGTTAAGATCCCAAGGTGCCACTGGAGGCACAAAAGGGAGCTGAATGTGCAGCACCCCCGTAACAACGTCTGAACTTCAGGCAGTGGAGCCAGTTCTTTTTGAGAGAAATGGATAGGGCCGAAATCTTGACCTTTATGGATCCTAATTTTAGGCCCATAGTCACCCCTGACTGTAGGAAGTGCAGCTGGAATTCCTCTGTAGGGCCTTCTCGGCCTCACACCAAGCAACCTATTTTCACCATATACAGTGAAAAAGTCTTGCTGTCACGCCTTTCCTAGCCTTTATCAGCGTAGGAATAACTGCATCCGGAATGCCCTTTTCCGCTAGGATCCGGCGTTCAACCGCCATGCCGTCAAATGCAGCCACGGTAAGTCTTGGAACAGACAGGGCCCCTGGGTCTGAGAGGCAGAGGGCATGGGTCCTCTGAGAGCATTTCTTGCAGCTCCGGGTACCGAGTCCTTCTTGGCCAATTCGGAGCAAAGAATATTGTTCTCACTCCTCCTTTTATTACAATTCTCAGCCCTTCGGTATGAGAGGAAGAGGAGGGAATACATAGACCGACTGGAACACCCACGGTGCTACTAGTGCGACCACAGCTATCACCTGAGGGTCCCCTGACCCGGCGTAAAACCTTTTTTAGCTTTTTATTGAGGTGGGACGCCATCTAGTCCACTTGAGGCAGTTCCCATCAATTTGCAAACTGCGTGAAGACTTCCTGATGAAGTCCCCATTCTCCCGGGTGGAGATCGTGCCTGCTGAGGAAGTCTGCTTCCCAGTTGTCCACTCCCGGAATGAACACTGCTGACAGTGCGCTTACTTGATTCTCCGCCCAGCAAAGAATTCTGGTGGCTTCTACCCTCGCCACCCTACTCCTTGTGCCGCCTTGGCGGTTTACATGAACCCTGCGGTCTGACTGGATCAGAACCGGTTGGTCGCGAAGGCTTGCATCCGTGGTCACCAGGACCCAGTCCTGAATGCCGAATCTGCGGCCCTCGAGAAGGTGACCACTCTGCAGCCACCACAGGAGAGACACCCTGGCCCTGGGGGATAGTGTGATTAACCGATGCATCTGAAGAGGTGATCCGGACCACTTGTCCGGTAAGTCCCATTGGAAGGTCCTCGCATGGAACCTGCCTAAGGGGATGGCCTCGTATGATGCCACCATCCTTCCCAGGACTCGAGTGCAGTGATGCACTGACACCTGTTTTGGTTTTAATAGATTCCTGACCAGTGTCCCGAGCTCCTGAGCTCTCTCTATCGGGAGATAAACCCTTTTCTGGTCCGTGTCTAGGATCGTGCCTAGGAGAGGCAGATGAGTTGTAGGAACCAACTGCGACTTCGGAATATATAGAATCCAGCCTTGTTGCCGTTACACTTCCAGAGAAAGTGATACGCTGTTCAGCAACTGCTCTTGATCTCGCTTTTATGAGGAGATCGTCCAAGTACGTGATAATAGTGACACCTTGCTTCCGCAGGAGCACAATCATATCACCTTGGTGAATATTCTCGGGGCCGTGGAGAGACCAACGGCAACGTCTGAAATTGGTAAATGACAATCCCGTACCGCAATTCTGAGGTACGCCTAATGAGGTGGATAAATGGGGACATGAAGGTATGCATCCCTTATGTCCCGATCCACGATAAAGTCTCCCCTTTTTAGGCTTGCACTGACCGCTCTTAGCGATTGCATCTTGAACTTGAACCTTCTCAGGTATATGTTCAGGGATTTTTAATTCAATATGGGTCTGACCGAACCGTCTAGTTTCGGGACTACAACATGGTCGAATAATAACCCCCTCCTTGTTGAAGGAGGGGAACCTTGACCACCACCTGGTGAAGATACAATTTGTGAATTGCAGTTAACACTGGCTCCCTCTCTTGGGGGGAAGCCCGCAGGGCCGTCGGTGAGGGGACATCTCACAGTCCAGCTTGTATCCCTGCGACACAATTTCTATTGCCCAGGGATCTAACAGGGAGTGAACCCACTTGTGGCTAAACTTATGAAGGCGTGTCCCAACCGGGCCTAGTTCCGCCTGTGGAGCCCCAGCGACATTGGTGGATTTTTGTAGAGGCCGGGGAGGACTTCTGTTCCTGGGAACTAGCTGTGTTGTGCAGCTTCTTTCCTCTGTCCCCGGCTATGACAAGAAAGGACGCACCTCAGACTTTCTCGTTTCTTTATTCGAAAGGCTGCATTTAATAATGTCGTGCTTCCCTAGGCTGTGCAGGAATATAGGGCAAACTAGCAGAATTACCAGCTATAGCTGTGGAGACCAGGCCCGAGAACCTTTCTCCACACAATCCTCAGCCTTCCATATGCCTCTTAAGTCGGCATCATCTGTCCATTGCATATTCTACAGGACACGTCAAGCAGAGATCGACATAGCTTTGACTCTAGGACCCAGTATACTCATGTCTCTGTTACGACCCGGATGCTCAGGACCAGGGAGATCTTATTCAGTAGTCCAGAGCAGCAGGACGTAATGCTGGGAAAGGGAAACAGAATGGGAATAGCCCCTGGCACCCTACCTCCGTTGTTTTACCCGTGCTGTCAATTCACTCTTGCGAGACTATGGTTTCTTGGGCCCATGGCAGCTGCGTTTGAAAGGTGGATTAAGTCTGCCCAACTCCGATGCCCCCTCAGGTCTTAAGGAGAGACAAAAAGTGAACTGAGACAGGGTAATAACAAGGGGCCCTCTAACTGAAACAACAAGGCCAGGGGCTACTGGCTAACCTAAACCTAAATGTATGCGCGGCTTGCCGCTAAGGAAAAGAACAACCAAAAGATACCACTTGTGCACTCCCCTTTGATAAAGCTGCCAAACAGACAGTGAAACGCGTTAGGTTGCCAGCCTATGACCAGGACGTCGCCAAGGCCAGTGAGTTTGTGGAACTGATCATCCATTGCTTCTCTTAAAGTTGGATATAGATGTTTGGGACGACCCGCAGTGGTCTTCAGAGCTCTGACCCATCTAACATTCATCTATCCGGAGACCGATCCATCTATGTGGACATTTAACAAAAAGGGAGAACCACCATTCACATTTGCGCAGGACAGAATCATCATCACCGCGCTAGGTGGAATACCCTGCCGTCTTCCACTTGGGATCTGGTAATTATCATACGGTCATCCATGCAGGATATGGTATACTAAAGCATTGGAACATTTAATCATCATCTGGCCTTTACAAGAGTCCATGGAAAGTTCTTTTTGGTCATACTACTGGCGTATGAGGCTTGTTTTATTTATCTGATTTTAAATATATGTGTTTATGATATTAATTTATCTTTATTAAAATCTACTTAATGATTTGAATACTAGCACCTGGTAGCGCTGTTTATATATTGTTTTGTGTTTCACTTGTGCACTCTCCTACACGGCAACGCCGAGTTCTGGGGAGGACAATGGAAGCGGAAACCTCTGCAAATGCTCCAGTACAAAAAAACAATACTAAAGCGGCCTAGGCCGCAACACGCGGCAAGGCCGCCACTCACGACACCGGGTGAGAACCCCAACCGACAGCCACAGGTAAATGAGGACCAGAAGGATTCCCAGGACCGGCTAACGAACTCCAAGATACAGGAACTCAGGGAGCAGAACGGACCGGATACATCAGACCAAGAATAGACGTTCACCAAACATGAGCAGCATGCAGGAAGCTATCACCGGCGTTAGTGTGAGGCATTGAGGAGGCATATAACAGGGAACCCTCCAATAAGAACACAGGGCCAAATTAACAAATGTCATGCAGCTGTTTTGCTGCACGAGCAGGGGAAAACAGATGAATGCTGATTAGAGCAACGGGGAACGCGGTCCGCCTGTGGCGTCCCCGTTGCTAAGGACCCGGCGGCCCTGCACGCACGGCGTCCTAGCGTTGCCAGGGAGCCAGCGGCTAGCGCGCGCCTAGCGTCCCGGCGTTGCTAGGCACCGTGCAGAAGAAACTTTATAACTATATATCTATCACTTAAGACAGCATACTAGGGTCTCAATCTCTGCTGATAAGGTACCTATCCACGCTGCCACAGCGCTATAAACCCATGCCGACACAAACGCCGGTCTGAGTAGTATACTATAATGTGCACGCTATCTGCAGGATCCCTGAGAATAGCAAGTGCTACCGTCTGTGCAAACAGGACACCCTAGGGGAAGATTCTCAACACATCCTGGCCCTAGTGGGGAAAGGATACAGCCTGAGAATTCTCTTGTGGGAAGCTGCCGTCTCTTGTCTGGAGATTCCCGCTCTTTTTCCTCATGAGAGGAGGGAAATTTACCTCAGCATTCTTCCCCTTAACATGTGGACTCTCGTGTCAGGGACAGATGAGTCATCAGTGATATGCAAATCATCTTTTATTACAATAATCATATATTGAATACTTTTCTGCCATTTGGCTGTAACTTTGCATTATCGTAGTCGACAGTGGAGTTAAACTCTGTGTCGATACCAGTGTTTGTTAATTTGGATAGTAAGCATTGTGAGACTCTGAAGGTCTCTGTGACATAGGGACAGACCAGGGTAGATTTCCAGTCTGTTCCCTAACCTTTTGTGCAATAATTTCACCTTAGCACTTACACATATCCAGACAGCTGTCGGCGTTGTCGACGGAGACACCCTCTCACACACATATCCGCTCTATCACCTCCTTAGAGGAGCCTTTTACCTCAGACATGTCGACACACGCGTACCGACATACCACACACACAGGGGATGCTCTTATTTGAGGACAGTTCCCCCACAAGGCCCTTTGGAGAGACAGAGAGAGTATGCCAGCACACACCCCAGCGCTATATAACCCAGGGATTACACTACAACTCAGTGTTTACCCAGTAGCTGCTGTATATACAAATTTTGCGCCTAAATTTATGTGCCCCCCCTCTCTTTTCACCCTTTGTGTACCAGGATACTGCAGGGGAGAGCCTGGGGAGCTTCCTTCCAGCGGAACTGTGAAGAGAAGATGGCGCTGGTGTGCTGAGGAAGAAGGCCCCGCCCCCTCAGCGGCGGGCTTCTGTCCTGTTTCTGACTAAAAAATGGCGGGGGTTTTACACATATACAGTCACAGACTGTATTATGTGTATTTTTATGCCAAAGGTATTTTTATTGCTGCCCAGGGCCGCCCCCCCCCCCCCCCCCCCAGCGCCCTGCACCCTACAGTGACCGGAGTGTGTGGTGTGCTGTGGGAGCAATGGCGCACAGCTGCGGTGCTGTGTGCTACCTTAATGAGGACAGGAGTCTTCTGCCGCCGATTTCATCGCTTCTCTTCTGTCTCTGCAACGAGGACGGCGGCGCGGCTCCGGGAACGGACGATCGAGGTTAGGTATTTGTGTTCGATCCCTCTGGAACTAATGGTGTCCAGTAGCCTAAGAAGCACAAGCTAGCTGCAGATAGTAGGTTTGCTTCTCTCCCCTCAGTCCCACGTAGCAGTGAGTCTGTTGCCAGCAGAAGCTCACTGAAAATAAAAAACCTAACAAATACTTTCTTTTCTAGCAAGCTCAGGAGAGCCCACTAGGAGCACCCAGCTCTGGTCGGGCATAGATACTAACTGAGGTCTGGAGGAGGGGCATAGGGGGAGGAGCCAGTGCACACCAGGTAGTCCTAAATCTTTCTTAGATGTGCCCAGTCTCCTGCGGAGCCCGTCTATCTCCATGGTCCTTACGGAGTTCCCAGCATCCACTAGGACGTCAGAGAAAATAAGAATTTACTTACCGATAATTCTATTTCTCATAGTCCGTAGTGGATGCTGGGGACTCCGTCAGGACCATGGGGAATAGCGGCTCCGCAGGAGACAGGGCACAAAAGCAAGCTTTTAGGATCACATGGTGTGTACTGGCTCCTCCCCCTATGACCCTCCTCCAAGCCTCAGTTAGGTACTGTGCCCGGACGAGCGTACACAATAAGGAAGGATCTTGAATCCCGGGTAAGACTCATACCAGCCACACCAATCACACCGTACAACTTGTGATCTGAACCCAGTTAACAGTATGATAACAAAGACGTAGCCTCTAAAAAAAGATGGCTCACAACAATAATAACCCGATTTTTGTAACAATAACTATGTACAAGTATTGCAGACAATCCGCACTTGGGATGGGCGCCCAGCATCCACTACGGACTATGAGAAATAGAATTATCGGTAAGTAAATTCTTATTTTCTCTAACGTCCTAGTGGATGCTGGGGACTCCGTCAGGACCATGGGGATTATACCAAAGCTCCCAAACGGGCGGGAGAGTGCGGATGACTCTGCAGCACCGAATGAGAGAACTCCAAGTCCTCTTTAGCCAGAGTATCAAATTTGGAAAATTTTACAAACGTGTTCTCCCCTGACCACGTAGCTGCTCGGCAAAGTTGTAATGCCGAGACCCCTCGGGCAGCCGCCCAAGATGAGCCCACCTTCCTTGTGGAGTGGGCTTTAACAGTTTTAGGCTGTGGCAGGCCTGCCACAGAATGTGCAAGTTGGATTGTGCTACAGATCCAACGAGCAATCGTCTGCTTAGACGCAGGAGCACCCATCTTGTTGGGTGCATACAAGATAAACAACGAGTCAGATTTTCTGACTCCAGCTGTCCTTGAAATATATATTTTCAATGCTCTGACAACGTCCAGTAACTTGGAGTCCTCCAAGTCGCTAGTAGCCGCAGGCACCACAATAGGCTGGTTCAAGTGAAAAGCCGAAACCACCTTAGGGAGAAAATGAGGACGTGTCCGCAGTTCTGCCCTGTCCGAATGGAAAATCAGATATGGGCTTTTGTATGATAAAGCCGCCAACTCTGAAACTCTCCTGGCTGAAGCCAGGGCCAGTAGCATGGTTACTTTCCATGTAAGATACTTCAAATCTACCGATTTGGGAGGCTCAAACCAATGAGATTTGAGAAAATCCAAAACTACGTTTAGATCCCACGGTGCCACTGGAGGCACAATTGGGGGCTGTATATGTAGTACACCCTTGACAAAAGTTTGTACTTCAGGCACTGAAGCCAATTCTTTCTGGAAGAAGATTGATAAGGCCGAAATTTGAACTTTAATAGACCCCAATTTTAGGCCCATAGCCAATCCTGCCTGCAGGAAATGTAGGAATCGACCCAATTGAAATTCTTCCGTTGGGGCCTTCTTGGCCTCACACCACGCAACATATTTTCTCCAAATGCGGTGATAATGTTGTGCGGTCACTTCCTTCCTAGCTTTAATCAAGGTAGGAATAACTTCCTCTGGAATGCCCTTTTCTTTTAGAATCTGGCGTTCAACCGCCATGCCGTCAAACGCAGTCGCGGTAAGTCTTGGAACATACAAGGTCCCTGCTGAAGCAGGTCCCTTCTTAGAGGTAGAGGCCACGGATCTTCCGTGAGCATCTCTTGAAGTTCCGGGTACCAAGTTCTTCTTGGCCAATCCGGAGCCACTAGTATTGTTCTTACTCCCCTTTTCCGTATAATTCTCAGTACCTTTGGTATGAGAGGCAGAGGAGGGAACACATACACTGACTGGTACACCCACGGTGTTACCAGAGCGTCCACAGCTATTGCCTGAGGGTCTCTTGACCTGGCGCAATATCTGTCCAGTTTTTTGTTGAGGCGAGACGCCATCATGTCCACCTTTGGTTTTTCCCAAAGGTTCACAATCATGTGGAAAACTTCCGGATGAAGTACCCACTCTCCCGGGTGAAGGTCGTGTCTGCTGAGGAAGTCTGCTTCCCAGTTGTCCACTCCCGGGATGAACACTGCTGACAGTGCTATGACATGATTTTCCGCCCAGCGAAGAATCCTTGCAGCTTCTGTCATTGCTCTTCTGCTTCTCGTGCCGCCTTGTCTGTTTACGTGGGCGACTGCCGTGATGTTGTCCGACTGGATCAACACCGGCTGACCCTGAAGCAGCGGTTTCGCCAGGCTTAGAGCATTGTAGATCGCTCTTAGCTCCAGTATATTTATGTGAAGAGACGTCTCCAGGTTTGACCATACACCCTGGAAGTTTCTTCCCTGTGTGACTGCTCCCCAGCCTCGTAGGCTGGCATCCGTAGTCACCAGGACCCAGTCCTGTATGCCGAACCTGCGGCCCTCTAACAGATGGGCACTCTGCAACCACCACAGGAGAGACAACCTTGTTCTTGGTGACAGTGTTATCCGCTGATGCATGTGCAGATGCGATCCGGACCATTTGTCCAGCAGATCCCACTGAAATATTCTTGCGTGGAATCTGCCGAATGGAATTGCTTCGTAAGAAGCCACCATCTTTCCCAGGACTCTTGTGCATTGATGTACTGACACATTTCCTGGTTTTAGGAAGTTCCTGACAAGTTCGGATAACTCCCTTGCTTTCTCCTCCGGGAGAAACACCTTTTTCTGAACAGTGTCCAGAATCATTCCCAGGAACAGCAGACGTGTTGTCGGGGTCAATTGAGATTTTGGAAGATTCAGAATCCACCCGTGTTGTTGAAGCACTACCTGGGTTAGTGCTACACCGACTTCCAGCTGTTCTCTGGACCTTGCCCTTATCAGGAGATCGTCCAAGTAAGGGATAATTAATACGCCTTTTCTTCGTAGAAGAACCATCATTTCGGTCATTACCTTGGTAAAGACCCGAGGTGCCGTGGACAAACCAAACGGCAGCGTTTGAAACTGATAATGACAGTCTTGTATCACGAACCTGAGATACCCTTGGTGTGAGGGGTAAATTGGGACATGCAGATAAGCCTCTTTTATGTCCAGGGACACCATGAAGTCCCCTTCTTCCAGATTCGCTATCACTGCTCTTAGTGACTCCATCTTGAACTTGAATTTCTGTATGTACAGGTTCAAGGATTTCAGATTTAGAATAGGTCTTACCGAACCGTCCGGCTTCGGTACCACAAATAGCGTGGAGTAATACCCCTTTCCCTGTTGTAGGAGGGGTACCTTGACTATCACCTGCTGAGAATACAGCTTGTGAATGGCTTCCAATACCGTCGCCCTGTCTGAGGGAGACGTTGGCAAAGCAGACTTTAGGAACCGGCGAGGGGGAGACCTTTCGAATTCCAACATGTAACCCTGAGATACTATCTGCAGGATCCACGGGTCCACCTGTGAGCGAGCCCACTGATTGCTGAAAATCTTTAGTCGACCCCCCACCGCTCCTGAGTCCGCTTGTACAGCCCCAGCGTCATGCTGATGGCTTTGTAGAACCCGGGGCGGGCTTCTGTTCCTGGGCAGGGGCTGCTTGCTGCCCTCTCTTACCCTTTCCTCTGCCTCGGGGCAGATAAGACTGTCCTTTTGCCCGCTTGTTTTTATAGGAGCGAAAGGACTGCGGCTGAAAAGACGGTGTCTTTTTCTGTTGGGAGGGGGTCTGAGGTAAAAAAGTGGATTTGCCGGCAGTTGCCGTGGCCACCAGATCCGATAGACCGACCCCAAATAATTCCTCTCCTTTATATGGCAATACTTCCATATGCCTTTTGGAATCCGCATCACCTGACCACTGTCGCGTCCATAAACTTCTTCTGGCAGATATGGACATCGCACTTACTCTCGATGCCAGAGTGCAAATATCCCTCTGAGCATCTCGCATATAAAGAAACGCATCCTTTAATTGCTCTAAAGTCAATAAAATACTGTCCCTATCCAGGGTATCAATATTTTCAGTCAGGGAATCCAACCACACTACCCCAGCACTGCACATCCAGGCTGAGGCTATTGCTGGTCGGAGTGTAACACCAGTATGTGTGTATATACTCTTCAGTGTAGTTTCCAGCCTCCTATCTGCTGGATCCTTGAGGGCGGCCGTATCAGGAGACGGCAACGCCACTTGTTTTGATAAACGTGTGAGCGCTTTATCCACCCTAGGGGGTGTTTCCCAGCGCGCCCTAACCTCTGGTGGGAAAGGGTATAATGCCAATAACTTCTTTGAAATTAGCAGTTTTCTATCGGGGTTAACCCACGCTTCATCACACACGTCATTCAATTCCTCTGATTCTGGAAAAGCTACAGGTAGTTTTTTCACCCCCCACATAATACCCCTTTTTGAGGTACCTGCAGTATCAGAGATCTGCAAAGCCTCCTTCATTGCCGTGATCATATAACGTGTGGCCCTATTGGAAAATACGTTTGTTTCTTCACCGTCAACACTAGATTAGTCTGTGTCGGTACCTGTGTCGACTGACTGAGGTAAGGGACGTTTTACAGCCCCTGACGGTGTCTGAGACGCCTGAGCAGGTACTAACTGGTTTTCCGGCCGTCTCATTTCGTCGACTGACTTTTGTAATGTACTAACATTATCACGTAATTCCATAATTAAAGCCATCCATTCCGGTGTCGACTCCCTAGGGGGTGACATCACCATTACCGGCAATTGCTCCGCCTCCATACCAACATCGTCCTCATACATGTCGACACACACGTACCGACACACAGCAGCCACACAGGGAATGCTCTTATCGAAGACAGGACCCCACTAGCCCTTTGGGGAGACAGAGGGAGAGTTTGCCAGCACACACCAAAAGCGCTATAAATGTATATAAACAACCCTAAAAGGTGTTGTTTGTGTTATATGCGCTTTAAAATATATAAATATCGCCAAAATATGCCCCCCTTCTCTTTGTTACCCTGTTTCTGTAGTGCAGTGCAGGGGAGAGTCCTGGGAGCCTTCCTCACAGCGGAGCTGAGCAGGAAAATGGCGCTGTGTGCTGAGGAGAATAAGCCCCGCCCCCTTTTCGGCGGGCTTTTCTCCCGGGTTTTGAGATATCTGGCCTGGGTTAAATACATACATATAGCCTCAATGGCTATATGTGATGTATTCCTTTGCCATAAAAGGTATTAAATATTGCTGCCCAGGGCGCCCCCAGCAGCGCCCTGCACCCTCCGTGACCGTTCAGTGTGAAGTGTGTAGCAACAATGGCGCACAGCTGCAGTGCTGTGCGCTACCTTCATGAAGACTGAAGAGCCTTCTGCCGCCTGTTTCCGGACCCTCGATCTTCAGCATCTGTAAGGGGGGTCGGCGGCGCGGCTCCGGGACGAACCCCAGGGTGACCTGTGTTCCGACTCCCTCTGGAGCTATGTCCAGTAGCCTAAGACTCCAATCCATCCTGCACGCAGGTGAGTTGAAAATCTCTCCCCTAAGTCCCTCGATGCAGTGAGCCTGTTGCCAGCAGGACTCACTGAAAATAAAAAACCTAAAAACTTTTCCTAAGCAGCTCTTTAGGAGAGCCACCTAGATTGCACCCTGCTCGGACAGGCACAAAAACCTAACTGAGGCTTGGAGGAGGGTCATAGGGGGAGGAGCCAGTACACACCATGTGATCCTAAAAGCTTGCTTTTGTGCCCTGTCTCCTGCGGAGCCGCTATTCCCCATGGTCCTGACGGAGTCCCCAGCATCCACTAGGACGTTAGAGAAAACTGGGTGAGGAACAGCCAAACTCTGCTACAAAGGTGAGGTTGTGGAAGGCGGTCTCATGTCACATATCATACACACATGGCAGGACTCAGCACAGCAGCAAGACACAAGGTAGGTATACTGCATCAGGCAAAGGTTTCAAAGCAGACCGGGGTTTCAGGTTGTGCTGTTTAGGCACAAAGATACGGGCAACGCTGAGGACCCTAGACTCAGTGGTCGGCCAAGGACACTTAGTGCATCAGATGGAATATGTTCAGCAGCGCCATCAGCTCAGACCTGGCAGAAACCAGTGGGTTTCCCTAACCCTAATGGCAGCAGGTGGTCTGGACTGATCAGTCTGATAGGTGAACGCATCATGGCGTTATAACACTTTCTGTTCCGCATCCTTACTGAGGCGAAGTAGGAAGGAACATCCACAAGATGTAGTAACATGTCTGACGAAGCTACCCCCTCTGGCCATTTCCCCCCGAGCACACAGCGCGTCAGCTCAGTGCCGAGGCGCTGTGCCTCCTTCCCGGTGTAGTCCGGAGCTGGCACTTGTACGGACATCAACACCATGCAGCTGTTGAAATCGCCAGCTGCAGGTGTCGGAACGGTCAGCATCATGTCGGCTTGCTATTAGATAGCAGCGCCGATGTGTACAGGGGCGCTGTGTCACTGTGCATGCACCACAGCTATCATACATTGGGGAAGGGGGGGGGGGGGGAGCGGTATAGCGCACACAACGAGCACCGATACCGCTTCCCCCTCATATCACCTTTCATACATTTACCTAGAAATGATAAATATTTGGTGCAGCAGGAGGCAGTGTGTTGACTGATGGGCTGGAGAGCGGTACAATACTGAGAGTCTGTAGGTAACAGTGACGCAGGGTGGAGGTTCATTGCTAGTCAGGGGCTGCATTTCAGCAAATGGAGTTGGGGATTTGGTCAGGATTAATGGTGTCCTCAATGCTGAGAAATACAGACAGGTACATAGCCATCATGCAATGTCTCTAAGGAGGCGTCTGATTGGCTCCAGATTTATTCTGCAGCAGGACAACGACCCCAAACATACAGCCAATGTCATTAAGAACTATCTTCAGTGTAAAGAAGAACAAGGAGTCCTGGAGGTGATAATATGGCCCCCACAGAGTCCTGATCTCAGCATCATGGAGTCTGTCTGGGATAACATGAAGAGACAGAAGGATCCGAGCAAACTACATCCACAGAAGATCTTTGGTTAGTTCTCCAAAATGTATGGAACAACCTTCCTGGTCAGTTCCTTCAAAAACTGTGTGCAAGTGTACCTAGAGGAACTGATGCTGTTTTGAAGACAAAGGGTGATTAGTTTTAGTTTTCTTTATTCACTTTGCATTTTGTTAATTGATACAAATAATCTATTACCACTGATAAAGCTAAATATTTATCGTATATAAAACCCTTTATGAGGTCTAAGAACACTGTACGCTATCTACGTATAAAGTACCGTAAGGGTACGCTAGTTGCGTATCAATCGCTTAGCCGTGATCGAGACGCTCAAGCGTCACGTTCACTCACGGCCAAGAGATCACAGGCAGGCACGCTATTGGCTGTTGACTAACGTAATGATTCGCTATAGTGTAGCGGACGCTCGGGACCACGAGGAGATCACCAGCGGCGCAGACGCTCACTACGTTAAACCTTTATATCTATACCTTTAACAACGAAATATACAGTAAACCTTAGTGTGGTGATAATGTGTAAATGCAACCTGGTGTAACCTGATTAACTCACAAGCTGTTTGAGCGTCACCGACGCTCTGAGATTACTTAACACTATAAGGAATACACAGATACCTGGGCTTAGGGTCCAAAACCTATTATATATATTATGAGTATTATACTTGCAAAAGAATCACAGTACAAGTCATACACTACAATATAACATAGACTAACTAACCAGATAACTACACAGGAAATACAATACAATACAATACAATACAATACTATTTAAGGGAAAACGAGAGAGAAAGATAAGGAGAGAGAGAGATTGAGAGAGATTGGCTCAGAACAACAAGAAGATCAATATGATTGCGGAGAAAACTTACGCACAAGGGGAAACGATCGCATGCGCCTCGATATCCAGCTCCCGATTATCAGCAATGAGAACCGTTGAAGAGAGTGAACTGGATATGGTCGGCCTGCCTATTTATGCCCCACACACAATACAATTCAATGGTCCCTACAATCTCATTGTTCATTGGACACAGGAATTCGGCTTCGCATTATAACAAAAGGTCATAGGTTGATTCATACAGGTGGGCTGTGACTGCTTCCAACTGTTCAGGTGGGTGGGATACTGGGTTTCCCGCCGCATGACTAAGTAAGAACAAATAATAGTAAATGGACATAAACTTCTTATGTCCATAACTATTCGCACGAGCGATTAATCCGCTCCAAACCAACACCGGAATATTGCTATTTAAATACTCTTCCGATGGGTACCAAACACCACTGTATGACCCCTGTTAGACCCTTCGTACAATACAAAGAGGGATCTCTCTGTTCAGGAACATGCTATGTTAACTAAACTTTCAGAATCTATCAAAGGGACCATGATCTACAAAATACATTATTACTGAAAATATGTAACGAATGAGTCGCACGCTACGATCACATAAACTCTACCGTAAATACGCATACCGTGCGCCTGCGGGTGCCCGCGACTGTGAGTATGCGCACACACGGGAGAGCGTACGCATGCGCAGCGCGGACCTGAATGAGGTGCAAATATGGCAGTGTGTATAGAGATATTTTTCTGACTTTGACAGTCCACCCTTTGGCAGTCAATAATAACTGCCACCTTCTAAAACATTTCAAAAGGAGAAAAATATATGTCAGGGGTTAATTCATTTCCATGGTTGGGTAAGGGAGGAGAGAGGAGAAGGTGTGAAGAGGGTATGACCTAGTGAGATAGTAGAAGCATGTGTGTATGAGTCCATGTTTGGGGGGTCATGTATCATCGTGCCGTACGTGTTGTAAATCAAGCTTCGAGGTATAGCGAAGTATACATTTGAATTCCTTCTTATCCCGTATTAAGGGTCTGTGGATGGGCTGTCAAACTCTACCGAGCTCTTTTCGGCTTTCAGTTGTAACAAAATGGGGGAGCACATTTTAGTTGATGATACATGAATGGGGGAGGTATGTGATTGCTGATATCTGTGCCTGTATTCCCTATAGACTATGTGTGTCATTACCTGAGGGTTGTAGAAATGAAGATAAAGAACACTTATGGTAAATGCAGTGGTGTTCTATGTCAGGTTAATGTACATCTGTCGGTTGAAGTTTTGTTCGGTGTCAGTTGAAAGCCGTCTTCTTTGCGCTGTTTTGCCCATTAGGTGCGAGCAAAAAGCTTTGTCAATGCTCATAGATTTACAAAAAGTGTTGGGCTAGCGTAAGTTTAAGAATTCTAGGGAAACTGGAGATCTATGGCAAAGTTCATCAAAATGTCCGTATCTAAGGTTGTCAAAACTTCTTCTTTGGTCTATCCGTTGTCTGTATAGCGTCTCGTCAACTTCCTCGTCCAAGGGGGTCTTTTTATCTTGGAGGAAAACGGAAAAACAAGTGAAAGAAACGGACCGTATAATCGCATTTTCATTACATCATTGTTTCTACCGTTGGGTCATAGATTAAATCCAGGTTAATTACAGTTTCCTCACTCCTCAAACTCATCACTCTTGTACTTTGTTTGCACTTCATTAAAGCCTGACCGCATCTAAATATCAAGCCAATTGATATGACAACACCTAAGATACATAGGAGAAACTTCCCAACATCCATTATGACTCCTTGAGCCCAGTCTCCTAAACCGGAGAACCAATTTCGCGGGTTCAACCATGACACCCAACCAGTCAGCTCCTTACCTACAGCAGCAAGAGTGAGATTGTGTTTTCGGCGAAATTCCCACTTCAATTGGAGAATATCGTCCATCTTTTGGTCTATGACCTCGACCGGATCCTCGGTGCTATTCGTGATATACGTGCAACACTTCACGCCGTACTGTGTTGCCAATGTAACACAATATCCGCCTGTCACTGCTGTGAGGTAATTGAGAACCATTCTATGCTGCACCAGTTCTGTTTTATAAGCTTGAAGTTCCCTTCCAGTATATCTAAACGTGTCATCATACATTTCAGTGATATTATCTAACAAATTTGCAAGCGCAGAGATGTATTTATAATTCAGCACTCCTCTAGCGGTGCGGGTGAAATCTAACGCGATTAAGAATTGAATCCCGGTGGATTCACTTATCAGATCAGAGGCCGGATGCTCTGTCTTCTCTATCAGGTGCCTTTTAACTACGTGCTCGTAGTGGGTGTGAGTATAAGGAGCTTGGGCACCACGGTGTATGTCTTTCATTTTGTCATGTGACACAGTCATTACTTCATGCAATACTTTTCCAATATAACACAATCCTTCAGAGTTTGGGGCAAGCCACTTGTACGCCTTTCTCCCGCATATGAAATATGCATCATCGGGGAGAACATATGGGACGGAGTAGGACATAACCATATTACACACCTTCCATGTGAAATCTCCTGACCCTAATTCTTCCATCTGCTTAGTACACGTATCAGGTTGTACGATATGTGCACAGTATCCTGGGGATACTTCTCCAACTCTCGTAATCCTATTTCCTAAGGTGTACCTATACCGGAAAGATTTTCCTCTACTGGCTATGTGGCGTACAAGCTCTGTATCTGTAGGCATTCTATCTGCTCTATGCGAAAAGGTCATGGTTTGGTTACTCCATGACACTTCCCAATTTCCCGGCTTTCGGGGATTGGAGATGTTAAAACATAATAGGGACCTATCCACATGGTATTGGTGGAGCTTCAAACTAGGTGGGCTGGAGATATTAAACCTCCTGTCCACCGGTCTCCCACCACTTAACTCAAGTACCTCCCCTATTGTTAAAGGAAATGGTACTAGCCCTGATTTGCTATGACCCTGAGGTACTTGAGAGCATACCCAACAATCTGTTTTGTTTAACACATTACCCACTAAGGAGTGATAGTCACTCAATGGATGCCGGTCCATATGGATATTAAAACTGGATTGGCATTTCTTTATGCACCCATCCTCAATGACATTGTTACAGAGCCTACAGATACAGTTTTCTTCAGCTAACAATCCTTCACAATTCCTTCTATGGTCGATGCTATCGGATCGTTTTCTGATACTCGCCTTTGCTTGTTGGTTAGGTTGTTCTTGGAAAACTACGCCTCCATCTTTATCATCAGAACCCATTCCAGAACCTCTCTAGACCTCCATGGTACTCTCGCCGGAACAGACTGCTCTGGTCAACATCATGGTCAACAGGAAAATCCGGATCACAGTCTCTTGGGGCAAGTCCATCTTATAGGAGGAAACGGAGAAGAATGAGAAGGGGGAAAAAATAATTTGAGGGAGAGGGGATGGGAAGTGGAGAAAAACAATAAAAGGGAATGGGGAGTCGACAACAGCTCTTGGTCTCGTGATCTTCAAGGCTCAGGTGCTGCCTCAGTCCTCCTGGAACAGACACTCCAGTGATACAACCTCTACCGTCTGTTCCTTATCACAGGACTTCTCTGGATCAGCGACCTTCTTGCAGTGGGACGAATGAACCCAAGTCTCTCTCTCGGCAACCTTTAATGCTGTAGTGCTAGTCAATAAGACCTGGTATGGTCCTTCCCATCTGTCAATAAGGCAACCTGTTGACACGACCTCACCTATCCCTCCGCTAGGGGCCTTTGTTACTAATCTCGGGGGTGGAGCAGTTCCTACTGTGGTTTCTGATATGGTGGCCGCTAGAGAGAGCGCTGATATTGTTGCCGAATCGTCTTCTTGATCACACTCCTGTGGAAAGTTCAAAACAGGGTACAACTTGCACGGGTTAATACTTGCATGGGTTAATGGGTTAACATTATCATTAACATTTACACAGTTACTAAGTGATTGTGTGTTACACCTTAGTGCGTCTTTCTCCGCAATCAACTTCTCTCCCGCTATATATGGTGGCGGCGGGGCCGTGGCTATCAGTTTCCTGACCGAGCCAGATCCCGCCGCCTGAGCCAAACCTCTCTGTATCTCACCTTCCTGTTGCCACAACTGTAAATAATCATAATGCTTGATTCGTCTCTTTGTTGATTTAATGAGACATATCCTCCTCCTTAAATTCGTTAACACTTCTGAGCTGAAGCTACCTACTCTTGGGAATTTCTCCCCGTCATGTACCGTCATTCTCTCCCATTCATCACATAAAACTTCTGTGTGACTTCCATATTTCTCACACATTACGTACCTTGCCGATCCGACTGGTCGGTTTACAGAGTCAACCCGAACCGAGGTTGATCGCCCCCTTCCTGAACAACTGGCCCCCATAATCTGCAGGTGTTGCTTGCTCTACCTCTGATCTCTATATCAGGGTCTTCAGCGAACCCTTACAGAAAACCAAAATATTCACGATAGGTAGGCGGTGAAGTTTACCGAGCACCCCACTCGCTCGCCCACGCCGACCAATACGACCTGATCACACCGATATGGTGCTGGCGTACTCGACCCAGGGCACCTATAAACCTTTGTTTACTGGAAAATGCGAGTGTGATGCGAAGAGCACTACCCTTTCCAGTAAAGGTGGGGTTGTCAGATAGTTCCTGAGTGACCAGCGAACTTCCCTTTTTGAAAAAATAAAAAATTACACAAATCACGTTAGAATGTACAAATAGCGTTTGTGACCCCTTTACTCTAATGGTACTAGGTCAGATTACTAACTACTGTACACAATTACGTGCGGTACAATCGTTCAGCACATAAGCAACTAATCTTATGAACGGAAAGACCAACGGAATCAAAAATTGCGGCTGCGAATTCCTTCAGCAAGAGCTTGTATGGCCTATATGGGTGTTGCACCAACCCTTCTTTGGTGTTGTGCCTCTGAACTCTATAGCGGACTTCTTTGTCTGCTGTACCTGGACCTGCTGGTCTGTTATGACCTCCTGGTCTGACCTCCTGGTCCTGTTACAGTATGACCTCCTGGTCTGCTACACTCTAATGCTCAAATTGTATGTTTAACTAAGGATGCCTCCCTAGCCACCGTGCATGTCACTTACACGTATGTACCTCACGAGAACTCGATGATTTCTTTTGGTTCAACCTCAAAGTTATATAAACTTATGTAATACAGAAACACTCACTCATCACATGTACACTTTTGTTTCTATTTCTATTTCTGCGCAGAAATTTTTCCTTTAGACCAGATGTGTTACCAATTAGGAGGAGGATCTGTTAATTTAAATTTCGGACACCCAAAAATAGACTTGCGTTATTTCTCGCCTCGCGTTATTTACCGCGTTGCGCTATTTATCACTTTGCGCTATTTATCTCCTTGCGCTATTTATCGCTTGTTAAAAATCAACTTGTGATTTGAGTTACGTGGGCGAACACAGACGCTCCGTTGCGGAATATACGCTGCGTGCGTCGGCCTTTGGGTTGCGTACACAAATCTCAGTTAGAGACACGTGTACGCAAAGCAAAGATCCACCGTAACACAATTTATACTTTTATCAATGTAGATGATCCTTGATCATCTACCACACACCACACTGACTTCGCCTTATCTCCCAGGCAAAACTGTGTGTTTGTCTATACTTTTAACTATATTACCTCTATTCTTAAACTATGAAATAACGGCAAATCTCTTTTAGCACTTTTATCAACTATAAAACTGGCAGACAGGAGAGTGATATACGAAAATACACAAATGAAAAAGAAATGCAGATATATATATGTGTGTGTCCGCAAGACAGAAAAAAATAAACAGTTTTAAAAGACACTAGCGTTTTGCTCTTACCTCCGGTTCCCGGATTCCTTCAGCACCCTTTACCTAAGCGAAGCAGACGCTTATCCCGTCAGCACTACGAGGGATACAACCTCCCGCCCTTTGCTGATGGATAATGTCTGCTGATATTACCTAGCAGAGATGTGTGAAGGACTGGACGAGCTCCCAATTGATAAAGCTAAATATTTATCGTATATAAAACCCTTTATGAGGTCTAAGAACACTGTACGCTATCTACGTATAAAGTACCGTAAGGGTACGCTAGTTGCGTATCAATCGCTTAGCCGTGATCGAGACGCTCAAGCGTCACGTTCACTCACGGCCAAGAGATCACAGGCAGGCACGCTATTGGCTGTTGACTAACGTAATGATTCGCTATAGCGTAGCGGACGCTCGGGACCACGAGGAGATCACCAGCGGCGCAGACGCTCACTACGTTAAACCTTTATATCTATACCTTTAACAACGAAATATACAGTAAACCTTAGTGTGGTGATAATGTGTAAATGCAACCTGGTGTAACCTGATTAACTCACAAGCTGTTTGAGCGTCACCGACGCTCTGAGATTACTTAACACTATAAGGAATACACAGATACCTGGGCTTAGGGTCCAAAACCTATTATATATATTATGAGTATTATACTTGCAAAAGAATCACAGTACAAGTCATACACTACAATATAACATAGACTAACTAACCAGATAACTACACAGGAAATACAATACAATACAATACAATACAATACTATTTAAGGGAAAACGAGAGAGAAAGATAAGGAGAGAGAGAGAGAGAGAGATTGAGAGAGATTGGCTCAGAACAACAAGAAGATCAATATGATTGCGGAGAAAACTTACGCACAAGGGGAAACGATCGCATGCGCCTCGATATCCAGCTCCCGATTATCAGCAATGAGAACCGTTGAAGAGAGTGAACTGGATATGGTCGGCCTGCCTATTTATGCCCCACACACAATACAATTCAATGGTCCCTACAATCTCATTGTTCATTGGACACAGGAATTCGGCTTCGCATTATAACAAAAGGTCATAGGTTGATTCATACAGGTGGGCTGTGACTGCTTCCAACTGTTCAGGTGGGTGGGATACTGGGTTTCCCGCCGCATGACTAAGTAAGAACAAATAATAGTAAATGGACATAAACTTCTTATGTCCATAACTATTCGCACGAGCGATTAATCCGCTCCAAACCAACACCGGAATATTGCTATTTAAATACTCTTCCGATGGGTACCAAACACCACTGTATGACCCCTGTTAGACCCTTCGTACAATACAAAGAGGGATCTCTCTGTTCAGGAACATGCTATATTAACTAAACTTTCAGAATCTATCAAAGGGACCATGATCTACAAAATACATTATATAGTGAAAATATGTAACGATTGAGTCGCACGCTACGATCACATAAACTCTACCATAAATCCGCATACCGTGCGCCTGCGGGTGCCCGCGACTGTGAGTATGCGCACACACGGGAGAGCGTACGCATGCGCAGCGCGGACCTGAATGAGGTGCAAATATGGCAGTGTGTATAGAGATATTTTTCTGACTTTGACACCACTTCTATGTATGAAAGCATTACTCTGCAGCATTATTTCCACGCCTGCCTAAAACTTTTGCATAAAACGGTATATGACAGATTTACTTGATTTTACAACAAAACATAAGCCAGTAGAGTCAGTATTTATTTCCCCACACGCCAGAGAATCGTTCAAAAGTAGTTACTCACCCTCCCAGCTCTGGATCGTGGTTATTGTACTGAGAATACTCTATATCAGTAAGAGGTCCACTAACAGAATCATGGTCTCTCTGCAGAAAGTACAGCATTCCATTACCAATAATGAGACTTAGCCTTACTTACCTACTGCCCACCGAGCATGGCTACTGTCCATTGTCTTGTCCTTACAATCATCTGTCTTCTTCATGGCTGACTCCTATATAAAAAGGAAAGACCATCAACACCCTAGTGTTACTGTATAATGCCCCATTCCCAGCAGTCACCTCTCCAGTCATCACCCAGACACATCCCCCGGTGTTACTGTATAATGCCCCATTCCCATCAGTCACCTCTCCAGTCATCACCCAGACACGTCCCCCTGGTGTTACTGTATAATGTCCCATTCCCAGCAGTCACCTCTCCAGTCATCACCCAGGCACGTCCCCCGGTGTTACTGTATAATGTCCCATTCCCAGCAGTCACCTCTCCAGTCATCACCCAGACACGTCCCCTGGTGTTACTGTATAATGTCCCACTCCCAGCAATCACCTCTCCAGTCATCACC
Organism: Pseudophryne corroboree; assembly: GCF_028390025.1. Taxonomy (NCBI): domain Eukaryota; kingdom Metazoa; phylum Chordata; class Amphibia; order Anura; family Myobatrachidae; genus Pseudophryne; species Pseudophryne corroboree. The sequence continues at coordinate 1,553,174 of NW_026967506.1, forward strand.
CAGACACATCCCCTGGTGTTACTGTATAATGCCCCATTCCCAGCAGTCACCTCTCCAGTCATCACCCAGACACGCCCCCTGGTGTTACTGTATAATGTCCCATTCCCAGCAGTCACCTCTCCAGTCATCACCAGACATGTCCCCTGGTGTTACTGTATAATGTCCCATTCCCAGCAGTCACCTCTCCAGTCATCACCCAGACACATCCCCTGGTATTACTGTATAATGTCCCATTCCCAGCAGTCACCTCTCCAGTCATCACCCAGACACATCCCCCGGTGTTACTGTATAATGCCCCATTCCCAGCAGTCACCTCTCCAGTCATCACCCAGACACGTCCCCCGGTGTTACTGTATAATGTCCCATTCCCAGCAGTCACCTCTCCAGTCATCACCCAGACACATCCCCTGGTGTTACTGTATAATGTCCCATTCCCAGCAGTCACCTCTCCAGTCATCACCCAGACACAACCCCCGGTGTTACTGTATAATGTCCCATTCCCAGCAGTCACCTCTCCAGTCATCACCCAGACACATCCCCTGGTGTTACTGTATAATGTCCCATTCCCAGCAGTCACCTCTCCAGTCATCACCCAGACACATCCCCTGGTGTTACTGTATAATGTCCCACTCCCAGCAATCACCTGTCCAGTCATCACCCAGACACATCCCCCGGTGTTACTGTATAATGTCCCATTCCCAGCAGTCACCTCTCCAGTCATCACCCAGACACATCCCCTGGTGTTACTGTATAATGTCCCATTCCCAGCAGTCACCTCTCCAGTCATCACCCAGACACGTCCCCCGGTGTTACTGTATAATGCCCCATTCCCAGCAGTCACCTCTCCAGTCATCACCCAGACACATCCCCTGGTGTTACTGTATAATGTCCCATTCCCAGCAGTCACCTCTCCAGTCATCACCCAGGCACGTCCCCTGGTGTTACTGTATAATGCCCCATTCCCAGCAGTCACCTCTCCAGTCATCACCCAGACACATCCCCCGGTGTTACTGTATAATGTCCCATTCCCTGCAGTCACCTCTCCAGTCATCACCAGACACATCCCCTGGTGTTATTGTATAATGTCCCATTCCCAGCAGTCACCTCTCCAGTCCTCACCCAGACACATCCCCCGGTGTTACTGTATAATGTCCCATTCCCAGCAGTCACCTCTCCAGTCATCACCCAGACACATCCCCTAGTGTTACTGTATAATGTCCCATTCCCAGCAGTCACCTCTCCAGTCATCACCCAGACACATCCCCTGGTGTTACTGTATAATGTCCCATTCCCAGCAGTCACCTCTCCAGTCATCACCCAGACACATCCCCCGGTGTTACTGTATAATGTCCCATTCCCAGCAGTCACCTCTCCAGTCATCACCCAGACACATCCCCTGGTGTTACTGTATAATGTCCCATTCCCAGCAGACACCTCTCCAGTCATCACCCAGAGACGTCCCCCAGTGTTACTATATAATGTCCCATTCCCAGCAGTCACCTCTCCTGTCATCACCCAGACACATCCCCTGGTGTTACTGTATAATGTCCCATTCCCAGCAGTCACCTCTCCAGTCATCACCCAGACACATCCCCTGGTGTTACTGTATAATGCCCCATTCCCAGCAGTCACCTCTCCAGTCATCACCCAGACACATCCCCTGGTGTTACTGTACATTGCCCCATTCCCAGCAGTCACCTCTCCAGTCATCACCCAGACACATCCCCTGGTGTTACTGTATAATGCCCCATTCCCAGCAGTCACCTCTCCAGTCATCACCCAGACACATCCCCTGGTGTTACGGTATAATGTCCCATTCCCAGCAGTCACCTCTCCAGTCATCACCCAGACAAGTCCCCCACAGTTACTGTATAATGTTCCATTCCCAGAAGTCACCTCTCCAGTCATCACCCAGACACATCCCCCGGTGTTACTGTATAATGTCCCATTCCCAGCAGTCACCTCTCCAGTCATCACCCAGACACATCCCCTGGTGTTACTGTATAATGTCCCATTCCCAGCAGACACCTCTCCAGTCATCACCCAGAGACGTCCCCCAGTGTTACTATATAATGTCCCATTCCCAGCAGTCACCTCTCCAGTCATCACCCAGACACATCCACCTGGTGTTACTGTATAATGTCCCATTCCCAGCAGTCACCTCTCCAGTCATCACCCAGACACATCCCCTGCTGTTACTGTATAATGCCCCATTCCCAGCAGTCACCTCTCCAGTCATCACCCAGACACATCCCCCGGTGTTACTGTATAATGTCCCATTCCCAGCAGTCACCTCTCCAGTCATCACCCAGACACATCCCCTGGTGTTACTGTATAATGCCCCATTCCCAGCAGTCACCTCTCCAGTCATCACCCAGACACATCCCCTGGTGTTACTGTATAATGTCCCATTCCCAGCAGTCACCTCTCCAGTCATCACCCAGACACATCTCCTGGTGTTACTGTATAATGTCCCATTCCCAGCAGTCACCTCTCCAGTCATCACCCAGACACATCCCCTGGTGTTACTGTATAATGCCCCATTCCCAGCAGTCACTGCTCCAGTCATCACCCAGGCACATCCCCCGGTGTTACTGTATAATGGGGGTCATTCCGAGTTGTTTGCTCGCTAGCTGATTTTAGCAGCATTGCACACGCTAGGCCGCCGCCCTCTGGGAGTGAATCTTAGCATAGCAGAATTGCGAATAGAAATTTCTTAGCAGTTTCTGAGTAGCTCGAGACTTACTCCTACACTGCGATCAGCTCAGCCCATTTCGTTCCTGGTTTGACATCACAAACACGCCCTACGTTCGACCAGCCACTCCCCCGTTTCTCCAGACACTCCAGCGTTTTTCCCTAACACGCCTGCGTTTTTTAGCAAACGCCAGGAAAATGCTGAGTTGCTGCCCAGAAACGCCCCTTTCCTGTCAATCATTTACGTAACAATAGTGCGACTGGGAAGCGCCGCAGACGCTACTGCAAAACAGCTAAGTTTAGAGTAAAATAACTAAGCGCATGCGCTCTGCGTACCATGCGCAGTTAGCGACTAATCTCAGTATAACGAAAATCGGCAACGAGCGAACAACTCGGAATGACCCCCAATATCCTATTCCCAGCAGTCACCTCTCCAGTCAGCAGCTGAATGATCTTGTTGATGAGTTCCAGGATCTTCTGGTCATCGTCTCTCTCATGTGCCAGTGAACGAGGGTAAGGCTCAATGATGACCCGGCCACCAGACTTTCTAACCACAATATTATCCTACATAGTGGGGGAAGCCAATTAATGTTACTGCGCAAAGAGAATGACGTCCCTGAACACAAGCCTGCTCTCACTCACTTAATTGTCGCTAATTATACATAAAAGGTTTCCAGTGATGTTACAATGAACTTTCCTTCGTCTAAAACTTTCCATGTTAAAAATCCAACAAGAAAGACAGTACTGGCAAAGACTAGACACTGTGTAAGAATGGCACCACCAACCCTTGGGTGACATCGACAAACCAGAGGTGCCAACTGCCTGACCTGAATATCAATGTGCACGTTTCGCAGAGAACTTCCACGTCCCCTCTCTAGATTATCAATGACCTGTGTTTGTTGAATATATTTATCTAGAATAAACAATCTGCTTCTCTTAAGCCGCTATTAGGGCTTCGCTATTTGCAAGATCACAGAAGATCTGGATTGGTGTCAACCGATGGCCAAACACAAAGTCCAACAACCAGATCTCCATGCTGTACACGGACACCTGAAGCACTAGGTCACACCTACCACATTCACACACAGGAATCCAGCTGGCATCCCGGGATAATGAAATTCAGAAAGACTGCTGGGGTGAAACGGACATGTGAGCTCACATATAAAGATTCAGATATAAAGTAATAAAGAATCCCTCACCTCTCTCATCAGCAGGGAGATGATGTCCATTGTGAAACGCAGTATTCTCCAAGTCACCTCATTCCAGGTATTGTCCATCCTTTGTCGCTCAGACTGATGGTCAAGGGATGGACACTGCTCTGTGCAGGAAAACCTGTGCCCACGTATATCGGAGGATCATAGATGACTATAGTAATATACAAGCACAAGGGCCTCCTCATATAGTGACACTGAGTATAGGGATACACAGGGGGACTCCTAATACAGTGACACTGAGTATAGGGATATACAGAGGGGCCTCCTCATACAGTGACACTGAGTATAGGGGCATACAGGGAGAACTCCTCATACAGTGACACTGAGTATAGGGACATACAGGGGGACTCCTCATACAGTGACACTGAGTATAGGGATATACAGAGGGGCCTCCTCATACAGTGACACTGAGTATAGGGGCATACAGGGAGAACTCCTCATACAGTGACACTGAGTATAGGGACATACAGGGGGACTCCTCATACAGTGACACTGAGTATAGGGGTATACAGGGGGGACTCCTCATACAGTGACACTGAGTATAGGGACATACAGGGGGACTCCTCATACAGTGACACTGAGTATAGGGGTATACAGGGGGGACTCCTCATACAGTGACACTGAGTATAGGGATATACAGGGGGACTCCTCATACAGTGACACTGAGTATACGGATATACAGGGGGGACGCCTCATACAGTGACACTGAGTATATGGATATACAGGGAGAACTCCTCATACAGTGACACTGAGTATAGGGGTATACAGGGAGAACTCCTCATACAGTGACACTGAGTATAGGGGTATACAGGGGGGACTCCTCATACAGTGACACTGAGTATAGGGGTATACAGGGGGGCTCCTCATACAGTGACACTGAGTATAGGCATATACAGGAGGACTCCTCATACAGTGACACTGAGTATAGGGATATACAGGGGGACTCCTCATACAGTGACACTGAGTATAGGGATAAACAGGGGGGACTCCTCATACAGTGACACTGAGTATAGACATATACAGGAGGACTCCTCATACAGTGACACTGAGTATAGGGGTATACAGGGAGAACTCCTCATACAGTGACACTGAGTATAGGGATATACAGGGGGACTCCTCATACAGTGACACTGAGTATAGGGGTATACAGGGGGACTCCTCATACAGTGACACTGAGTATAGGGGTATACAGGGAGAACTCCTCATACAGTGACACTGAGTATAGGGATATACAGGGGGACTCCTCATACAGTGACACTGAGTATAGGGGTATACAGGGGGACTCCTCATAAAGTGACACTGAGTATAGGGATATACAGGGGGACTCCTCATACAGTGACACTGAGTATAGGGGTATACAGGGAGAACTCCTCATACAGTGACAGAGTATAGGGATATACAGGGGGACTCCTCATACAGTGACACTGAGTATAGGGATATACAGGGGGACTCCTCATACAGTGACACTGAGTATAGGCATATACAGGAGGACTCCTCATACAGTGACACTGAGTATAGGGATATACAGGGGGACTCCTCATACAGTGACACTGAGTATGGGGATATACAGGGGGGACTCCTCATACAGTGACACTGAGTATAGGGATATACAGGGGGACTCCTCATACAGTGACACTGAGTATACGGATATACAGGAGGACTCCTCATACAGTGACACTGAGTATAGGGATATACAGGGGGACTCCTCATACAGTGACACTGAGTATGGGGATATACAGGGGGGACTCCTCATACAGTGACACTGAGTATAGGGATATACAGAGGGGACTCCTCATACAGTGACACTGAGTATAGGGGTATACAGGGGGGACTCCTTATACAGTGACACTGAGTATAGGGGTATACAGGGGGACTCCTCATACAGTGACACTGAGTATAGGGATATACAGGGGGGACTCCTCATACAGTGACACTGAGTATAGGGATATACAGAGGGGACTCCTCATACAGTGACACTGAGTATAGGGATATACAGGGGGGACTCCTTATACAGTGACACTGAGTATAGGGATATACAGGGGGACTCCTCATACAGTGACACTGAGTATAGGGATATACAGGGGGACTCCTCATATAGTGACACTGAGTATAGGGATATACAGGGGGACTCCTCATACAGTGACACTGAGTATACGGATATACAGGAGGACTCCTCATACAGTGACACTGAGTATAGGGATATACAGGGGGACTCCTCATACAGTGACACTGAGTATGGGGATATACAGGGGGGACTCCTCATACAGTGACACTGAGTATAGGGATATACAGAGGGGACTCCTCATACAGTGACACTGAGTATAGGGGTATACAGGGGGTACTCCTCATACAGTGACACTGAGTATAGGGATATACAGGGGGGACTCCTCATACAGTGACACTGAGAATAGGGATATAATAGCACAGGGGGGACTCCTCATACAGTGACACTGAGTATAGGGATATACAGGGGGGACTCCTCATACAGTGACACTGAGTATAGGGGTATACAGGGGTGACTCCTCATACAGTGACACTGAGTATAGGGGTATACAGGGGGACTCCTCATACAGTGACACTGAGTATAGGGGTATACAGGGGGACTCCTCATACAGTGACACTGAGTATAGAGATATAATAGCACAAGGGGGACTCCTCATACAGTGACACTGAGTATAGGGGTATACAGGGACGACTCTTCATACAGTGACACTGAGTATAGGGGTATATAGGGGGACTCCTCATACAGTTACACTGAGTATAGGGGTATACAGGGGGACTCCTCATACAGTGACACTGAGTATAGGGATATACAGGGGGGACTCCTCATACAGTGACACTGAGTATAGGGATATACAGAGGGGACTCCTCATACAGTGACACTGAGTATAGGGATATACAGAGGGGACTCCTCATACAGTGACACTGAGTATAGGGGTATACAGGGGGACTCCTCATACAGTGACACTGAGTATAGGGATATACAGAGGGGACTCCTCATACAGTGACACTGAGTATAGGGATATACAGGGGGACTCCTCATACAGTGACACTGAGTATGGGGATATACAGGGGGGACTCCTCATACAGTGACACTGAGTATAGGGATATACAGGGGGACTCCTCATACAGTGACACTGAGTATAGGGATATACAGGGGGGACTCCTCATACAGTGACACTGAGTATAGGGATATACAGAGGGGACTCCTCATACAGTGACACTGAGTATAGACATATACAGGAGGACTCCTCATACAGTGACACTGAGTATAGGGGTATACAGGGAGAACTCCTCATACAGTGACACTGAGTATAGGGATATACAGGGGGACTCCTCATACAGTGACACTGAGTATAGGTGTATACAGGGGGACTCCTCATACAGTGACACTGAGTATAGGTGTATACAGGGGGACTCCTCATACAGTGACACTGAGTATAGGGGTATACAGGGAGAACTCCTCATACAGTGACACTGAGTATAGGGATATACAGGGGGACTCCTCATACAGTGACACTGAGTATAGGGGTATACAGGGGGACTCCTCATAAAGTCACACTGAGTATAGGTGTATACAGGGGGACTCCTCATACAGTGACACTGAGTATAGGGGTATACAGGGAGAACTCCTCATACAGTGACACTGAGTATAGGGATATACAGGGGGACTCCTCATACAGTGACACTGAGTATAGGGGTTTACAGGGGGACTCCTCAAAAAGTGACACTGAGTATAGGGATATACAGGGGGACTCCTCATACAGTGACACTGAGTATGGGGATATACAGGGGGGACTCCTCATACAGTGACACTGAGTATAGGGATATACAGGGGGACTCCTCATACAGTGACACTGAGTATACGGATATACAGGAGGACTCCTCATACAGTGACACTGAGTATAGGGATATACAGGGGGACTCCTCATACAGTGACACTGAGTATAGGGATATACAGAGGGGACTCCTCATACAGTGACACTGAGTATAGGGATATACAGAGGGGACTCCTCATACAGTGACACTGAGTATAGGGGTATACAGGGGGACTCCTCATACAGTGACACTGAGTATAGGGATATACAGAGGGGACTCCTCATACAGTGACACTGAGTATAGGGATATACAGGGGGGACTCCTTATACAGTGACACTGAGTATAGGGATATACAGGGGGACTCCTCATATAGTGACACTGAGTATAGGGATATACAGGGGGACTCCTCATACAGTGACACTGAGTATACGGATATACAGGAGGACTCCTCATACAGTGACACTGAGTATAGGGATATACAGGGGGACTCCTCATACAGTGACACTGAGTATGGGGATATACAGGGGGGACTCCTCATACAGTGACACTGAGTATAGGGATATACAGAGGGGACTCCTCATACAGTGACACTGAGTATAGGGGTATATAGGGGGACTCCTCATACAGTGACACTGAGTATAGGGATATACAGAGGGGACTCCTCATACAGTGACACTGAGTATAGGGGTATACAGGGGGTACTCCTCATACAGTGACACTGAGTATAGGGATATACAGGGGGGACTCCTCATACAGTGACACTGAGAATAGGGATATAATAGCACAGGGGGGACTCCTCATACAGTGACACTGAGTATAGGGATATACAGGGGGGACTCCTCATACAGTGACACTGAGTATAGGGGTATACAGGGGTGACTCCTCATACAGTGACACTGAGTATAGGGGTATACAGGGGGACTCCTCATACAGTGACACTGAGTATAGGGGTATACAGGGGGACTCCTCTTACAGTGACACTGAGTATAGAGATATAATAGCACAAGGGGGACTCCTCATACAGTGACACTGAGTATAGGGGTATACAGGGAGGACTCTTCATACAGTGACACTGAGTATAGGGGTATATAGGGGGACTCCTCATACAGTGACACTGAGTATAGGGGTATACAGGGGGACTCCTCATACAGTGACACTGAGTATAGGGATATACAGGGGGGACTCCTCATACAGTGACACTGAGTATAGGGATATACAGAGGGGACTCCTCATACAGTGACACTGAGTATAGGGATATACAGAGGGGACTCCTCATACAGTGACACTGAGTATAGGGGTATACAGGGGGACTCCTCATACAGTGACACTGAGTATAGGGATATACAGAGGGGACTCCTCATACAGTGACACTGAGTATAGGGATATACAGAGGGGACTCCTCATACAGTGACACTGAGTATAGGGGTATACAGGGGGTACTCCTCATACAGTGACACTGAGTATAGGGATATACAGGGGGGACTCCTCATACAGTGACACTGAGAATAGGGATATAATAGCACAGGGGGGACTCCTCATACAGTGACACTGAGTATAGGGATATACAGGGGGGACTCCTCATACAGTGACACTGAGTATAGGGGTATACAGGGGTGACTCCTCATACAGTGACACTGAGTATAGGGGTATACAGGGGGACTCCTCATACAGTGACACTGAGTATAGGGGTATACAGGGGGACTCCTCATACAGTGACACTGAGTATAGGGGTATACAGGGAGGACTCTTCATACAGTGACACTGAGTATAGGGGTATATAGGGGGACTCCTCATACAGTGACACTGAGTATAGGGGTATACAGGGGGACTCCTCATACAGTGACACTGAGTATAGGGATATACAGGGGGGGACTCCTCATACAGTGACACTGAGTATAGGGGTATACAAGGGGACTCCTCATACAGTGACACTGAGTATAGGGATATACAGGGGGGACTCCTCATACAGTGACACTGAGTATATGGATATACAGAGGGGACTCCTCATACAGTGACACTGAGTATAGGGATATACAGAGGGGACTCCTCATACAGTGACACTGAGTATAGGGGTATACAGGGGGTACTCCTCATACAGTGACACTGAGTATAGGGATATACAGGGGGGACTCCTCATACAGTGACACTGAGAATAGGGATATAATAGCACAGGGGGGACTCCTCATACAGTGACACTGAGTACAGGTTGAGTATCCCTTATCCAAATATCCGAAATACGGAATATTCCGAAATACGGACTTTTTTGAGCGAGAGTGAGATAGTGAAACTTTTGTTTTCTGATGGCTCAATGTACACAAACTTTGTTTAATACACACAGTTATTAAAAATATTGTATTAAATGACCTTCAGGCTGTGTGTATAAGGTGTATATGAAACATAAATGAATTGTGTGAATGTAGACACACTTTGTTTAATGCACAAAGTTATAAAAAATATTGGCTAAAATGACCTTCAGGCTGTGTGTATAAGGTGTATATAAAACATAAATGCATTCTGTGCTTAGACTTCGGTCCCATCACCATGATATCTCATTATGGTATGCAATTATTCCAAAATACGGAAAAATCCCATATCCAAAATACCTCTGGTCCCAAGCATTTTGGATAAGGGATACTCAACCTGTATAGGGATATACAGGGGGGACTCCTCATACAGTGACACTGAGTATAGGGGTATACAGGGGTGACTCCTCATACAGTGACACTGAGTATAGGGGTATACAGGGGGACTCCTCATACAGTGACACTGAGTATAGGGGTATACAGGGGGACTCCTCATACAGTGACACTGAGTATAGAGATATAATAGCACAAGGGGGACTCCTCATACAGTGACACTGAGTATAGGGGTATACAGGGAGGACTCTTCATACAGTTACACTGAGTATAGGGGTATATAGGGGGACTCCTCATACAGTGACACTGAGTATAGGGGTATACAGGGGGACTCCTCATACAGTGACACTGAGTATAGGGATATACAGGGGGGACTCCTCATACAGTGACACTGAGTATAGGGGTATACAGGGGGACTCCTCATACAGTGACACTGAGTATAGGGGTATACAGGGGGACTCCTCATACAGTGACACTGAGTATAGAGATATAATAGCACAAGGGGGACTCCTCATACAGTGACACTGAGTATAGGGGTATACAGGGAGGACTCTTCATACAGTGACACTGAGTATAGGGGTATACAGGGGGACTCCTCATACAGTGACACTGAGTATAGGGATATACAGGGGGGACTCCTCATACAGTGACACTGAGTATAGGGGTATACAGGGGGACTCCTCATACAGTGACACTGAGTATAGGGATATACAGGGGGGACTCCTCATACAGTGACACTGAGTATAGGGATATACAGAGGGGACTCCTCATACAGTGACACTGAGTATAGGGATATACAGAGGGGACTCCTCATACAGTGACACTGAGTATAGGGGTATACAGGGGGTACTCCTCATACAGTGACACTGAGTATAGGGATATACAGGGGGGACTCCTCATACAGTGACACTGAGAATAGGGATATAATAGCACAGGGGGGACTCCTCATACAGTGACACTGAGTATAGGGATATACAGGGGTGACTCCTCATACAGTGACACTGAGTATAGGGATATACAGAGGGGACTCCTCATACAGTGACACTGAGTATAGGGATATACAGAGGGGACTCCTCATACAGTGACACTGAGTATAGGGGTATACAGGGGGACTCATCATACAGTGACACTGAGTATAGGGATATACAGGGGGAATCCTCATACAGTGACACTGAGTATAGGGATATACAGGGGGGACTCCTCATACAGTGACACTGAGTATAGGGATATACAGAGGGGACTCCTCATACAGTGACACTGAGTATAGGGATATACAGGGGGGACTCCTCATACAGTGACACTGAGTATAGGGGTATACAGGGGGACTCATCATACAGTGACACTGAGTATAGGGATATACAGAGGGGACTCCTCATACAGTGACACTGAGTATAGGGGTATACAGGGGGACTCATCATACAGTGACACTGAGTATAGGGGTATACAGGGGGGACTCCTCATACAGTGACACTGAGTATAGGGGTATACAGGGGGACTCATCATACAGTGACACTGAGTATAGGGATATACAGAGGGGACTCCTCATACAGTGACACTGAGTATAGGGATATACAGGGGGGACTCCTCATACAGTGACACTGAGTATAGGGGTATACAGGGGGACTCATCATACAGTGACACTGAGTATAGGGGTATACAGGGGGTACTCCTCATACAGTGACACTGAGTATAGGGATATACAGGGGGGACTCCTCATACAGTGACACTGAGTATAGGGATATACAGGGGGGACTCCTCATACAGTGACACTGAGTATAGGGGTATATAGGGGGACTCCTCATACAGTGACACTGAGTATAGGGGTATACAGGGGGACTCCTCATACAGTGACACTGAATATAGGGATATACAGGGGGGGACTCCTCATACAGTGACACTGAGTATAGGGGTATACAGGGGGACTCCTCATACAGTGACACTGAGTATAGGGATATACAGGGGGGACTCCTCATACAGTGACACTGAGTATAGGGATATACAGAGGGGACTCCTCATACAGTGACACTGAGTATAGGGGTATACAGGGGGTACTCCTCATACAGTGACACTGAGTATAGGGATATACAGGGGGGACTCCTCATACAGTGACACTGAGAATAGGGATATAATAGCACAGGGGGGACTCCTCATACAGTGACACTGAGTATAGGGATATACAGGGGGGACTCCTCATACAGTGACACTGAGTATAGGGGTATACAGGGGTGACTCCTCATACAGTGACACTGAGTATAGGGGTATACAGGGGGACTCCTCATACAGTGACACTGAGTATAGGGGTATACAGGGGGACTCCTCATACAGTGACACTGAGAATAGGGATATAATAGCACAGGGGGGACTCCTCATACAGTGACACTGAGTATAGGGATATACAGGGGGGACTCCTCATACAGTGACACTGAGTATAGGGGTATACAGGGGTGACTCCTCATACAGTGACACTGAGTATAGGGGTATACAGGGGGTACTCCTCATACAGTGACACTGAGTATAGGGATATACAGGGGGGACTCCTCATACAGTGACACTGAGAATAGGGATATAATAGCACAGGGGGGACTCCTCATACAGTGACACTGAGTATAGGGATATACAGGGGGGACTCCTCATACAGTGACACTGAGTATAGGGGTATACAGGGGTGACTCCTCATACAGTGACACTGAGTATAGGGGTATACAGGGGGACTCCTCATACAGTGACACTGAGTATAGGGGTATACAGGGGGACTCCTCATACAGTGACACTGAGTATAGAGATATAATAGCACAAGGGGGACTCCTCATACAGTGACACTGAGTATAGGGGTATACAGGGAGGACTCTTCATACAGTGACACTGAGTATAGGGGTATATAGGGGGACTCCTCATACAGTGACACTGAGTATAGGGGTATACAGGGGGACTCCTCATACAGTGACACTGAGTATAGGGATATACAGGGGGGACTCCTCATACAGTGACACTGAGTATAGGGATATACAGAGGGGACTCCTCATACAGTGACACTGAGTATAGGGATATACAGAGGGGACTCCTCATACAGTGACACTGAGTATAGGGGTATACAGGGGGACTCCTCATACAGTGACACTGAGTATAGGGATATACAGAGGGGACTCCTCATACAGTGACACTGAGTATAGGGATATACAGAGGGGACTCCTCATACAGTGACACTGAGTATAGGGGTATACAGGGGGACTCCTCATACAGTGACACTGAGTATAGGGATATACAGAGGGGACTCCTCATACAGTGACACTGAGTATAGGGATATACAGAGGGTACTCCTCATACAGTGACACTGAGTATAGGGATATACAGGGGGGACTCCTCATACAGTGACACTGAGAATAGGGATATAATAGCACAGGGGGGACTCCTCATACAGTGACACTGAGTATAGGGATATACAGGGGGGACTCCTCATACAGTGACACTGAGTATAGGGGTATACAGGGGTGACTCCTCATACAGTGACACTGAGTATAGGGGTATACAGGGGGACTCCTCATACAGTGACACTGAGTATAGGGGTATACAGGGGGACTCCTCATACAGTGACACTGAGTATAGGGGTATACAGGGAGGACTCTTCATACAGTGACACTGAGTATAGGGGTATATAGGGGGACTCCTCATACAGTGACACTGAGTATAGGGGTATACAGGGGGACTCCTCATACAGTGACACTGAGTATAGGGATATACAGGGGGGGACTCCTCATACAGTGACACTGAGTATAGGGGTATACAGGGGGACTCCTCATACAGTGACACTGAGTATAGGGATATACAGGGGGGACTCCTCATACAGTGACACTGAGTATATGGATATACAGAGGGGACTCCTCATACAGTGACACTGAGTATAGGGATATACAGAGGGGACTCCTCATACAGTGACACTGAGTATAGGGGTATACAGGGGGTACTCCTCATACAGTGACACTGAGTATAGGGATATACAGGGGGGACTCCTCATACAGTGACACTGAGAATAGGGATATAATAGCACAGGGGGGACTCCTCATACAGTGACACTGAGTATAGGGATATACAGGGGGGACTCCTCATACAGTGACACTGAGTATAGGGGTATACAGGGGTGACTCCTCATACAGTGACACTGAGTATAGGGGTATACAGGGGGACTCCTCATACAGTGACACTGAGTATAGGGGTATACAGGGGGACTCCTCATACAGTGACACTGAGTATAGGGGTATACAGGGGGACTCCTCATACAGTGACACTGAGTATAGGGGTATACAGGGGGACTCCTCATACAGTGACACTGAGTATAGAGATATAATAGCACAAGGGGGACTCCTCATACAGTGACACTGAGTATAGGGGTATACAGGGAGGACTCTTCATACAGTTACACTGAGTATAGGGGTATACAGGGGGACTCCTCATACAGTGACACTGAGTATAGGGATATACAGGGGGGACTCCTCATACAGTGACACTGAGTATAGGGATATACAGAGGGGACTCCTCATACAGTGACACTGAGTATAGGGATATACAGAGGGGACTCCTCATACAGTGACACTGAGTATAGGGGTATACAGGGGGACTCCTCATACAGTGACACTGAGTATAGGGATATACAGAGGGGACTCCTCATACAGTTACACTGAGTATAGGGATATACAGAGGGGACTCCTCATACAGTGACACTGAGTATAGGGGTATACAGGGGGTACTCCTCATACAGTGACACTGAGTATAGGGATATACAGGGGGGACTCCTCATACAGTGACACTGAGAATAGGGATATAATAGCACAGGGGGGACTCCTCATACAGTGACACTGAGTATAGGGATATACAGGGGGGACTCCTCATACAGTGACACTGAGTATAGGGGTATACAGGGGGACTCCTCATACAGTGACACTGAGTATAGGGGTATACAGGGGGACTCCTCATACAGTGACACTGAGTATAGGGGTATACAGGGAGGACTCTTCATACAGTGACACTGAGTATAGGGGTATATAGGGGGACTCCTCATACAGTGACACTGAGTATAGGGGTATACAGGGGGACCTCTCATACAGTGACACTGAGTATAGGGATATACAGGGGGGGACTCCTCATACAGTGACACTGAGTATAGGGGTATACAGGGGGACTCCTCATACAGTGACACTGAGTATAGGGATATACAGGGGGGACTCCTCATACAGTGACACTGAGTATATGGATATACAGAGGGGACTCCTCATACAGTGACACTGAGTATAGGGATATACAGAGGGGACTCCTCATACAGTGACACTGAGTATAGGGGTATACAGGGGGTACTCCTCATACAGTGACACTGAGTATAGGGATATACAGGGGGGACTCCTCATACAGTGACACTGAGAATAGGGATATAATAGCACAGGGGGGACTCCTCATACAGTGACACTGAGTATAGGGATATACAGGGGGGACTCCTCATACAGTGACACTGAGTATAGGGGTATACAGGGGTGACTCCTCATACAGTGACACTGAGTATAGGGGTATACAGGGGGACTCCTCATACAGTGACACTGAGTATAGGGGTATACAGGGGGACTCCTCATACAGTGACACTGAGTATAGAGATATAATAGCACAAGGGGGACTCCTCATACAGTGACACTGAGTATAGGGGTATACAGGGAGGACTCTTCATACAGTTACACTGAGTATAGGGGTATATAGGGGGACTCCTCATACAGTGACACTGAGTATAGGGGTATACAGGGGGACTCCTCATACAGTGACACTGAGTATAGGGATATACAGGGGGGACTCCTCATACAGTGACACTGAGTATAGGGGTATACAGGGGGACTCCTCATACAGTGACACTGAGTATAGGGGTATACAGGGGGACTCCTCATACAGTGACACTGAGTATAGAGATATAATAGCACAAGGGGGACTCCTCATACAGTGACACTGAGTATAGGGGTATACAGGGAGGACTCTTCATACAGTGACACTGAGTATAGGGGTATATAGGGGGACTCCTCATACAGTGACACTGAGTATAGGGGTATACAGGGGGACTCCTCATACAGTGACACTGAGTATAGGGATATACAGGGGGGACTCCTCATACAGTGACACTGAGTATAGGGGTATACAGGGGGACTCCTCATACAGTGACACTGAGTATAGGGATATACAGGGGGGACTCCTCATACAGTGACACTGAGTATAGGGATATACAGAGGGGACTCCTCATACAGTGACACTGAGTATAGGGATATACAGAGGGGACTCCTCATACAGTGACACTGAGTATAGGGGTATACAGGGGGTACTCCTCATACAGTGACACTGAGTATAGGGATATACAGGGGGGACTCCTCATACAGTGACACTGAGAATAGGGATATAATAGCACAGGGGGGACTCCTCATACAGTGACACTGAGTATAGGGATATACAGGGGTGACTCCTCATACAGTGACACTGAGTATAGGGATATACAGAGGGGACTCCTCATACAGTGACACTGAGTATAGGGATATACAGAGGGGACTCCTCATACAGTGACACTGAGTATAGGGGTATACAGGGGGACTCATCATACAGTGACACTGAGTATAGGGATATACAGGGGGACTCCTCATACAGTGACACTGAGTATAGGGATATACAGGGGGGACTCCTCATACAGTGACACTGAGTATAGGGGTATACAGGGGGACTCATCATACAGTGACACTGAGTATAGGGATATACAGGGGGACTCCTCATACAGTGACACTGAATATAGGGATATACAGGGGGGACTCCTCATACAGTGACACTGAGTATAGGGATATACAGAGGGGACTCCTCATACAGTGACACTGAGTATAGGGATATACAGGGGGGACTCCTCATACAGTGACACTGAGTATATGGATATACAGAGGGGACTCCTCATACAGTGACACTGAGTATAGGGATATACAGAGGGGACTCCTCATACAGTGACACTGAGTATAGGGGTATACAGGGGGTACTCCTCATACAGTGACACTGAGTATAGGGATATACAGGGGGGACTCCTCATACAGTGACACTGAGAATAGGGATATAATAGCACAGGGGGGACTCCTCATACAGTGACACTGAGTATAGGGATATACAGGGGGGACTCCTCATACAGTGACACTGAGTATAGGGGTATACAGGGGTGACTCCTCATACAGTGACACTGAGTATAGGGGTATACAGGGGGACTCCTCATACAGTGACACTGAGTATAGGGGTATACAGGGGGACTCCTCATACAGTGACACTGAGTATAGAGATATAATAGCACAAGGGGGACTCCTCATACAGTGACACTGAGTATAGGGGTATACAGGGAGGACTCTTCATACAGTTACACTGAGTATAGGGGTATACAGGGGGTACTCCTCATACAGTGACACTGAGTATAGGGATATACAGGGGGGACTCCTCATACAGTGACACTGAGAATAGGGATATAATAGCACAGGGGGGACTCCTCATACAGTGACACTGAGTATAGGGATATACAGGGGGGACTCCTCATACAGTGACACTGAGTATAGGGGTATACAGGGGTGACTCCTCATACAGTGACACTGAGTATAGGGGTATACAGGGGGACTCCTCATACAGTGACACTGAGTATAGGGGTATACAGGGAGGACTCTTCATACAGTGACACTGCGTATAGGGGTATATAGGGGGACTCCTCATACAGTGACACTGAGTATAGGGGTATACAGGGGGACTCCTCATACAGTGACACTGAGTATAGGGATATACAGGGGGGACTCCTCATACAGTGACACTGAGTATAGGGATATACAGAGGGGACTCCTCATACAGTGACACTGAGTATAGGGATATACAGAGGGGACTCCTCATACAGTGACACTGAGTATAGGGGTATACAGGGGGACTCCTCATACAGTGACACTGAGTATAGGGATATACAGAGGGGACTCCTCATACAGTGACACTGAGTATAGGGATATACAGAGGGGACTCCTCATACAGTGACACTGAGTATAGGGGTATACAGGGGGACTCCTCATACAGTGACACTGAGTATAGGGATATACAGAGGGGACTCCTCATACAGTGACACTGAGTATAGGGATATACAGAGGGTACTCCTCATACAGTGACACTGAGTATAGGGATATACAGGGGGGACTCCTCATACAGTGACACTGAGAATAGGGATATAATAGCACAGGGGGGACTCCTCATACAGTGACACTGAGTATAGGGATATACAGGGGGGACTCCTCATACAGTGACACTGAGTATAGGGGTATACAGGGGTGACTCCTCATACTGTGACACTGAGTATAGGGGTATACAGGGGGACTCCTCATACAGTGACACTGAGTATAGGGGTATACAGGGGGACTCCTCATACAGTGACACTGAGTATAGGGGTATACAGGGAGGACTCTTCATACAGTGACACTGAGTATAGGGGTATATAGGGGGACTCCTCATACAGTGACACTGAGTATAGGGGTATACAGGGGGACTCCTCATACAGTGACACTGAGTATAGGGATATACAGGGGGGGACTCCTCATACAGTGACACTGAGTATAGGGGTATACAGGGGGACTCCTCATACAGTGACACTGAGTATAGGGATATACAGGGGGGACTCCTCATACAGTGACACTGAGTATATGGATATACAGAGGGGACTCCTCATACAGTGACACGGAGTATAGGGATATACAGAGGGGACTCCTCATACAGTGACACTGAGTATAGGGGTATACAGGGGGTACTCCTCATACAGTGACACTGAGTATAGGGATATACAGGGGGGACTCCTCATACAGTGACACTGAGAATAGGGATATAATAGCACAGGGGGGACTCCTCATACAGTGACACTGAGTATAGGGATATACAGGGGGGACTCCTCATACAGTGACACTGAGTATAGGGGTATACAGGGGTGACTCCTCATACAGTGACACTGAGTATAGGGGTATACAGGGGGACTCCTCATACAGTGACACTGAGTATAGGGGTATACAGGGGGACTCCTCATACAGTGACACTGAGTATAGAGATATAATAGCACAAGGGGGACTCCTCATACAGTGACACTGAGTATAGGGGTATACAGGGAGGACTCTTCATACAGTGACACTGAGTATAGGGGTATATAGGGGGACTCCTCATACAGTGACACTGAGTATAGGGGTATACAGGGGGACTCCTCATACAGTGACACTGAGTATAGGGATATACAGGGGGGACTCCTCATACAGTGACACTGAGTATAGGGGTATACAGGGGGACTCCTCATAGTGACACTGAGTATAGGGGTATACAGGGGGACTCCTCATACAGTGACACTGAGTATAGAGATATAATAGCACAAGGGGGACTCCTCCTACAGTGACACTGAGTATAGGGGTATACAGGGAGGACTCTTCATACAGTGACACTGAGTATAGGGGTATACAGGGGGACTCCTCATACAGTGACACGGAGTATAGAGATATAATAGCACAAGGGGGACTCCTCATGCAGTGACACTGAGTATAGGGGTATACAGGGAGGACTCTTCATACAGTGACACTGAGTATAGGGGTATATAGGGGGACTCCTCATACAGTGACACTGAGTATAGGGGTATACAGGGGGACTCCTCATACAGTGACACTGAGTATAGGGATATACAGGGGGGACTCCTCATACAGTGACACTGAGTATAGGGATATACAGAGGGGACTCCTCATACAGTGACACTGAGTATAGGGATATACAGAGGGGACTCCTCATACAGTGACACTGAGTATAGGGGTATACAGGGGGACTCCTCATACAGTGACACTGAGTATAGGGATATACAGAGGGGACTCCTCATACAGTGACACTGAGTATAGGGATATACAGAGGGGACTCCTCATACAGTGACACTGAGTATAGGGGTATACAGGGGGACTCCTCATACAGTGACACTGAGTATAGGGATATACAGAGGGGACTCCTCATACAGTGACACTGAGTATAGGGATATACAGAGGGTACTCCTCATACAGTGACACTGAGTATAGGGATATACAGGGGGGACTCCTCATACAGTGACACTGAGAATAGGGATATAATAGCACAGGGGGGACTCCTCATACAGTGACACTGAGTATAGGGATATACAGGGGGGACTCCTCATACAGTGACACTGAGTATAGGGGTATACAGGGGTGACTCCTCATACAGTGACACTGAGTATAGGGGTATACAGGGGGACTCCTCATACAGTGACACTGAGTATAGGGGTATACAGGGGGACTCCTCATACAGTGACACTGAGTATAGGGGTATACAGGGAGGACTCTTCATACAGTGACACTGAGTATAGGGGTATATAGGGGGACTCCTCATACAGTGACACTGAGTATAGGGGTATACAGGGGGACTCCTCATACAGTGACACTGAGTATAGGGATATACAGGGGGGGACTCCTCATACAGTGACACTGAGTATAGGGGTATACAGGGGGACTCCTCATACAGTGACACTGAGTATAGGGATATACAGGGGGGACTCCTCATACAGTGACACTGAGTATATGGATATACAGAGGGGACTCCTCATACAGTGACACTGAGTATAGGGATATACAGAGGGGACTCCTCATACAGTGACACTGAGTATAGGGGTATACAGGGGGTACTCCTCATACAGTGACACTGAGTATAGGGATATACAGGGGGGACTCCTCATACAGTGACACTGAGAATAGGGATATAATAGCACAGGGGGGACTCCTCATACAGTGACACTGAGTATAGGGATATACAGGGGGGACTCCTCATACAGTGACACTGAGTATAGGGGTATACAGGGGTGACTCCTCATACAGTGACACTGAGTATAGGGGTATACAGGGGGACTCCTCATACAGTGACACTGAGTATAGGGGTATACAGGGGGACTCCTCATACAGTGACACTGAGTATAGAGATATAATAGCACAAGGGGGACTCCTCATACAGTAACACTGAGTATAGGGGTATACAGGGAGGACTCTTCATACAGTGACACTGAGTATAGGGGTATATAGGGGGACTCCTCATACAGTGACACTGAGTATAGGGGTATACAGGGGGACTCCTCATACAGTGACACTGAGTATAGGGGTATACAGGGGGACTCCTCATACAGTGACACTGAGTATAGAGATATAATAGCACAAGGGGGACTCCTCATACAGTAACACTGAGTATAGGGGTATACAGGGAGGACTCTTCATACAGTGACACTGAGTATAGGGGTATATAGGGGGACTCCTCATACAGTGACACTGAGTATAGGGGTATACAGGGGGACTCCTCATACAGTGACACTGAGTATAGGGATATACAGGGGGGACTCCTCATACAGTGACACTGAGTATAGGGGTATATAGGGGGACTCCTCATACAGTGACACTGAGTATAGGGGTATACAGGGGGACTCCTCATACAGTGACACTGAGTATAGGGATATACAGGGGGGGACTCCTCATACAGTGACACTGAGTATAGGGGTATACAGGGGGACTCCTCATACAGTGACACTGAGTATAGGGATATACAGGGGGGACTCCTCATACAGTGACACTGAGTATAGGGATATACAGAGGGGACTCCTCATACAGTGACACTGAGTATAGGGATATACAGAGGGGACTCCTCATACAGTGACACTGAGTATAGGGGTATACAGGGGGTACTCCTCATACAGTGACACTGAGTATAGGGATATACAGGGGGGACTCCTCATACAGTGACACTGAGAATAGGGATATAATAGCACAGGGGGGACTCCTCATACAGTGACACTGAGTATAGGGATATACAGGGGTGACTCCTCATACAGTGACACTGAGTATAGGGATACACAGAGGGGACTCCTCATACAGTGACACTGAGTATAGGGATATACAGAGGGGACTCCTCATACAGTGACACTGAGTATAGGGGTATACAGGGGGACTCATCATACAGTGACACTGAGTATAGGGATATACAGGGGGACTCCTCATACAGTGACACTGAGTATAGGGATATACAGGGGGGACTCCTCATACAGTGACACTGAGTATAGGGATATACAGAGGGGACTCCTCATACAGTGACACTGAGTATAGGGATATACAGGGGGGACTCCTCATACAGTGACACTGAGTATAGGGGTATACAGGGGGACTCATCATACAGTGACACTGAGTATAGGGGTATACAGGGGGGACTCCTCATACAGTGACACTGAGTATAGGGGTATACAGGGGGACTCATCATACAGTGACACTGAGTATAGGGGTATACAGGGGGGACTCCTCATACAGTGACACTGAGTATAGGGATATATACAGGGGGGACTCCTCATACAGTGACACTGAGTATAGGGGTATACAGGGGGACTCATCATACATTGACACTGAGTATAGGGGTATACAGGGGGGACTCCTCATACAGTGACACTGAGTATAGGGATATACAGGGGGACTCCTCATACAGTGACACTGAGTATAGGGGTATACAGGGGGGACTCCTCATACAGTGACACTGAGTATAGGGGTATACAGGGGGACTCATCATACAGTGACACTGAGTATAGGGATATACAGGGGGACTCCTCATACAGTGACAGAGTATAGGGATATACAGGGGGGACTCCTCATACAGTGACACTGAGTATAGGGATATACAGGGGGGACTCCTCATACAGTGACACTGAGTATAGGGGTATACAGGGGGACTCATCATACAGTGACACTGAGTATAGGGATATACAGGGGGGACTCCTCATACAGTGACACTGAGTATAGGGGTATACAGGGGGACTCATCATACAGTGACACTGAGTATAGGGGTATACAGGGGGGACTCCTCATACAGTGACACTGAGTATAGGGGTATACAGGGGGACTCATCATACAGTGACACTGAGTATAGGGGTATACAGGGGGGACTCCTCATACAGTGACACTGAGTATAGGGGTATACAGGGGGACTCATCATACAGTGACACTGAGTATAGGGATATACAGGGGGGACTCCTCATACAGTGACACTGAGTATAGGGGTATACAGGGGGACTCATCATACATTGACACTGAGTATAGGGGTATACAGGGGGGACTCCTCATACAGTGACACTGAGTATAGGGATATAATAGCACAGGGGTCTCACCTGTCTCTCTGGCTTTATACCTCATTTATATCACATACAGTTACATACAGCTGCTGCCTGGGAGTGAAGTGATTTCTTACCACTAGAGGTCAGTCTGTCCCTCACATTGTGAATCTGCTGTCTGTAGAAGTAAAATTACAAACAGTGCGCCATTATGTCGTAGCCGATGTTGTGAGTGTGGTGGAGCGAGTGTGACGGACACCAGTAAGATGGCGGCCGGTGCGGAGAGCGAGGATCTCACAGCGTCTCCCTCTAGCACGGCCGAGGCTCTGAGCATGCGCACTAGCAGCAGGGAGAGAACCGGCCCTGCCGCCCTATAGGCAGACAATGGGAGGGAGGACTCGGCGATGGGGTGGGCGTGTCTTAGGAGGCCCGGCCAATCAGCGCGCAGACACGCGCTGTCAGAGAATGGCGGGAAGGCGGTGATTACCTCAGGCTCAGGCACGTGATGAGGAGTCCCCGGGGGGGGGGGATAGGAGCGGAGTGACGGGGGATGGGGCAGCAGATGGTGTCACACAGGGGGCAGATGTCTCCAGAGCCGGCCCGTGTGTGTCTCTAATAGATATATATATATATATAGTGTGTATATGCTGCATCTGTGTGTCTCTAGATAGAGATATATAGTGTGTGTATATATATATATATATATATATATATATGTATGTTACATGTGTGTAAATGCATATGTAGATAGAGACCAGTAAGTAAGCGTAGCAGCCATTACTGGCGTGGATAATAAGACAATGGCGTAATGAGAGTCCGGATAAGGATTGGAACATGAATGTACAGGTCAGCGCCGTAGTATGGCGACCACTGCCCCGCCACCACCCAGAATTCCCTGCTGCCCAATCCCCCTGACTGTTCTTCCATGAGCGGCCTAAACCAACGGCCCAAATGCTGAAACCATTCGGAGGACGCTCCCATGATGCCTTGCAGAGCCGGCGTCCGGTCAGTAGGATGAATCCTGCCTGCCGCACTGCCCAGCTTGCGTCCCTGGTACATGCAAATGTAATAAGCACAGGAAGCATTATAACAATCCAGCACAAAGGACCGGACAGCAAGACCACGATGAACGCCGGGGGCCCTGGTTCCGACAGAAGCCGCAAAGCGCAGATGACAAGGGACACCCAGCGATAAAGCCGCATTTACGCCAGAGTGTGCAATAGTATCACATCAAACCAAAAGCGTTGTCTATGTACCAATAACTTATTATAGTCCCCCCCCGCCCCCCCCATCTTCTTAGAGGGAACTGTGATTTCTCTGACGTCCTAGTGCATGCTGGGTACTCTGTAAGGCCCTTTGTGGGGTCCTGTCCTCAGTCAGAGCATTCCCTGTGTGTGTGCGGTGTGTCGGTACGGCTGTGTCGACATGTTTGATGAGGAAGGTTACGTGGAGGCGGAGCAGGGCCGATAAGTGTGATGTCGCCCCCTGTGGGGCCAACACCGGAGTGGATGGATATGTGGAAGGTTTTAACCGACAGTGTCAACTCATTATATAAAGGTTTGACGACGTGACAACCATGGGACAGTCGGCAGCTCAGTCCGTACCTGCCCAGGCGTCTCAGAGGCCATCAGGGGCTCAAAAACGCCCGCTGACTCAGATGGCAAACACAGATGTCGACACGGAGTCTGACTCCAGTGTCGAGGATGAGATAAATGTACAGTCCACAAGGGCCATCCGATGTATGATTACGGCTCTGAAAGATGTTTTACACATTGCTGACATAAACCCGGTTACCACAAAAAAGGGTATTATGTTTAGGGAGAAAAAACATCCAATGACTTTTCCCCCATCTGACGAGTTGAATGAACTGTGTGAAGAAACGTGGTGTTCCCCTGATAAAAGACTGGCGTACCTTTTCCCGCCAACGGATAGGTTACGTTGGGAAACATCCCCTAGGGTGAGGCGCTCACACGTTTATATAAAAAGGTGGCACTGCCCTCTCAGGATACGGCCGCCTTAAAGGAGCTTGCAGATAAAAAGCAGGAGGCTATCCTGAAGTCTGTATATACACACTCAGGTACTATACTGAGACCTGCAATTGCTTCGGCATGGATGTGTAGTGCTGCAGCCGCATGGTCTGATACCCTGGTTAACAACATTGATACCCTCGACAGGGATACTATTTTGCTAACTTAAGGATGTAGTCCTATATATGAGGGATGCACAGAGGGATATTTGCCGACTGGCATCCAGAATAAATGCAATGTCCATTTCTGCCAGGAGAGTATTATGGACTCGGCAGTGGACAGGTGATGCTGATTCTAAAAGGCACATGGAGGTTTTGCCTTATAAGGGTTCCCTCACAGCCTAAGAAAGCACCGTATTATCAGGTACAGTCCTTTCGGGCCCAGAAAGGCAAGCGGGTCAGAGGCGCTTCCTTTCTGTCCAGAGGCAAGGGAAGAGGAAAAAAGCTGCACCAGACAGCCAGTTCCCATGAACAAAAATCCTCCCCTGCTTCCACTAAGTCCACCGCATGACGCGGGGGCTCCACAGGCGGTGCCAGGTGCGGTGGGGGCGCGTCTCCGGAACTTCAGTGACGAGTGGGTTCGCTCACAGGTGGATCCCGGGGTTCTGCAAGTAGTATCACAGGGATACAAGCTGGAGTTCGAGTCGACTCCCCGTCGCCGTTACCTCAAATCAGCCTTGCCTTCTGCTCTCAGAGAAAGGGACGTAGTACTGGCGGCTATTCACAAGCTGCATCTTCAGCAGGTGATAAACAAGGTACCCCTCCTTCAACAGGGACGGGGTTACTATTCCACAATGTTTGTGGTACCGAAACCAGACGGTTCGGTGAGACCCATTCTAAAATTGAAATCCTTGAACATTTATATAAGAAAGTTCAAGTTCAAAATGGAATCGCTTAGGGCGGTTATTGCAAGCCTGGATGAGGGGGATTTTATGGTGTCACTGGACATCAAGGATGCTTACCTGCATGTCCCCATTTATCCACCTCACCAGGAGTACCTCAGGTTTGTGGTACAGGACTGTCATTACCAATTCCAGACGTTGCCGTTTGGTCTGTCCACGGCACCACGGGTATTTACCAAGGTAATGGCCGAAATGAGGATGCTCCTCCGAAAGAAGGGAGTCATAATTATCCCGTACTTGGACGATCTCCTTATAAAGACGAGGTCCAAAGAGCAGTTGCTAGTCAGCGTAGCACTATCTCAGGAAGTGCTGCATCAGCACGGCTGGATTCTGAATATCCCAAAGTCACAGCTGATTCCTGCGACGCGTCTGCTGTTCTTGGGCTTGATTCTGGACACAGAACAGAAGAAGGTGTTTCTCCCGGAGGAGAAGGCCCAGGAATTATCATCTCTGGTCAGGAACCTCCTGAAACCAAAGTAGGTGTCGGTGAATCACTGCACGCGAGTCCTGGGAAAGATGGTAGCTTCTTACGAAGCAATTCCCTTCGGCAGGTTCCATGCAAGGATCTTGCAGTGGGATCTGTTAGACAAGGGGTCTGGATCGCATCTCCAGATGCATTGGTTGATCACCCTGTCCCCGAGGGCCAGGGTGTCTCTGCTGTGGTGGCTGCAGAGTACTCATCTGCTCAAAGGCCGCAGAATCGACATACAGGACTGGGTCCTAGTGACCACGGATGCAAGCCTCCGAGGTTGGGGGGCAGTCACCCAGGGAAGAAACTTCCAAGGAGTATGGTACAGTCAGGAAACTTCCCTACACATAAATATTCTGGAACTAAGGGCCAATTACAACGCCCTAAGTCAAGCAGAACCCCTGCTTCAAAACCAACCAGTTCTGATTCAGTCAGACAACATTACAGCGGTCGCCCATGTAAACTGCCAGGGCGGCACAAGAAGCAGGATGGCAATGGCAGAAGCCACAAGAATTCTTCGATGGGCGGAGAATCACGTGATAGCACTGTCAGCAGTGTTCATTCCGGGAGTGGACAACTGGGTAGCAGACTTCCTCAGCAGGCACGACCTCCACCCGGGAGAGTGGGGACTTCATCCAGAAGTCTTCAAGCTGATTGTAAATCGCTGGGAACGGCCACAGGTGGACATGATGGCGTCCCACCTCAACAAAAAGCTAAAAAGATATTGCGCCAGGTCAAGGGACCCTCAGGCGATAGTTGTGGACGCTCTAGTGACACCGTGGGTGTACCAGTCGGTGTATGTGTTCCCTCCTCTTACTCTCATACCCAAGGTACTGAGGATAATAAGGAAAAGGGGAGTAAGAACTATACTTATTGTTCCGGATTGGCCAAGAAGAACTTGGTACCCAGAACTTCAGGAAATGATCTCAGAGGACCCATGGCCTCTGCCGCTCAGACAGGACCTACTACAGCAGGGGCCCTGTCTGTTCCAAGACTTACCGTGGCTGCGTTTGACGGCATGGTGGTTGAACGCCGGATCCTAAAGGAAAAGGGCATTCCAGATGAAGTCATTCCTACGCTGATAGAAGCTAGGAAGGATGTGACAGCCAACGGAGGAATTTCAGCTGGGTCGATTTCTGCACTTCCTACAGTCAGGAGTGACTATGGGCCTAAAATTGTGTTCCATAAAAGTCCAGATTTCGGCCCTGTCTATTTTCTTTCAAAAAGAACTGGCTTCACTGTCTGAAGTTCAGATGTTTGTTAAGGGAGTGCTGCATATTCAGCCCCCCTTTTGTGCCTCCAGTGGCACCTTGGGATCTCAATGTTGTGTTGGATTTCCTAAAATCACATTGGTTTGAGCCACTTAAAACCGTGGAGCTACAATATCTCACGTGGAAAAAGGTCATGCTGTTGGCCTTGGTTTCGGCTAGGCGTGTGTCAGAATTGGCAGCTTTGTCATGTAAAAGCCCTTATCTGATTTTCCATATGGACAGGGCAGAATTGAGGACTCGTCCCCAATTTCTCCCAAAGGTGGTATTATCGTTTCATTTGAACCAGCCTATTGTGGTGCCTGCGGCTACTAGGGACTTGGAGGATTCCAAGATGCTGTACGTAGTCCGGGCCATAAAAATGTATGTTTCTGGGACAGCTGGAGTCAGAAAAACTGACTCGTTATTTATCCTGCATGCACCCAACAAGCTGGGTGCTCCTGCTTCAAAGCAGACTATTGCTCGCTGGATCTGTAGCACGATTCAACTTGCACATTCTGTGGCTGGACTGCCGCATCCTAAATCAGTAAAAGCCCATTCCACGAGGAAAGTGGGCTCTTCTTGGGCGGCTGCCCGAGGGGTCTCGGCTTTACAACTTTGCCGAGATGCTACTTGGTCGGGTTCAAACACATTTGCAAAATTCTACAAGTTTGATACCCTGGCTGAGGAGGACCTTGAGTTTGCTCATTCGGTGCTGCAGAGTCATCCGCACTGTCCCGCCCGTTTGGGAGCTTTGGTATAATCCCCATGGTCCTTACGGAGTACCCAGCATCCACTAGGACGTCAGAGAAAATAAGAATTTACTCACCGGTAATTCTATTTCTCGTAGTCTGTAGTGAATGCTGGGCGCCCGTCCCAAGTGCGGACTCTCTGCAATACTTGTATATAGTTATTGCTTAACTAAAGGGTTATTGTTATGAGTCATCTGTTAATGAGGCTCATTTGTTATTCATACTGTTAACTGGGTATAGTATCACAAGTTGTACGGTGTGATTGGTGTGACTGGTATGAGTCTTACCCTGGATTCCAAATCCTTTCCTTGTAATGTCAGCTCTTCCGGGCACAGTTTCCCTAACTGAGGTCTGGAGGAGGGGCATAGAGGGAGGAGCCAGTGCACACCATATAGTACCTAATCTTTCTTATAGAGTGCCCAGTCTCCTGCGGAGCCCGTCTATTCCCCATGGTCCTTACGGAGTACCCAGCATCCACTACGGACTACAAGAAATAGAATTACCGGTGAGTAAATTCTTATTTTATGGGCGTATAACGGGAGTTATGTTTACCCTGCTGCGCAATCTCTAGTTTTGCTACTGGCGGATTGTTATCATCTACCACAGAATGGGCCTTTTCTATGGAGGACTCATTAGCAGCTATCTGCTGTTTCAGCGTCCTGCTGGTGGTGCCTGCATCGGCCATATTGCGTGGTCATGTGATAAGGAGCCCAACATAATGACTTCACCGCACAGATGACGCTTCATTTAAAATAGTTTTCCAGAAACTTTTCATAAGTAGCGACTGGACACACCCATGACACTAAACACCTGTAATGTATCTAGGGTTGCAGTGAAATGTGCATTTTAATGACACTCCTGTCTGATTTAATAACTTATTATTACCAGTTATTTATATAGCGCACACATATTCCGTAGCGCTTTACAGATAATATTTTGGCCATTAACATCGGTCCCTGCCCCAGTGGAGCTTACGCTCTATATTCTCTACCACACTTACACACGCTAGGGTTCATTTTTGTTGGGAGCCAATTAACCTACCAGTATATTTTTGGATTGTGGGAGGAAACCCACACAAGTACGGGGAGAATATACAACATCCACACAGGGCCATGGCGGGAATTGAACCTATGACCTCAGTGCTGTGAGGTAGTAATGCTAACCACTACACCATCCGTACTGCCCAATAATGAAGTCCTTAATATTGTTGCTTCTGTTATATTTTTTTGACAAATTGGACTCATTGTTTCATCACACTGGATAATATGCTAATGTCATAAAATCATGTAACGGAGAAAAGCAGAGGAAACTGTGTGATAGGGCAAAATATTGACTGCTAAAAAACCCAGAAACTATCTAATGTTCATGAATCTTTGGTATTTAGTGTTATAAGAATGTATCCAACCTAAAGGTGACTACCAAAGCTTTAAATTGGAATAAACTTTCATCAGCAATCCCGATCAATATGGGATATGTGAAGGTTACATAGACAGTGAGGTTGAAAAGAGGCAAAATGCCCATTGGGTTCCAGTGGCAAACGCAGGATTTCTGAGGGGGTTTCCAAATGCAGTCCACAATCAGCCTCTCTGGAACATTAGAGCAAGTGTGGGAGTCTGGGGGAGTGGTAATAGAACCTAATAATAACCCTGGACATTAATGGTCTTTTTATACACTGGATATGGTATGGAATACAGTATTAATATTTAATACTGTAGATGGTCTATAGGATGTATCAGACATTTAAATAATATAAAATAAGTGGTCAGGAAAAGATTAAACATCCTGTAAAAAATAATTAAACATAATAGAACCAGTCCTGCACTTTCAAAACTCACATTCTCCCACCTCATGGTAAGGCTCCTGTCTCTTCTTCCTGGTAGATACTCTCTGATCCAGGGTACTGATTGAGGAGTCAGATTCACACACACACAGCAAACTCCGTAGAAGAAGCTGCTACCACTGTGCAGCAACTCTGCTCTGTCCGTTACACTGCATGATGTTTCTGCAGCACTAGTAATCTAATCATATTATTTCTCTAACGTCCTAGTGGATGCTGGGGACTTCGTAAGGACCATGGGGAATAGACTGGCTCCGCAGGAGACAGGACACTTTAAGAAAGAATTTGGATTCTGGTGTGCTCTGGCTCCTCCCTCTATGTTCCTCCTCCAGACCTCAGTTAGAATCTGTGCCCGGACGAGCTGGGTGCATTTTAGTGAGCTCTCCTGAGCTTGCTATAAGAAAGTATTTTGTTAGGTTTTTTAGTTTCAGGGAGCTCTGCTGGCAACAGACTCCCTGCATCGTGGGACTGAGGGGAGAGAAGCAGCCCTACTCTCTGCAGATAGGTTGCGCTTCTTAGGCTACTGGACACCATTAGCTGCAGAGGGATCGTACACAGGATCTCACCCTTTGTCGACCGATCCCAGAGCCGCGCCGCCGTCCCCCTCGCAGAGCCGGAAGACAGAAGCCGGGTGAGCATGAGAAGCAAGAAGAGTTCGAAATCGGCAGCAGAATACTCCGGTCTACACTGAGGTAGCGCACAGCACTGCAGCTGTGCACCATTGCTCCCACACACACCTCACATACTCCGGTCACTGTAAGGGCGCAGGGGGGGGGGGGGCGCCCTGGGCAGCAATTAGAGACCTCTTTGGCAAAAGTTTACATAATATACAGTTGGGCACTGTATGTATGAGCCCCCGCCAAAAATTGTACATGAAAGCGGGACAGAAGCCCGCCGTCGAGGGGGCGGGGCTTCCTCCACAGCACTAACCAGCGCCATGTTTTTTCTCCACAGCACCACTGAGAGAAAGCTCCCCAGTCTCTCCCCTGCAGTTACACGGTAGAATAGGGTAAAAAGAGAGGGGGGGCACATAATTAGGCACAAAAATTCAATATAAACAGCAGCTACTGGGTTAACATTAAGTTACTGTGTTATTCCTGGGTTAATAGCGCTGGGGGGTGTGCTGGCATACTCTCTCTCTCTGTCTCTCCAAAGGGCCTTGTGGGGGAATTGTCTTCAGATGAGCATTCCCTGAGTGTGTGGTGTATCGGTACGTGTGTGTCGACATGTCTGAGGTAAAAGGCTCCCCTAAGGAGGAGATAGAGCAAATATGTGTGTGAGAGGGTGTCGCCGTCGACAACGCCGACACCTGTTTGGATATGTGTAAGTGCTAAGGTGAATTTATTGCACAAAAGATTAGAGAACAGACAGGAAATCTACCCATGTCTGTCCCTATGTCACAGAGTCTCTCAATGATCACTGTCCAAAATAATAGACACTGATATCGACACGGAGTTTGACTCCAGTGTCGACTACGATAATGCAAAGTTACAGCCAAATGGCAGAAAAGTATTCAATATATGATTATTGTAATAAAAGATGATTTGCATATCACTGATGACTCATCTGTCCCTGACACAAGGGTACACATGTTAAGGGGAAGAAAGCTGAGGTAAATTTCCCTCCTCTCATGAGGAAAAACAGTGGGAATCTCCAGACAAGAGACGGCAGCTTCCCACAAGAGAATTCTCAGGGAGTATCCTTTCCCCACTAGGGCCAGGATAGGATGGGAATCTTCCCCTAGGGTGTCACGTTTGCCCAGAAGGTAGCCCTGACGTAACCGCTATCCTCAGGGATCCTGCAGATAGCGTGCACATTCTGGTACACTACTCAGACCGGCGATTGTGTCGGCATGGGTTTATAGCGCTGTGGCAGCGTGGACAGGTACCTTGTCAGCAGAGATTGAGACCCTAGTATGTATATAGATATATATATGTGTATATATAGATATATATATATATATATATATATATATTAAAGATGCTGTGTAAGAGATATGTATATATAAAACATGCCCAAACAGACATGAGTATACTGGGTCCTAGAATCAAAGCTATGTCGATTTCTGCTTGACGTGTCCTGTAGAATATGCAATGGACAGATGATGCCGACTTAAGAGGCATATGGAAGGCTGTGGATTGTGTGGAGAAGGGTCTCGGACCTGGTCTCCACAGCTATAGCTGGTAATTCTGATATTTTGCCTTATATTCCTGCACAGCCTAGGAAAGCACGACATTATCAAATGCAGCCTTTCGAATAAAGAAACAAGAAAATCCAAGGTGTGTCCTTTCTTGCCAGAGGAGGGGGCAGAGGAAAGAAGCTGCACAACACAGCTAGTTCCCAGGAACAGAAGTCCTCCCCAGCCTCTACAAAAATCCACCGTATGTCGCTGGGGCTCCACAGGCGGAGCTAGGCCCGGTGGGGGCACGCCTTCGTAAGTTCAGCCACAAGTGGGTTCACTCCCTGTTAGATCCCTGGGCAATAGATAGTGTCTCAGGGATACAAGCTGGACTTTCAGAAGATGCCCCCTCACCGACGGACCTGCCGGCTTTCCCCTACGAGAGGGAAACAGTGTTAACTGCAATTCACAAATTGTATCTTCACCAGGTGGTGGTCAAGGTTCCCCTCCTTCAACAAGGAGGGGGTTATTATTCGACCATGTTTTAATCCCGAAACCAGACGGTTCGGTCAGACCCATATTGAATTTAAAATCCCTGAACATATACCTGAAAAGGTTCAAGTTCAAGATGGAATCGCTAAGAGCGGTCATTGCAAGCCTGAAAGGGGGAGATTTTATGGTGACTCGGGACATAAGGGATGCATACCTTAATGTCCCCATTTATCCACCTCATCAGGCGTACCTCAGAATTGCTGTACGGGATTGTCATTACCAATTTCAGACGTTGCCGTTTGGTCTCTCCACGGCCTAGAGAATATTCACCAAGGTAATGGCGTAAATGATGGTGCTCCTGCGGAAGCAAGGTGTCACTATTATCACGTACTTGGACGATCTCATAAAAGCAAGATTAAGAGAGCAGTTGCTGAACAGCGTATCACTTTCTCTGGAAGTGTAACGGCAACACGGCTGGATTCTATATACTTCAAAGTTGCAGTTGGTTCCTACAGCTCATCTGCCTCTCCTAGGCATGATCCTAGACACAGACCAGAAAAGGGTTTATCTCCCGATAGAGAGAGCTCAGGAGCTCGTGACACTGGTCAGGAATCTATTAAAACCAAAACAGGTGTCAGTGCATCACTGCACTCGAGTCTTGGGAAGGAGGGTGGCATCATACGAGGCCATTCCCTTTGGCAGGTTCCTTGCGAGGACCTTCCAATGGGACTTACTGGACAAGTGGTCCGGATTACATCTTCAGATGTATCGGTTAATCACCCTATCCCCCAGGGCCAGGGTGTCTCTCCTGTGGTGGCTGCAGAGTGCTCACCTTCTCGAAGGTCGCAGATTCGGCATTCAGGACTGGGTCCTGGTGGCCACGGATGCAGGCCTCCGAGGGTGGGGGGCAGTCACACAGGGAAGAAATTTCCAAGGGCTGTGGTCAAGGCAGGAGACTTGCCTTCCCATCAATATCCTGGAACTACGTCAAGCGGAGACCCTGCTTCGCGATCAACCGGTTCTGATTCAGTCAGACAATATCACCGCAGTGGCTCATGTAAACCGCCAAGGCGGCACAAGGAGCAGGGTGGCGATGGTAGAAGCCACCAGAATTCTGAATCACGTAAGCGCACTGTCAGCAGTGTTCATTCCGGGAGTGGACAACTGGGAAGCAGACTTCCTCAGCAGGCACGACCTCCACCCGGGAGAGTGGGGACTTCATCAAGGAGTCTTCATGCAGATTTCAAGTCGGTGGGAACTGCCACAGGTGGACATGATGGCATCCCGCTTCAACAAAAAGCTGCAGAAATATGGCGCCAGGTCAAGAGACCCTCAGGCGATAGCTGTGGACGCACTGGTGACACCGTGAGTGTTCCCGTCGGTCTATGTATTTCCTCCTCTTCCTCTCATACCCAAGGTGCTAAGAATCATAAGGAAAAGAGGAGTGAGAACAATACTCATTGTTCAAGATTGGCCACGAGGGACCTGGTATCCAGATCTGCAATAAATGCTCACAGTGGACCCGTGGCCTCTGCCTCTAAGACAGGACTTGTGCAACAGGGGCCCTGTCTGTTACAAGACTTACCGCGGCTGCGTTTGACGGCATGGCGGTAGAACGCCGGAACCTAGCATAAAAAGTCATTCCGGATGAGGTCATTCCTACGCTGATAGAGGCTAGGAAGGATGTGACGGCTCAACATTATCACCGTATATGGCGAAAATATGTTGCTTGGTGTGAGGCCAGGAATGCCCCTATGGAGGAATTCCAGCTGGGCCATTTCCTTCACTTCCTACACTTTGGGCCTGAAATTGGGTTCCATTAAGGTCCAGATTTCGGTCCTATCCATTTTCTTTCAAAAAGAACTGGCTTCTCTTCCTGAAGTTCAGACGTTTGTAAAGGGAGTACTGCATATTCAGCCCCCGTTTGTGCCTCCAGTGGCACCTTGGGATCTTAACGTGGTGTTGAGTTTCCTGAAGTCACCCTGATTTGAGCCAGTCAAAACCGTGGAGTTAAAATATCTCACGTGGAAGGTGGTCATGCTATTAGCCTTGGCTTCAGCTAGACGTGTGCCATTTGTCACATAAAAGCCCCTATCTGGTCTTCCATATAGACAGGGCAGAATTACGGACCCGTCCACAATTTCTGCCAAAAGTGGTGTCATCTTTTCATATGAACCAACCTTTTGTGGTGCCTGTGGTTACTCATGACTTGGAGGATTCAGAGTTACTAGATGTGGTCAGGCCTTTGAAGGTTTATGTAGCCAGAACGGCTAGAGTCAGGAAAACCGAGTCGCTGTTTATCCTGTATGCATCCAACAAGCTTGGGGCGCCTGCTTCAAAGCAAACTTTCTCTGACGTCCTAAGTGGATGCTGGGACTCCGTAAGGACCATGGGGAATAGCGGCTCCGCAGGAGACTGGGCACAACTAAAGAAAGCTTTAGGACTACCTGGTGTGCACTGGCTCCTCCCACTATGACCCTCCTCCAGACCTCAGTTAGAATCTTATGCCCGGCTGAGCTGGATGCACACTAGGGGCTCTCCTGAGCTCCTAGAAAAGAAAGTATATTTTAGGTTTTTTATTTTCAGTGAGATCTGCTGGCAACAGACTCACTGCTACGAGGGACTAAGGGGAGAAGAAGCGAACCTACCTGCTTGCAGCTAGCTTGGGCTTCTTAGGCTACTGGACACCATTAGCTCCAGAGGGATCGAACACAGGGCCCGACCTCGATCGTCCGGAGCCGTGCCGCCGTCCCACTTACAGAGCCAGAAGCAAGAAGTTGGTCCGGAAAATCGGCGACAGAAGACTTCGGTCTTCAACAAGGTAGCGCACAGCACTGCAGCTGTGCGCCATTGCTCCTCACACTCCGGTCACTGATGGGTGCAGGACGCTGGGGGGGGGGGGGGGGCGCCCTGAGCAGCAATATTAACACCTTGGCTGGCAAATCTACACCATATATAGTCAGAAAGGCTATATAGGTGTAAAAATACCCCTGCCAGAGATCCATAAAAAGCGGGAGAAGTCAGCCGAAAAATGGGCGGGGCTAACTCCCTCAGCACACTGGCGCCATTTTTCCCTCACAGCTCCGCTGGAAGGATCGCTCCCAGGCTCTCCCCTGCAGTTCTGACTACAAAAGTGTAAAAAAAGAGGGGGGGGGCACTAAATTTAGGCACAGTATATATATATATATATATATATATATATATATTAAGTAGCTATAAGGGAAAAACACTCAGTTATAGTGTTATCCCTGTGTTATATAGCGCTCTGGTGTGTTCTGGCATACTCTCTCTCTGTCTCCCCAAAGGGCTTTGTGGGGTCCTGTCCTCTGTCAGAGCATTCCCTGTGTGTGTGCGGTGTGTCGGTACGGCTGTGTCGACATGTATGATTAGGAGACTTATGTGGAGGCGGAGCAGATGCCGGTAAATGTGATGTCACCCCCTGCGGGGCAGACACCTGTGTGGATGGACTTATGGAAGGAATTACGTGAAAGTGTCAACTCCTTACATAAAAGGTTTGACGACATGGGACAGCCGGCTTCTCAGCTTGTGCCTGTCCAGGTGTCTCAAAGGCCATCAGGGGCTCTAAAACGCCCGCTACCTCAGATGGCAGACACAGATGTCGACACGGATACTGACTCCAGTGTCGACGACGATGAGACTAATGTAACTTACAATAGAGCCACACGTTACATGATTGAGGCAATGAAAAATGTGTTGCACATTTCTGATATTACCCCAGGTACCACAAAAAAGGGTATTATGTTTGGGGAGAAAAAACTACCAGTAGTTTTTCCCTCATCTGAGGAATTAAATGAAGTGTGTGAATAAGCGTGGGCTTTCCCCGATAAGAAATTGATAATTTCTAAAAGGTTACTACTGACATACCCTTTCCCGCCAGAGGATAGGGCACGTTGGGAAACACCTCCTAGGGTGGATAAAGCGCTCACACGTTTGTCTAAAAAGGTGGCACTACCGTCTCCGGACACGGCCGCCCTCAAGGAACCTGCCGATAGAAAACAGGAGGCTATCCTGAAGTCTGTATACACACACTCAGGCATTATACTGAGACCAGCTATTGCTTCAGCATGGATGTGCAGTGCTGCGGCTGCGTGGTCAGATTCCCTGTCGGAAAATATTGACACCCTAGACAGGGACACTTTATTGCTAACCCTAGAGCATATAAAAGACGCACTGTTATACATGAGGGATGCACAGAGGGATATTTGCCGGCTGGCATCTAAAATAAGTGCATTGTCCATTTCTGCTAGGAGAGGGTTATGGACTCGGCAGTGGACAGGTGATGCAGATTCAAAAAGGCACATGGAAGTTTTGCCTTATAAGGGTGAGGAGTTGTTCGGGGATGGTCTCTCGGACCTCGTTTCCACAGCAACAGCTGGGAAGTCAGCATTTTTACCCCAGGTTCCCTCACAGCCAAAGAAAGCACCGTATTATCAGGTACAGTCCTTTCGGCCCCATAAGGGCAAGCGGGTTAAAGGCGCGTCCTTTCTGCCCAAAGGCAGAGGTCGGGGGAAAAAGCTGCAGCATACAGCCGGTTCCCAGGAGCAAAAGTCCTCCCCCGCTTCTGCCAAGTCCGCCGCATGACGCTGGGGCTCCACAGGCAAAGCCAGGTACGGTGGGGGACCGTCTCAAAAATTTCAGCACTCAGTGGGCTCGCTCACAGGTGGATCCCTGGATCCTTCAAGTAGTATCTCAGGGGTACAAGCTGGAATTCGAGACGTCTCCCCCCCGCCGTTTCCTCAAATCTGCCTTGCCAACAACTCCCTCAGGCAGGGAGGCAGTGTTAGAGGCAATACACAAGCTGTATTCCCAGCAGGTGATAGTCAAGGTGCCCCTCCTTCAACAAGGACGGGGGTACTATTCCACAATGTTTGTGGTACCGAAACTGGACGGTTCGGTGAGACCCATTTTAAATTTGAAATCCTTGAACACATATATAAACCAATTCAAGTTCAAGATGGAATCGCTCAGGGTGGTTATTGCAAGCCTGGAAGAGGGGGATTACATGGTATCACTGGACATCAAGGATGCTTACCTGCATGTCCCCATTTACCATCCTCACCAGGAGTACCTCAGATTTGTGGTACAGGATTGTCATTACCAATTCCAGACGTTGCCGTTCGGTCTGTCCACGGCACCGAGGGTATTTACCAAGGTAATGGCCGAAATGATGATACTCCTTCGAAAAAAGGGAGTTTTAATTATCCCGTACTTGGACGATCTCCTGATAAAGGCGAGGTCCAGGGAGCAGTTGTTGGTCGGTGTAGCACTATCTCAGGAGGTGCTACAACAGCACGGTTGGATTCTAAATATTCCAAAGTCACAGCTGGTCCCTACGACACGTCTTCTGTTCCTGGGGATGGTTCTGGACACAGACCAGAAAAAAGTGTTTCTCCCGGAGGAGAAAGCCAAGGAGTTGTAATCTCTAGTCAGAGGCCTCCTGAAACCAAAACAGGTATCGGTGCATCACTGCACGCGAGTCCTGGGAAAGATGGTAGCTTCATATGAAGCAATTCCATTCGGCAGGTTCCATGCAAGAACCTTTCAGTGGGACCTGTTGGACAAGTGGTCCGATCGCATCTTCAGATGCATCGGCTGATAACCCTGTCTCCAAGGACCAGGGTGTCTCTGTTGTGGTGGCTGCAGAGTGCTCATCTTCAAGAGTGCCGCAGATTCGGCATACAGGACTGGGTTCTGGTGACCACGGATGCCAGCCTTCGAGGCTGGGGGGCAGTCACACATGGAAGAAATTTCCAGGGACTTTGGTCAAACCAAGAGATTTCACTACACATAAATATTCTGGAACTGAGGGCCATCTACAATGCCCTAAGCCAAGCAGGACCCCTGCTTCAAAACCAGCCGGTACTGATTCAGTCAGACAACATCACGGCGGTCGCCCATGTAAACCGACAGGGCGGCACAAGAAGCAGGATAGCAATGGCAGAAGCCACAAGGATTCTCCGATGGGTGGAAAATCATGTGTTAGCACTGTCAGCAGTGTTCATTCCGGGAGTGGACAACTGGGAAGCAGACTTCCTCAGCAGGCACGACCTTCACCCGGGAGAGTGGGGACTTTATCCAGAAGTCTTCCAAATGATCGTAAACCGTTGGGAACGGCCACAGGTGGACATGATGGCGTCCCGCCTCAACAAAAAGCTAAAAAGATATTGCGCCAGGTCAAGGGACCCTCAGGCGATAGCTGTGGACGCTCTAGTGACACCGTGGGTGTACCAGTCGGTTTATGTGTTCGCTCCTCTTCCTCTCATACCAAAGGTACTGAGAATAATATGAAGGAGAGGAGTAAGAACTATACTCGTGGTTCCGGATTGGCCAAGAAGAGCTTGGTACCCAGAACTTCAGGAGATGATCTCAGAGGACCCTTGACCTCTGCTGCTCAGACAGGACCTGCTGCAGCAGGGGCCCTGTCTGTTCCAAGACTTACCGCGGCTGCGTTTGACGGCATGGCGGTTGAACACCGGATCTTAAAAGAAAAGGGCATTCCGGAGGAAGTCATTCCTACGCTGATTAAAGCCAGGAAAGAGGTGACCGCAAATCATTATCACCGCATATGGCGAAAATATGTTGCGTGGTGTGAGGCCAGGAAGGCCCCAACGGAGGAATTTCAGCTGGGTCGATTTCTGCACTTCCTACAGTCAGGGGTGACTATGGGCCTGAAATTGGGTTCCATTAAGGTCCAGATTTCGGCTCTGTCGATTTTCTTCCAGAAAGAACTGGCTTCACTGCCTGAAGTTCAGACATTTGTTAAGGGAGTGCTGCATATTCAGCCCCCTTTTGTGCCTCCAGTGGCACCTTGGGATCTCAACGTGGTGTTGAGTTTCCTAAAGTCAGATTGGTTCGAGCCACTTAAAACCATGGATTTGAAATATCTCACGTGGAAAGTGGTCATGCTGTGGGCCTTGGCTTCAGCCAGGCGTGTCAGAATTGGCGGCTTTGACATGTAAAAGCCCTTATCTGATTTTCCATATGGATAGGGCAGAATTGAGGACTCGTCCCCAGTTTCTCCCTAAGGTGGTGTCAGCGTTTCACCTGAATCAGCCTATTATGGTGCCTGCGGCTACTAGGGACTTGGAGGACTCCAAGTTGTTAGACGTGGTCAGGGCCCTGAAAATATATGTTTCCAGAACGGCTGGAGTCAGAAAATCTGACTCGTTGTTTATCCTATATGCGCCCAACAAGCTGGGTGCTCCTGCTTCTAAGCAGACTATTGCTCGTTGGATTTGTAGTACAATTCAGCTTGCGCATTCTGTGGCAGGCCTGCCACAGCCAAAATCTGTCAATGCCCATTCCACAAGGAAGGTGGGCTCATCTTGGGCGGCTGCCCGAGGGGTCTCGGCTTTACAACTTTGCCGAGCAGCTACTTGGTCAGGGGCAAACACATTTGCAAAATTCTATAAATTTGATACCCTGGCTGAGGAGGACCTGGAGTTCTCTCATTCAGTGTTGCAGAGTCATCCGCACTCTCCCGCCCGTTTGGGAGCTTTGGTATAATCCCCGTGGTCCTTACGGAGTTCCCAGCATCCACTAGGACGTCAGAGAAAATAAGAATTTACTCACCGGTAATTCTATTTCTCGTAGTCCGTAGTGGATACTGGGCGCCCATCCCAAGTGCGGATTGTCTGCAATACTTGTACATAGTTATTGTTAAACTAACGGGTTATTGTTGAGAGCCATCTCTTCAGAGGCTCCATTTTGTTATCATACTGTTAACCGGGGTTCCTATCACAAGTTGTACAGTGTGATTGGTGTGGCTGGTATGAGTCTTACCCGGGATTCAAATCCTTCCTAATTGTGTCAGCTCTTCCGGGCACAGTATCCTAACTGAGGCTTGGAGGAGGGTCATAGTGGGAGGAGCCAGTGCACACCAGGTAGTCCTAAAGCTTTCTTTAGTTGTGCCCATTCTCCTGCGGAGCCGCTATTTCCCATGGTCCTTACGGAGTCCCAGCACCTACTACGGACTACGAGAAATAGATTTACCGGTGAGTAAAATCTTATTATTGCTCGCTGGATCTGTAACACGATTCAGCAGGCTCACTCGGCGACTGGATGGCCGCTTCCAAAATCAGTAAAAGCCCACTCCACAAGGAAGGTGGGCTCTTCTTGGGCGGCTGTCCGAGGGATCTTGGCATTACAGCTTTGCCGAGCTGCTACTTGGTCAGGTTCAAACACTTTTGCAAAGTTTTACAAGTTTGATACCCTGGCTGAGGAGGACCTTGTGTTTGCATATTCGGTGCTGCAGAGTCATCCGCACTCTCCCGCCCGTTTGGCTTTGGTATAATCCCCATGGTCCTTACGGAGTCCCCAGCATCCACTAGGATGTTAGAGAAAATAAGATTTTATTTACCGGTAAATCTATTTCTCGTAGTCCGTAGTGGATGCTGGGCGCCCGTCCCAAGTGCGGACTTCTTCTGCAATACTTGTATATAGTTATTGCTTAAATAAGGGTTATGTTTGGTTGCATCAGGATTGATCTGATGCTCTGTGATTGTTCATACTGTTAACTGGGTAAGGTTATCACAGGTTGTACGGTGTGATTGGTGTGGCTGGTATGAGTCTTACCCTGGATTCCAAAATCCTTTCCTTGTAATGTCAGCTCTTCCGGGCACAGTTTCCTTAACTGAGGTCTGGAGGAGGGGCATAGAGGGAGGAGCCAGAGCACACCAGTATCCAAAATATTTCTTAAAGTGCCCTGTCTCCTGCGGAGCCCGTCTATTCCCCACGGTCCTTACGGAGTCCCCAGCAACCACTACGGACTACGAGAAATAGATTTATTGGTAAGTAAAATCTTATTATACCATTGCTATTGTTGCCATAATTTGAGCCATTTGCCAAGTGGAGGGGGGTTTCCAGGCAACCAGAACCCCCCCCAACCCCCCACATTTGCCTGAGGGTTCAACCTGTATTCTGTATTAAGATGTTCATATTATAATGCGCCTGTTGGAGTAATGGGTTAGTACCAATTGACAACAATGATTGTTACCACTCCTAGACATTTAATGTCAATATGATAAATGCTAAAGCCCTGGATACATTTTCCAGTTAGAAATTTGTCGAATCCGTTTTAAAATGCATTTACACAGTCTGCCATTATTGCCTTCTCCTGCAGGGAGTTCCAAATCCTTATTGCCCTTACCGTGAAGAACCCTTTCCTACGTTGTGTATGGAATTTTCTCTCCTCTAGCCGCAGCGAGTGCCCACACGTCCTATACAGAGTTCTTATACTACACAAATCCCCTGCTAGCTCCTTGTAATGCCCCTTTACATATTTGAAGATATTAATAATGTCTCCTCTTTTCTAGTGTGTGTGTATGTGTGTGTGTATATATATATATATATATATATATATAAAACCTAGTAAGCCTTTCCTTCTAATCTAGTGTCTCTAACCCATTCATCAATTTATGAACTCTTTCTAGTTCCCCGATATCTTTATTTATAATGCGGTGCCCAGAACTGAACACAATATTCCAGGTGTGGATGTACCAATGA
Organism: Pseudophryne corroboree; assembly: GCF_028390025.1. NCBI lineage: Eukaryota > Metazoa > Chordata > Amphibia > Anura > Myobatrachidae > Pseudophryne > Pseudophryne corroboree. The sequence goes on from NW_026967506.1 coordinate 1,596,068, forward strand.
TTTGTACAGTGGCAGGATTCAGGGCCGCCATCAGAAATTCTTGGGCCTGAAGCCAAAAACCCCCCAATATATATATATATAACACCATACAAAAAAAATATACACACACTTTCTCTCCCATTCACTCTCCCTCAACTGACCTATCACAGGCTGACCGAAGATGTAGCAGCCTGGTCCTGTGTAGCTCCGCCCCCTTCTCATGACCAAGATCAGGCAATGTCACAGGAGAGGGGAGAGTAGCTGCAATCTTCTATTGAAAAGTCTGTACCAAAATGGCCGCCGCCTCAGGGGAGAGTTATTAAAAGATACTAGAGGAGCCTCCTATAGTTTCTTTAATAACGGTCTCCACTGAGGCGGTGGCCATTTTTGGAGGGACGTTTACAATAGAAGCTTTCAGCGCCCTCTACCCCTCCTTTGACAGCCAGAACTCGGTAATGAAAAGTGGGCGGAGCATCGCAGCGGCATTTATGGCTCGGGCCCTCTCCTCTCTGTCAGAGAGGCCGGGCCCGGGACATCTGTTCCCGCAGCACCCTCCTGATGGCGGGCCTGGCAGGATTACATCCTTGTCTCAAGGTTTGCTTAATTAACTTCCAGGTGTGAGGCAGAAAACCTGTACCTGCTATTTGCAGTACTCGGGGATCTCACAAGCCACAAATAAGCTACTAATACTCCCGTACACCTTTAGTGACGCACCTGTGTATGCTAGCTTTCTAATTGCAGTACTCCGGGACCACGTGGGTCAGCAGTGACTGTTCCCAGAGGAATGGGCAGTGCAACTTCATCCAGGATGGCTCCAACAAGCTACAAGCTCTTCCTGGCTCATGTAATGCCATCAGCCATGACTGGATAATCTTCCCCTACTTATCACCAATATGTTCATGTTGGAAGAGTCTCAACTGGTGAACAGTTTATGGTCACTGGCCACCATTTTAAATATCCTTGTTTGACCAAAAACAAAATGTAGGAAAACCAGTTACGTGTGTGAGGGTGTAGGACCCAAATCACACATTGAAAGTTTTGGCTGCCTGTAGCCTAAGCTTAGATAGCTCCACTTTCCTCAATCAGCCGCATTCTCATCCCTCACTCTGACCATTCACCTCACCACCAAGTCTTTCTATGCCCTCACCCATCTACTACCATGAGGCAGACACAAGGGTCTCATGGAAACGAGGGGACAACAATAGTAAGGCATGCTATGGAAAGTTGCAGATGGGAAGGCTACATAGGACACAAGGAAAACAAGACATCGGAGGCAAAGTAATGGAAAGCAGAAGTGGGTGTAGGTAGGAAAGTAGTAAGAAATGGCAAACGCAGAACACAGTCATACAAGATGGTGCAGCCTCAGGACATGGTACTGGAAGGGTCCAGAAATTCTACTCGTCCACATTAGGAGAACACGGTCTAATAGATAACAGCGTAGGTGTATTCCAAGCTTTATCTACCTTACTGGGCAAATGTCCTAGAGTATGCCCATCTTTCCAGTTTTTATTGAAGGTAATTTCAGAGTACACTGAGACATTACAACAATAAGTAATTGGAAACAAGAAATTATGGGTCTAATTCAGACCTGATTGCAGCAAGAAAATCTCTCTAATCAGCAAAACCATAAAACCATGTGCACTGCAGGTGTAACGTGCAGAGAATCCCCCGACAACCTCCCCCCGCTGCCAGGTCGGCCGTATCCGCTGTCGGGCAGCTCGGCGGCGGATCGGTATGTGTGTAGGGCTCATTAGATTTGGGTGGGTTATATATTTTCTGTGCAGGGTAAATACTGGCTGCTTTATTTTTACACTGCAATTAGATTTTAGTTTGAACACACCCCACCCAAATCTAATTCTCTCTGCACATGTTACATCTGCCCCACCTGCATTGCACCTGGTTTTGCCCATTAGTAAAAGATTTTGCTGCTGCGATCAGGTCTGAATTAGGCCCCTTAGTATAATTTTAACAAACTTTTGTCTCCATTTTTCACTCCTTTTGCTGATATAGCTGCTGAACACACCTGGGCACTCTCTGTACAATGGGAATTGCATACTGTTTGAGGTGTTCCCACAGATGTGTTGTCACCCTTCTGTCCTTGTTATCCTAACCAGCTGACTGGGGTGTAAGTCAGGAGACTGTGCAGCCATTCCATGACGTGAGGCTACAGTCCTGTTCTTTTCCTGCAAAGTAGCTCTGTGCCGCTGTAGCTGTTTTTGTGCCGGGAGCCAGTCACTCCATGCAAGCCACCGACTCAGGTTCCGGCACTAGAGCCCCAGACCATCACCGTTCCTCCTCCGTGTTGGACAGTTGGAGTCATAAGGATTTATTCACTAAGGGGTGCTTTTTAAAAGTTGCCACTTCACAGCATGTTTAAACCTGAAACTTAAGTGAACAATGCTTTTATATCCACTGAGTCGGGACATTGCCGGGAACTCGAGTCCTGGCTGGGTGTGAAAGGGACCATCTGGGTTGTATGTCCCGGGTCTGCAACAAGGGTCAAAAACAGGACTCGGGTGGTCTGCAGTGTGAAAGTGCAACCTGGGTCACGCTGAAAGTGGCAGAGCCGGATCACCGGCACTAGGAAATGATGTCCTATCCAAGTGCCATCAGCAGTGGCACGGCTTAAAACTGTGTTCATAAGCCCTGGTTGGACCTGGGTTTTTTTTTCCTCTGACGTCCTAGTGGATGCTGGGGACTCCGTAAGGACCATGGGGAATAGACGGGCTCCGCAGGAGACTGGGCACTCTAAAAGAAAGATTAGGTACTATCTGGTGTGCACTGGCTCCTCCCTCTATGCCCCTCCTCCAGACCTCAGTTAGAATCTGTGCCCGGCCAGAGCTGGGTGCTCCTAGTGGGCTCTCCTGAGCTTGCTAGAAAGAAAGTATTTGTTAGGTTTTTTATTTTCAGTGAGATCTGCTGGCAACAGACTCACTGCTATGTGGGACCGAGGGGAGAGAAGCAAATCTACCTGCTTGCAGCTAGCTTGTGCTTCTTAGGCTACTGGACACCATTAGCTCCAGAGGGTTCGAACACAGGCAGCTGTCCTCGATTGTCCGTTCCCGGAGCCGCGCCGCCGTCCCCCTCGCAGAGCCAGAAGATCAGAAAGCTGGAAGACGGTCAAATCGGCGGCTGAAGACTCCTGTCTTCATTTAAGGTAGCGCACAGCACTGCAGCTGTGCGCCATTGCTCCCACTACACACCACACACTCCGGTCACTGTAGGGTGCAGGGCGCTGGGGGGGCGCCCTGGGCAGCAATTAGAGTACCTTTGGCATAAATCTACACATAATACAGTCTGGATTGTATATGTGAAAAATCCCTCGCCATTTGCCTGTCACAGACAGCGGGAGATGCCTGCCGCTGAGGAGGCGGGGCCTTCTTCCTCAGCACACCAGCGCCATTTTTCGTCACAGCTCCGCTGGAAGGACGCTCCCTAGGCTCTCCCCTGCAGTCTCCTGGAAGCTAGAAGGGTAAAAAGAGAGGGGGGCACATAAATTTAGGCTCAAAAGGTGTTTATTAAGCAGCTATTGGGAAATCACTTCTTGTGGTGTATATCCCTGTGTTATATAGTGCTGTGGTGTGTGCTGGCATACTCTTTCTCTGTCTCCCCAAAGACCTTGTGGGGTCCTGTCTTCAGTCAGAGCATTCCCTGTGTGTGTGCAGTGTGTCGGTACGGCTGTGTCGACATGTTTGATGATGAGGGTTACGTGGAGGCGGAGCAAGGGCAGATAAATGTGGTGTCGCCGCCGTCGGTGCCGACACCGGATTGGATGGATATGTGGAAGGTCTTAAATGACAATGTAAACTCATTACACAAAAGGTTTGATGATGTTGCTGCCGGGGGACAGCCGGGCTCTCAACCCGGGCCTGCCCAGGCGCCTCAGAGGCCGGCAGGGTCTCAAAAACGCCCACTATCTCACTTGGTCGACACGGAGTCCGACTCCAGTGTCGACGATGATGAGGCACAATTACAGCCTAAAATGACCAAGGCCATCCGATACATGATTATTGCAATGAAAAATGTATTACACATTTCAGAGGCTGACCCTGTCCCTGACAAGAGGGTAAATATGTTTGGGGAGAAAAAGCAGCCAGTGACTTTTCCCCCGTCACATGAATTAAATGAGTTATGTGAAGAAGCGTGGTCTTCCCCTGATGATTCCCAAAAGATTACTTATGCCGTACCCTTTCCCGCCAACGGATAGGTTACGTTGGGAATCCTCCCCTAGGGTAGACAAGGCCCTGACGCGCATATCTTAGAGGGTGGCCTTGCCATCTCAGGATACGGCCGCCTTAAAAGAGCCTGCAGGTAGGAAGCAGGAAGGTGTCTTGAAGTCAGTGTATACACACTCTGGTACTCTACTGAGGCCAGCAATTGCTTCAGCCTGGATGTGTAGTGCTGTAGCAGCATGTTCTGATACCCTGTCAGAGGAGTTAGATACCCTGGACAGGGATACCGTATTGCTAACCCTTGGCCATATTAAAGACGTAGTCTTGTATATGCGGGATGCCCAGAGGGACATTTGCCTGCTGGGCTCTAGAATAAATGCAATGTCCATTGCTGCCAGGCGGGTCTTATGAACTCGGCAATGGACAGGGGATGCCGACTCTAAAAAACACATGGAGGTTTTGCCTTATAAGGGTGAGGAGTTGTTTGGGGACGGTCTCTCGGACCTCGTATCCACAGCAACAGCTGGAAAGTCAACTTTCTTGCCACAGGCTTCCTCACAGCCTAAGAAAGCACCGTATTACCAAATGCAGTCCTTTCGTTCTCAAAAAAGCAAGAAAGTCAGAGGGGCGTCCTTTCTTGCTAGAGGCAGGGGTAGAGGAAAGAAGCTGCACCATGCAGCCAGTTCCCAGGAACAAAAGTCCTCCCCGGCTTCCACTAAGTCCACCGCATGACGCTGGGGCTCCACAGGCGGAGCCAGGAGCGATGGGGGCGCGTCTCCGACACTTCAGCAGTCAGTGGGTTCGCTCACAGGTGGATCCTTGGGCTATACAGATTGTATTGCAGGGATACAAGCTGGAGTTCAAGGTGACCCCCCCTCACCGTTACCTAAAATCTGCCTTGCCAGCTACTCCCACGGAGAGGGAGGTAGTCCTGGCGGCAATTCACAAGCTGTACCTCCAGCAAGTGATAATACTGGTACCCCCCCTTCAGCAGGGAAAGGGTTACTATTCCACACTGTTCGTGGTACCGAAACCGGACGGTTCGGTAAGACCCATTCTAAATTTAAAATCCTTGAACATTTACATGAAAAAGTTCAAGTTCAAAATGGAATCGCTCAGAGCGGTCATTGCGAGCCTGGAAGAGGGGGATTTTATGGTATCTCTGGACATCAAGGATGCGTACATGCATGTCCCCATTTATCCGCCTCACCAGGAGTACCTCAGGTTTGTGGTACAGGACTGTCATTTCCAATTCCAGACGTTGCCGTTTGGTCTGGCCACGGCACCGAGAGTTTTTACCAAGGTAATGACAGAAATGATGGTACTCCTTCGGAAGCAAGGAGTTACAGTTATCCCGTACTTGGACGATCTCCTCATAAAGGCGAGGTCCAGGGAACAGTTGTTGATCAGCGTAGCATACTCTCAGGAAGGCTGGATTCTGAATATTCCAAAGTCGCAGCTGTGTCCTACGACGCGTCTGCCCTTCCTGGGTATGATTCTGGACACAGAACAGAAGAAGGTGTTTCTCCCAGAGGAAAAGGCTCAGGAGTTAGTGACTCTGGTCAGAGACCTCCTGAAACCAAAACAGGTATCGGTGCACCACTGCACGCGAGTACTGGGAAAGATGGTGGCGTCATACGAGGCCATTCCCTTCGGCAGGTTCCATGCCAGGATCTTTCAGTGGGATCTGTTGGACAAGTGGTCCGGATCGCATCTTCAGATGCATCGGCTGATCACCCTGTCCCCGAGGGCCAGGGTGTCTCTTCTGTGGTGGCTGCAGAGTGCTCATCTTCTTCAGGGCCACAGGTTCGGCATACAGGACTGGGTCCTGGTTACCACGGATGCAAGCCTCCGAGGATGGGGGGCAGTCACTCAGGGAAGAAACTTCCAGGGCATGTGGTCAACTCAGGAGACTTGTCTGCACATAAACATACTGGAATTAAGGGCCATATACAATGCCCTGAGTCAAGCGGAGCCCCTGCTTCGAGATCAACCAGTACTGATTCAGTCAGACAACATCACGGCAGTCGCCCATGTAAACCGCCAGGGCGGCACAAGAAGCAGGGTGGCAATGGCGGAAGCCACAAGGATTCTGCGTTGGGCGGAGAATCACGTGCAAGCACTGTCAGCGTTGTTCATTCCGGGAGTGGACAACTGGGAAGCAGACTTCCTCAGCAGGCACGACCTCCACCCGGGAGAGTGGGGACTTCATCAAGAAGTCTTCGAGCAGATTGTAAATCGGTGGGAACGGCCACAGGTGGACATGATGGCGTCCCGCCTAAACAAAAAGCTAAAAAAATATTGCGCCAGGTCAAGGGACCCTCAGGCGATAGCTGTGGACGCACTAGTAACACCGTGGGTGTTCCAGTCGGTATATGTGTTTCCGCCTCTTCCTCTCATACCCAAGGTGCTGAGAATAGTAAGAAAAAGATTAGTGAGAACAATACTCATCGTTCCGGATTGGCCAAGACGGACTTGGTACCCAGAGCTACAAGAGTTGGTCACAGAGGACCCATGGCCTCTGCCTCTCAGACGGGACCTGTTGCAACAGGGACCCTGTCTGTTTCAAGACTTACCGCGGCTGCGTTTGACGGCATGGCGGTTGAACGCCGGATCGTAGCGGAGAAGGGTATACCGGATGAAGTAATTCCTACGCTGATAAGAGCTAGGAAGGATGTGACAGCAAAGCATTATCACCGCATATGGCGGAAATATGTTGCTTGGTGTGAGGCCAGGAAGGCCCCTACAGAGGAATTCCAGCTGGGTCGATTTCTGCATTTCCTACAGTCAGGTGTGACTATGGGCCTAAAATTAGGGTCCATAAAGGTTCAGATCTCGGCCCTATCCATTTTCTTTCAAAAAGAACTGGCTTCACTGCCTGAGGTTCAGACGTTTGTAAAGGGAGTGCTGCATATTCAGCCTCCTTTTGTGCCACCAGTGGCACCTTGGGATCTTAACGTTGTGTTGGATTTCCTGAAATCCCACTGGTTTGAGCCACTTAAGACCGTGGAACTAAAATATCTCACGTGGAAGGTGGTCATGCTATTGGCCTTGGCTTCGGCTAGGCGTGTGTCAGAATTGGCGGCTTTGTCATGTAAAAGCCCCTATCTGATCTTCCATATGGACAGGACAGAATTGAGGACTCGTCCCCAATTTCTCCCTAAGGTGGTATCATCGTTTCATTTGAACCAACCTATTGTGGTGCCTGCGGCTACTAGGGACTTGGAGGATTCCAAGTTGCTGGACGTAGTCCGGGCTTTGAAAATTGATGTTTCCAGAACGGCGGGAGTCAGAAAGTCTGACTCGCTGTTTATTCTGTATGCAGCCAACAAGGTTGGCGCTCCTGCTTCGAAGCAGACTATTGCTCGCTGGATCTGTAGCACGATTCAGCTTGCACATTCTGCGGCTGGACTGCCGCATCCTAAATCAGTATAAGCCCATTCCACGAGGAAGGTGGGCTCTTCTTGGGCGGCTGCCCGAGGGGTCTCGGCTTTACAGCTTTGCCGAGCTGCTACTTGGTCGGGTTCAAACACATTTGCTAAGTTCTACAAGTTTGATACCCTGGCTGAGGAGGACCTTGAGTTTGCTCATTCGGTGCTGCAGAGTCGTCCGCACTCTCCCGCCCGTTTGGGAGCTCTGGTATAATCCCCATGGTCTTTACGGAGTCCCCAGCATCCACTAGGACGTCAGAGAAAATAAGAATTTACTCACCGGTAATTCTATTTCTCGTAGTCCGTAGTGGATGCTGGGCGCCCGTCCCAAGTGCGGACTCTCTGCAATACATGTATATAGTTATTGCTTACTAAAGGGTTATTGTTATGAGCCATCTGTTAATGAGGCTCAGTTGTTGTTCATACTGTTAACTGGGTATGGTTATCACAAGTTATACGGTGTGATTGGTGTGGCTGGTATGAGTCTTACCCTGGATTCCAAATCCTTTCCTTGTAGTGTCATCTCTTCCGGGCACAGTTTCCCTAACTGAGGTCTGGAGGAGGGGCATAGAGGGAGGAGCCAGTGCACACCAGATAGTACCTAATCTTTCTTTTAGAGTACCCAGTCTCCTGCGGAGCCCGTCTATTCCCCATGGTCCTTACGGAGTCCCCAGCATCCACTACGGACTACGAGAAATAGAATTACCGGTGAGTAAATTCTTATTTATTTATTTTTTTTTTTAAATGCAATAACTTTTTATTGAGATTTTAAATTTTGTAGAAATACAAAAACAAAACAAACTGAAAATGCTGTAGCAAGTGCAGGTGTACGCGGCAGATAATAGAATATACATCAAAAATTGCAGATCAAGAGGACACATGACATACGATTCAGTATAAGTAGATTGTCTCCCCATACCATAGTACGCAGAGCCCCACAGGCGCCATGTGAGCCCACACATTCTATCCACAGAATAAAAGGGGGAGCACCTAGTCCCATACACACGTCACCGTAAAGACACATCATTGTTAAGCATAATCCAATAGGATATAAAACGTCTGCAAAACAGCTACAAAAAATAAAACAAAACCCACAAAAACAAACCACCCCTGTAACCCCCCACCCTGTATAGTCTACCCCCAACTCAGGTATACTTGGATCCCTAAGCCCCCACCTCCTTCTCTAACTACATCCCCTTCTCTAACTACACTACACTAATTAGTTTTGAGTCCTATTATCCAGAAGGATAATAGGACTCGAAACTAATAGGAGCAATAAACTAATTACCTTAAGCTAGGCTAAGTCTGGCTTTCCCACAGAAGGATACAGCGTTTCTCCCATATAGCATACTAAGCAGTATATAAACATATACATAGCATAGAAAGGAGTAGATTCAACCATATCAAAAAATACAGGTAATAAAGATATACAAATAATAAAACAAAAATACTGGTAACAAAGATGAGAATTAATCCAGCCAGGCCTCCATCACGTGCAATATCACAGTATCAGTCTCGTCTCTGGTTAGCCAGGGATAGACACATCGGGGCACAAAGTACTTATCCTTTAAGTCCAGGAACCTCCCGCTAGCACGGGGATGTCCAAAAAAGTATTTGAGGCATGGGAATAACGGATCTGGAAATATCACCACCGGTAGCAAAGGTGTAGAACGGATCTTCAAAAAGCCCACAATGGAGTTTTGACACCCACGAACTGAGGCAATATCCAGAACAGTTGGAATCCCATCCCTTGGGAAGGAGAAATACAGAACCTGCGACGGGGCATCATGAGCGCAGACCGCAGTGACAGAATGCAAAGGTACAGCTACCACATCTCCGACCTTCGTAAGGAGCCTCTGCGTAGAGGCAAGGATTACTTGAAGGATTTGCTGCACAGAATTAGCCATCGGTAAGATGTGAATGCAAGCCAAACAGGAGGCCAGTGGCAAGATGGCGGCAGCTAGCACACCACCAAAGCCTACCAATAGACCTACAGCGGGAGCCACCAGCCAGATGACCACAGAAGCAGGGAATAACAAGGAGACACAGCCGCAGCAGTAGTAATGTCACGCTGGAAGGACCGCATCCATCACCCAAAAGGCGTTGAGGCAGATGGGATCCGTGCTGCAGCCGATGAGGACCGCAACAAGATGGTGGCAGCCTGCGCCCAGCACGCCCCAAACACAGCAGCAGACAGGCGTATGTCGAAGAGAATTCACGGCAGGAGACAACCAAGAGGCAGCTCTCAGGTACGTACAATGTCCCCGAACAGCCGCAGGAGCTGGAGACGAGACACCACGCCCCAGTGAGAGGGCCCGGCCGCAGAGATCTCTGTAAAACTGACAAAAGGCACCACACAGGATCCTTCCCTGGAGCTCCTGGTGATCAGCAAACAATACACCGCTGCAGAGCCGAATCCAGGGGAGAAACAGCTACAAAAACAGGATATATTCGAGGATATGAGCGGGAGAGCCGGCAAAAGCTCCCTACACCTAGGTACTCCAGGCCACGCCCCGGACCTGGGTTTTTAGTGAGAAAGGGGAATTAATAGCGAAACAGGGCGCTGGTTCCTCAATCTGTCAGGTTTATTTACGATCACAGACTTGATGGCTTAATAAACCCTTTGATGAACCAAAGATTTTCAATTTGTATTCATCAGTCCATAAGACCTTCTTCCCGTCTTCAATAGTCCACTGGCGGTGCGTCATAGCCCGGAACAGCTATAGCAGGGCTGGCCAAACCAGTCCTCGAGATCTACCAACAGTTCACATTTTCCAGACCACCTAGCTGGTGCACAGGTGTAGTCATTACTAATTAGGATGTGCTGCATTCATTCCTAACTGACAATTCTACAGATCTCCAGGAGGCCTGGAAAACATGAACTGTTGGTAGATCTCGAGGACCGGTTTGGCCAGCCTTGAGCTATAGGTTTTTATCCCATTTTTTTTTAAACCTCCAGCAGTTACAGATGGGATACGGTCTCTGTATGCAGGATGACCCTCTCTGTATGCCCTGAAGGATCCAGCAGGATTGAAACGCGTCGGGCTATTACAGAGGGGACCATCTGCACATCTACCTTTTTGATCCGACCCACCTGGGTAGTGGTGAGTGGGCAGTCCGGAACGCCCGTCTCTACTTTTTCATTCCACACACCTATGTTTTTTTCTGGTGTGGTGCAGAAGTACCTCCATTTTATGTGTTTTATGGACTGTTTTTTGTCTTTTGAATAAATTTGTTACCCCCTTTTTTCACAAATGTGGATTGGAGTTTTTTACACCTGGAAGCATATCCAATGTAAAGATACCTTGATGTGAGGGTAGCAGTCCGCATAATTGTGAGTGGGGTACGCCATCCCAATATATTCGTTAAGGGGGACTAAAGATACCTTGATATATTCGTTACCATTCCTTGAAGTGGAGTTCGGGTATGCACCCATATTCCTAGAATTGATCAGTGAGAGGGTGGGATCCTAACCATAAAGATACCTTTATGGGTCTATGGTGGCTATCCACTGTGTGAGTACGGTAAGCCATCTAGGACTCATTTTCACACGTTTTACGAATCAAGGGGATACCGGATATAAAGTGTTTGGGACTTGTGATTGTTGTGTGGTTGACATACTACACCATATTTGTTTTATTTCTTTGTTCCATGTTTCTTCATAAATCTGGTGAATTGTATTGAGATCATCACCTATTCAAGAGGAGAAACATTGGATTATAATCATCTCAAAACAAGGGAAGAACTGTTCTTAGCGCTTGATTATCGTGTACTTTTTCTTGCATTGTAACTTATGTACATGTGTTTTCTTAGTTTTTTATTTTTAATAAATTTGCAAGAATCTTAAAAAAACTTTTTTCACGTTGTCATTATGGGTTATTGTGTGTAGAAATTTTGAAGGAAAAAATACATTTATTCTATTTTAGAATAAGGCTGTAACATAATAAAATGTGGAAAAAGTGAAGCGCTGTGAATACTTTCCAGATGCACTGTACATAGTGTGTGTATAATATATAATGTATAAATGACAAATTTAGAGCTAAATTATTTGATTATGTATGTAGAGATATCACTTGTAAGATATATCTATATGCTGACCTCACGCCAATATTTTTTAAATAAATGATACAATTCCACATTGACAATGCTTTATAACATGGGTCAGCTATAAAATTTGGTAGGGTTTTTCTTTTTACCTTCAGATGGGGATGTTGTATATCCTGCCACAATTATACAACGTTTGTGAGCTGTGACATGGAATTTTTATACACAACGCTGTGGCACATCAATGGTTTAGCACGGTGGTTCCCAAACTGTCCACCAGGGTCCCCAGTAGTGCACGTTTTCCAGGTCTCCTCACAGAACCACTAGTGATATTGGGCCTAATTCAGTAAGGGTAGCAGATGCTGCTAATTAGCAGAATTTGTTATCTTTTTCCTAGCATGCTGGGGGACGCCCATAGCTGGGCAAGGCCGCTTAGCATGCTGACCGGCGCCTCCCCCTCTTGATAAAGCAGAAATTGTGATCGCTGGAGCCCCGCCACCGTGTTCACGATTGCAGTGGCTGTGTGTGACATCACGCAGCCGCCATATTCACCCCCCCCATTTGCCCACCTGCACCCCACCACCCCTGCAACACTCCGTCATCTTCCCCGGAAACAGAGCGTTGCCTGCCCCATGACCGCCTGTGCCTGATTGACAGGCAGAGGCAATCGCATTTTCTGCACCCCCCCCTCCCCCTCAGAAATATACGTTATGGTAAGAACTTACCGTTAATAATGGTATTTCTCCTAAGTCCACAGGATAACAATGGGATATGATGGAGCGACAGAGGGTTGGCACCAATCGATCAAAGCTTTCTGGCCTCCCAGGATGCAACGGGCCTGTCCATATGTCCCCACCCACTGGCCCAGGCAAATCAGTTGGATTCCAAAACAATTAGGCAGAAGCATCATGTAGAGCCCTATTCAGGCGACAAGAACACACATGCACACCCTTCCATGCAAAAGGGAAGAGGCTAGCGAGAAGAAGGATCCTCAAATCAGGTGCGTCAGGGTGGGATCCCTGTGGAACCTGTGGACTTAGAAATACCGTCATCAACGGTAAGTTCTTAACATAACGTATATTTCTCCGGCAGGGTCCACAGGATAACACTGGGACTTCCCAAAGCAATTTAGTGGTGGGGACGCTCCTGATTGGACAGGAGAACTGAAGCCCGAATTCAGCGTCATGAGAGGCAAAAGTATCCAAGGCATAACGTCTAATGAATGTGTTAATGGAAGACCATGTGGCTGCCTTACATATCTGTTCTGCTGAAGCACCATGTTGTGCTGCCCATGATGGACCTCCCTTAGAAGTAGAGTGAGCAGAGTCATTAGCCGGAACAATAAGATCAGCTCGAGAATATGCGTCTGAAATCGTCATTCGAAGCCATCTTGCTATCGTCTGTTTAGTAGCAGGCCACCCTATCTTATGAAATCCGTAGAGAATGAAGAAAGAATCTGTCTTTCTGATGGCACTGGTACGATCCACGTAGATCCTTAATGCACGGACCACGTCCAGCGATGCATCTCCCACAGAAAGTCCCGATACCTGAAAAGGCGGGACTACAATTTCTTTAAGGTGGAATTTAGACACTACCTTAGGAAGATACCCAGATCTAGTTCTGAGAACTGCTTTATCTGGATAAAAAAAATCAGAAAAGGGGAATAACATGATAATGCCCCTAAATCTGATACTCTTCTAGCTGATGTCATAGTCAATAGAAAGAGTACTTTAGCTGTCAACCACTTAAGATCCACTTTATTCAGTGGTTCAAATGGGGCAACTTGAAGAGCTTTCAGAACTAAACATACGTCCCACGGTACTGTAGGCGGAACAAAAGGAGGTTGAATGCGCAGCATTCCCTGGAAGAAAGTACACACATCCTGTAAATAGCAATTTTCTTTTGGAACCATACAGTCAATCCCGATACCTGCACTCTCAATGAAGCCACCGTCAAACCTTTATCCATTCCTGCCTGAAAGAATGCTAAGATCCTGGAAACTCTGAAAGATTTTGGGTCCACATTTCTTTCACTGCACCAATGAATATAGGGTTAACATATTTGGTGATAAATACGAGTAGAGGAGGGTTTACTTGCTCTGAGCATTGTTTGAATTACCCGTTGTGAGAATATTCTTGACTTCAGTATAGAGGTTTCAAGAGCCACGCCGTCAAAGATAGACGATCCAGATGCCTGTGATAACAAGGACCCTGCATTAGTAGATCTGGACGTTGAGCGAGCAGAATTGGAGCATCCATTGACATCCTCTGCAGATCTATGTACCAATGCCTTCTGGGCCAAGCCGGAGCTATTAGAATCATGGCACCCTTTCCTTGCTTTATTTTCCTCACCACCCTGGTAGCAGGATGATCGGAGCAAACAGATGTGCCAGATGAAAGTCCCATCTCACCGAAAAGGCGTCCACCAAGATCACTCTGGGATCCTTTGTTCTTGACCCATATGCGGGCACTTTGTTGTTCAGACGGGACGCCATGAGATCTACCTCTGGCAACCCCCACTTGTCTACAAGAGTCTGAAATACTTCCGGGTGTAGAGCCCATCCGCTTGCATGAATGGCGTGTCGACTGAGAAAATCCGCTTCCCAGTTTAGGACTCCACGAACGAACACTGCGGACAAGGCTGGATGATGGAGTTCTGCCCACTTTAGTATGTGACTTTCCTCCATCAATGTTTTTTGGCTGCAAGTTCCTCCCTGATGGTTGAGGTACGCTACTGCCGTTGCATTGTCCGAGCAGATCTGGACTGGTTTTCCTTGAAGAATGTCCTTTGCCTGAATCAGTGCCATATATATGGCTCGAAGTTTGAACAGATTTATTGGCAGGCAACTTTCTTCTTTTTTCCGGACACTGCTCCACAGCTCTGAAGACTGGCATCGGTTGTCAGGATCTCCCAATCTGATATCCAAAAGGGTCTCCCCTTGTCTAGATGGGATGTTTGTAGCCACCAGGCTAATGACTTTCTTACTTTTACCAAAAGTATCATAGTCTGTTTCTTTATTGTCTGATGTACTCCATTCCATCTGGTCAGAATCAGATGCTGCAGAAGTCTTGAGTGGAATTGTGCATACTCCACCATGTCGAATGTTGACATCATCAAACCCATCACTCGCATTGCTGCGTGAATGGATACCGCTTGACTGTGTAACAAGTCCTGAATCCTTGACTGTACCTTGGATATCTTGTTCCGAGGTAAAGATGCTCTCTGCAGACCTGAATCCAGTACAGCCCTCAAGAGAGTCATCCATTGTGACGGAACCAGAGATGATTTTGCCCAATTTATGAGCCACACGTGCCTCTGCAGACATGTTATTGTCTGTTGGAGATGGCACCGGAGCAATTCCTGTGACTGTGCCAGGATTAAAAAGTCGTCGAGGTATGGAAAAATTCTTATCCCCTGCTTGCGGAGCTAAGCTGCCATAACCACCATAATCTTGGTAAATACTCTGGGACTTGTGGCTAACCCAAAGGGTAGGGTCTGGAACTGAAAATGCTGTTGGAGGATAGTGAACCTGAGATAGCTCTGATGGGACAGTGCTATAGGAACATGTAGGTAAGCATCCTGAATATCCAGGGATACCATATAATCCCCTGGTTCCATGATCAAAACTATGGAACGTAAAGTCTCCATGTGAAACGCGGTACCCAAATGTATTTGTTTAGCATTTTGAGATTGAGAATGGGCTGAAATGACCCATTTGCCTTCTGAATCAAACACAGGTTGGAGTAAAAACCCTGACCCTGTTGTGCAGGGGGTACTGGAATGACAACTCCTGACTGAAGCAATTTCTGAATTGCTTCTTGCAAGGCCCTGGCCTTCGTCTCTACCCGAGATGGGCTGGTGCAGAAGAACCTTCGAGGAGGGTGCTTCTTGAAGAGAAAAACATAACCTAGAGATACCGCTTCCTGCACCCAGGCATCTGTTGTAGACTGCTGCCAGATCTGTGCAAACTGAAGTTGGCCCCCTATCCTGGGATTACCCAGGTGGAGGCCCGCACCATCAGGCTGATGGCTTGTCTTCTGGTTTGGAAGTTGGCCCTCTGGTAGCCCAATGCTTTTTTGACTTACCAAACTTATTGTATTGGGGCTGCTTGCAATCACTTTTTCCTTTTGCTTTTCCTTGAGACCGAAAGGACCGGAAAGCCGGACCCTTAGGTTTGGAGATATATGTGGAAGGAAACTTGACCTTTTTGGAGTCTGCTTCTGACTCCAGAATATCTGTCAATTCTTTACCAAAATTAATATTTCCAGAAAAAGGCAAAGATTCCAAAACCTTCTTGGATTCTGAATCAGCTTTCCACGTATATAACCAAACTACTCTGCGAGCACCTATTGTTGAGGCTGATGCCCTAGAAGCAATAATACCCATATCTAATACTGCTTCTTCCAAGAATACTGCAGCCTGTTTAATATGAGCTATATGGGATTTTTGCTCTCTGGAAGCTAATGAAAAATCCCCCTCCAATGCATCAGCCCAGGTAGCCACTGCCTTTGCCATCCAAGCTGAAGCCATGGCTGGCCTTATGACTGCTCCAGAGAAAATATTATTTTTAGGAAACCATCCACTCTCCTATCCGTGACATAATTTAATGATGTTGACGTCAAAGGCAAAATAGATTTTCGAATCACATGCGTATCTACTTTAGGAGCCACCTCCCTTTTTAAACAATCCCCAGCTGGAAAAGGATTATTGTTATCTTATTTTTTGGGAATCCTATATTTTTTATTGGGTGTAGCCCAAGCCTTTTCCATGATTTCAGTCAGCTGATCTGACCCTGGAAACTCAGTCTTAACTGTTTTGGGACATTTAAACACAGGTGCCTTGGTTTTTAACACACGCTCTGACGTATCTTCTAAGGATAGAATGGCTTTCATTGCTCTAATTAACTCAGCTACATCCACTGAGCTGAGACCTTCTTCCTCCTCTTCGTATGCCGAAGTAAAGTAAATTGTGCTCTCATCTTCCAATGAATCCTCATGTGTAGCCTGTGAAGGTGAAGATTTACTTACCACCGGTTTATCAGCTTGTTTTATTTGAGAAGCTGCTGGGGGAAATGATATACCGTAGGTAGGGAGCTGAATGTAAGGGTTAATACTGTACCCCATTACTGGTACAGAAGCTGTAGGAATTATCCGCTCAGCTATACTGTACAAGGTCTGTGCAAACACAGCCCAAGGTGGATCCATCTGTACCTGATGTTGTACAGGGATCTGCCTTGTATCTTGTTGTAAAGCAAAAAATTTGCACATAAACCATCCTGAACCAGCTCCTGAACCAGATCCTGAGAGGATAAATACAGTTTTGCAAGACAAACATGATATGAGTGTTGGTATTACTGTATGTGTACCTTCCTCACCTTTGCCGCTCTTAGACATGATAAATAATCAGCACTTTCACAGTGTACTACACAATTTGTGACTGTAATCACTTTAAACCTTATAAAGTGATATACAATCTGACCCTACCCATGCACCAGCATTGAGGATCGGAATAGAACAACTGACAACATATAGTAAAGTGAGCAATCACACTACAGTCAGTCACATGTTATATATTAGACACATGAGCACATCATCAACTACAAACACATTTTTAAGTGTTTAATCCTGTTTAAACAGATCAGATGTATTCAGACACAATGCGAAAGAAACGACAGTAAATGTACACAAACTCATATGCAATAGGCACTTATCTAACTATTCGTACTCAAAAAAGTAGATAGTCAGTGCTGTATAACCCGTACTCTGTAGAGTGGGACACAGGGAGACTCACCTCGCTTCCAGGATCGATCAATACATTAGTGAACGCTGAGTAGATCCAGACGCTACTAGTGTACACTGCCGCTCCATGAACCTATAGTGAACTCAGACGCACTGGTCACACAGCCGCCTATGCTGTGACCGAGTCCCCTCGTGTTAGCGTTCAGTGAACACAGATGCACCGGTCACACAGCCGCCTATGCTGCGACCGAGCCTCCTCGTGGTAGCGTCTGGGACGGAAGCAAAGAAACAGTTCATGGCGGGTGACTCGGAGGAAGCTGGTCATGAACCGGGGGGAGGGGCAACCAGGAGAGCGTCTGACTCCCCCTGCTGACATCAACCCTAGGGATTGCAACCTCATGCTATTCCTGGTGCCTAAGATCCCTAAGGTATAGCACTGGGGCACCCGCGGTGGCAGCCGCGTCAGCTACTGTTTGGTAGTCTCCTCCCAATACAGTGCGGCTGTGTCCATATTCCATCTACTAAACGGAACCAACGCCTTACCTTCTCCCCGTGCTCCGACCACAACCTGGTAACGTCTACTGGACCTGCTAGTATATGCGACACAGACGCCCGTCGAGACAACACTTGTACCTTGGGTAAGCAGAGAGTTGTTGGAGTGACTCTTTCTAAGGTACGTATAAGACGCTGTTTTGAAAAGATCACTCAAAAAAACTAGTAAGACTATAAAAATAACATAAGAAAGCTTAGGGCTGCTAACAAACCAGCAGCCCTCTGACCATGGTCCGGCTCCTGCCACACCAAACACAAAACTGATTTGCCTGAGCCAGTGGGCGGGGATATATGGACGGGCCCGTTGCATCCTGGGAGGCCAGAAAGCTTTGATCGATTGGTGCCAATCCGCTGTCGCTTCATCATAACCCATTGCTATCCTGTGGATAACCTGTGGACCCTGCCGGAGAAAGTGCGGGCGCCCGCGGGGAGATTGTAAAAATTCCGGTTAGATCGTGATTTGCGATCCATCCTGAATTAGCCCCATAATTAGCTCCAGTGAGTAATGAATACACCTGTGCACCTGCTAGGTGACCTGGATAACAGGATAGGTTTCATTTACCGGGACTCATCGCTCGCCTCAGTGCCGGCATTCTGATGGATGGGATGCCGCTGTCGGCATATTGACAGCCGGCATCCTCTCCACCGGTCACCCATACCGAACCCTGGAAAACATGTCCTGCTGGGGGGGTCCTTGAGGAATCGAGTTTGGGAACCGCTGGTTTAGCAGAAAGAAGCTCATTACGTATTATCTATGAGTCCGGAGACTCCACAACTACATGACGTTACTAGTCTTCTGAAAGCTGAAGGGTTTTCTACCTTTTGATGATAAAACTCTTGTGCATAATCTGCTAGTTGGTATGGACAAGCCCCCAGTAGGCTACGGATCCTGAAAACTGACCAAATTCTAAATTCATTTTATTACTTTCAAAACTTTACCCAACTGCAGTCTCTGATGTTATGGCAAAACCCGAAACATTTCTATCAATGGGTTCTACAAATTCCAGCTTTCATATGGAATAGAGCAGAGATGTGGCATCAGTCCCGCTGATCGGGCCACCCTTCATCTGATCACCAACATGCAGTAACTGCCAGTGGCGTCAAGAGAGGAGGGGGAGGGTGCAAATGACCTAGGCCCAGGTCTGATAGAGGGGCCCAGGTCCACGCCTCCTTTGATTAGGCCCAGCCAGGCTCTTTACTACCCTGGCTGGGAGGCATGCCATGCTTCTGTGAGTGGGTGCTTCTGATGTGCTAGATACACCCCCAAAGAGGAGTTGCCATGGTCACACCTCCAGTGGTGCCCAGGATTTTCTCCTGGCTGCCCTGGTAACAGCTACGGCCGCAATCTTTCTCCTGGCTGCCCTGGTAACTGCTACGGCCACAATCTTTCTCCTGGCTGCCCTGGTAACTGCTACGGCCACAATCTTTCTCCTAGCTGCCCTGGTAACTGCAACGGCCGCAATCTTTCTCCTGGCTGCCCTGGTAACTGCTACGGCCACAATCTTTCTCCTGGCTGCCCTGGTAACTCCTACGGCCACAATCTTTCTCCTGGTAACTGCTACGGCCACAATCTTTCTCCTGGCTGCCCTGGTAACTGCTACGGCCACAATCTTTCTCCTGGCTGCCCTGGTAACTGCTACGGCCACAATCTTTCTCCTGGCTGCCCTGGTAACTGCTACGGCCACAATCTTTCTCCTGGCTGCCCTGGTAACTGCTACGGCCACAATCTTTCTCCTGGCTGCCCTGGTAACTCCTACGGCCACAATCTTTCTCCTGGTAACTGCTACGGCCACAATCTTTCTCCTGGCTGCCCTGGTAACTGCTACGGCCACAATCTTTCTCCTGGCTGCCCTGGTAACTGCTACGGCCGCAATCTTTCTCCTGGCTGCCCTGGTAACTGCTACGGCCGCAATCTTTCTCCTGGTAACTGCTACGGCCACAATCTTTCTCCTGGCTGCCCTGGTAACTGCTATGGCCACAATCTTTCTCCTGGTAACTGCTACTGCCACAATCTTTCTCCTGGCTGCCCTGGTAACTGCTACGGCCGCAATCTTTCTCCTGGCTGCCCTGGTAATTGCTACGGCCACAATCTTTCTCCTGGCTGCCCTGGTAACTGCTACGGCGGCAATCTTTCTCCTGGCTGCCCTGGTAACTGCTACGGCCACAATCTTTCTCCTGGCTGCCCTGGTAACTGCTACGGTCACAATCTTTCTCCTGGCTGCCCTGGTAACTGCTATGGCCACAATCTTTCTCCTGGCTGCCCTGGTAACTGCTACGGCCGCAATCTTTCTCCTGGTAACTGCTACGGCCACAATCTTTCTCCTGGCTGCCCTGGTAACTGCTATGGCCACAATCTTTCTCCTGGCTGCCCTGGTAACTGCTACGGCCACAATCTTTCTCCTGGCTGCCCTGGTAACTGCTACAATCTTTCTCCTGCCCTGGTAACTGCTACGGCCACAATCTTTCTCCTGGCTGCCCTGGTAACTGCTACGGCCACAATCTTTCTCCTGGCTGCCCTGGTAACTGCTATGGCCACAATCTTTCTCCTGGCTGCCCTGGTAACTGCTACGGCTACAATCTTTCTCCTGGCTGCCCTGGTAACTGCTACGGCCACAATCTTTCTCCTGGCTGCCCTGGTAACTGCTATGGCCACAATCTTTCTCCTGGCTGCCCTGGTAACTGCTACGGCCACAATCTTTCTCCTGGTAACTGCTACGGCCACAATCTTTCTCCTGGCTGCCCTGGTAACTGCTACGGCCGCAATCTTTCTCCTGGTAACTGCTACGGCCACAATCTTTCTCCTGGCTGCCCTGGTAACTGCTACGGCCACAATCTTTCTCCTGGCTGCCCTGGTAACTGCTACGGCCACAATCTTTCTCCTGGCTGCCCTGGTAACGGCTACGGCCACAATCTTTCTCCTGGCTGCCCTGGTAACTGCTACGGCCACAATCTTTCTCCTGGCTGCCCTGGTAACTGCTACGGCCACAATCTTTCTCCTGGCTGCCCTGGTAACTGCTATGGCCACAATCTTTCTCCTGGCTGCCCTGGTAACTGCTACGGCCACAATCTTTCTCCTGGCTGCCCTGGTAACTGCTACGGCCACAATCTTTCTCCTGGCTGCCCTGGTAACTGCTACGGCCACAATCTTTCTCCTGGCTGCCCTGGTAACTGCTACAATCTTTCTCCTGGCTGCCCTGGTAACTGCTACGGCTACAATCTTTCTCCTGGCTGCCCTGGTAACTGCTTCGGCCACAATCTTTCTCCTGGCTGCCCTGGTAACTGCTATGGCCACAATCTTTCTCCTGGCTGCCCTGGTAACTGCTACGGCCACAATCTTTCTCCTGGTAACTGCTACTGCCACAATCTTTCTCCTGGCTGCCCTGGTAACTGCTATGGCCACAATCTTTCTCCTGGCTGCCCTGGTAACCGCTACAATCTTTCTCCTGCCCTGGTAACTGCTACGGCCACAATCTTTCTCCTGGCTGCCCTGGTAACTGCTACGGCCACAATCTTTCTCCTGGCTGCCCTGGTAACTGCTACGGCCACAATCTTTCTCCTGGCTGCCCTGGTAACTGCTACGGCCACAATCTTTTTCCTGGCTGCCCTGGTAACTGCTACGGCCACAATCTTTCTCCTGGCTGCCCTGGTAACTGCTACGGCCACAATCTTTCTCCTGGCTGCCCTGGTAACTGCTACAATCTTTCTCCTGGCTGCCCTGGTAACTGCTATGGCCACAATCTTTCTCCTGGCTGCCCTGGTAACTGCTACGGCCACAATCTATCTCTTGGCTGCCCTGGTAACTGCTACGGCCACAATCTTTCTCCTGGCTGCCCTGGTAACTGCTACGGCCACAATCTATCTCCTGGCTGCCCTGGTAACTGCTACGGCCACAATCCTTTCTACAATTAATCATGTTTTACAGCTAATACACAAATGAGAGAACACGACCCAGAGGACTTTACTTACAACCAGGCACACACAGATCTGGAAACGGACTGACTCATCGGGAAGTGGCTCCATTGATCATTATAGTTTCCCGTCATTGACACATCATCCAGCTATTTCCAATGGTCACAAAATTTTTATAGAGGACTTCTCAAACATGGATTATAAAAATGACTGCTTTAAACTATTCTATTTCCCATAGGGGGTTAAGGTCTCATCAGAGTGTAAATGCAGTCACTAGTATGGGGTAGGACAGAGGATGAACCTCAGTTTAGGCTCTCACCCTTTTCTCAGACTCATGCAGAACTTTGCCGAATGGAAATCTATGTAAAGAGCACAACATCTTTACGGCTCGGTGACCTTTTCGCTGGCTGTCACGTGTGCAAGACATTACACGAAGCACAGACGTTACAGCTGCTCTCATAGGACTGGAGTGCAACACGTTCACTACACCAGTTACTGCAGAGACACCTTCCACCCAGCATCCACTGATATATCAGATGAAGCCCTGAGAGTAGTCTAGGGCTCTCCAGTCAGGAGACGCTTAGGCGAGTACTCAGCACATGGGACATTTCGGTTTTGCTCATAAAAGGGAATGACGAGTACACAGGTGTTTTCCTGCGTGAAAAAAATACTACAATATTTGGAGAATATTTTTGTTTAGTCTGAAGATTCATTTTTAATTTGAGTTTCTGACAATGATTCACAATCACCACTAATAACTTCATTATTACCGGGACTTCATCCAAGGTCCCCTTCTGTTTCCAGAACGTTGGGAAGCTGTGGAGTCATCGTGGAATTTAATACACTCAACTATATGTTCACATATCAACATCATTCCATTACACTGCACTTCTCTACAGTTACTTACTATTTATTAGACTACAGTAAGTTTACAGCACACATGCATAACACAAATTCATGTCAAGTTCTTAGTTCCTATATTGCTAGATATACCGACTAATAGAAAGACGTTGCAGTAAACACTTCTGATCTCATGAAGAACAGTTTCTGGGATTCGGACATGTCCTTCTGACGACCCATCGAGTGCTCCTGTGCGTGTTCATTTGTTCAACTGAGGTATCCTAAAAATGTCTTCTCAGATGTCCTCTTCTTAGGACCATGTTCCATGTCAGGAGTGATAAAAATAAGGTTTTAAACCTACCGGTAAATCTATTTCTCCTAGTCCGTAGAGGATGCTGGGGACTCCGTAAGGACCATGGAGTATAGACGGGATCCGCAGGAGATAGGGCACCTAAAAAGAACTTTGACTATGGGTGTGCACTGGCTCCTCCCTCTATGCCCCTCCTCCAGACCTCAGTTAGAGAACTGTGCCCAGAGGAGACGGACAGTACAAGGCAGGATTTAGAAATCCAAGGGCAAGATTCATACCAGCCCACACCAATCATACCATGTAACCTGGAACATACATAACCAGTTAACAGTATGACAAAAACAACACTAACGGTCCAAGACCGATGTCAACTGTAACATAACCCTTATGTAAGCAACAACTATATACAAGTCTTGCAGAGTTTCCGCATTGGGACGGGCGCCCAGCATCCTCTACGGACTAGGAGAAATAGATTTACCGGTAGGTTTAAAATCTTATTTTCTCTTACGTCCTAGAGGATGCTGGGGACTCTGTAAGGACCATGGGGTTTATACCAAAGCATCCAATCGGGCGGGAGAGTGCGTATGACTCTGCAGCACTGACTGAGCAAACGCTAGGTCCTCATCAGCCAGGGTATCAAACTTGTAGAATTCAGCAAAAGTGTTTGACCCCGACCAAGTCGCCGCTCGGCAAAGTTGTAAAGCCGAGACGTCCCGGGCAGCCGCCCAAGAAGAGCCCACCTTCCTGGTGGAATGGGCCTTAACCGAATTTGGTACCGGCAATCCAGCCGTAGAGTGAGCCTGCTGAATCGTATTACAGATCCAGCGAGCAATAGTCTGCTTCGAAGCAGGAGCGCCAATCTTATTGGCCGCATACAGGATAAACAGAGCCTCTGTTTACCTAATTCTAGCCGTCCTCGCTACATACATTTTTAAGGCCCTGACTACGTCCAGGGATCTGGAATCCTCCAGGTCACTTGTAGCCACAGGCACCACAATAGGTTGACTCATATGGAACGAAGAAACCACCTTAGGCAAAAATTGCGGACGTGTCCTTAATTCAGCTCGATCCACATGAAAAATCAAGTAGGGGCTCTTGTGTGACAAAGCCGCCAATTCTGACACTCGCCTTGCTGATGCTAAGGCCTACAACATGACCACCTTCCAGGTAAGAAATTTCAACTCAACCTTGTTTAGCGGTTCAAACCAGTGTGATTTTAGGAACTACAACACCACGTTCAGGTCCCATGGTGCCATTGGAGGCACAAAAGGGGGCTGGATGTGCAGCACTCCCTTTACAAACATCTGGACTTCTGGAAGAGAAGCCAATTCCTTCTGAAAGAAAATCGAGAGAGCCGAATTTCAGGCCCATATCCACTCCTGTCTGTAGGAAGTGGAGAAGACGACCCAGATGAAAATCTTCCGTAGGTGCATTCTTGGTCTCACACCAAGACACATACTTTCGCCAGATACAGTGATAATGTTTTATCGTCACCTCCTTCCTAGCCTTTATTAACGTAGGGATGACCTCTTCCGGAATCCCCTTTTTCGCTAGGATTCGGCATTCAACCGCCATGCCGTCAAACGTAACCGCGGTAAGTCTTGAAATACACAGGGCCTCTGCTGCAACAGGTCTTCCCTCAGAGGAAGAGGCCAGGGATCTCCTGTGAGCATCTCTTGTAGATCCGAGTACCAGGCCCTTCGAGGCCAGTCTGGGACAACGAGTATCGTTCGTACTCTTCTTCGTCTGATGATCCTCAACACTTTTGTGATGAGAGGAAGAGGAGGAAACACGTAGACCGATTTGAACACCCACGGTGTTACCAGAGCGTCCACTGCTATTGCCTGAGGGTCCCGAGACCTGGCGCAGTACCTCTGAAGTTTTTTGTTGAGGCGTGACGCCACCATGTCTATTTGAGAAGTTCCCCAAAGACGTGTTACGTCTGCAAAGACTTCTTGATGAAGTCCCCACTCTCCTGGATGGAAATCGTGTCTGCTGAGGAAGTCTGCTTCCCAGTTGTCCACTCCCGGAATGAAGACAGCTGACAGAGTGCTTACATGATTTTCCGCCCAGCGAAGGATCCTTGTGGCTTCCGCCATCACGACTCTGCTTTTTGTCCCGCCTTGGCGGTTCACATGAGCCACTGCTGTGACATTGTCTGATTGAATCAGAACCGGTAGGTTTCGAAGAAGACTCTCCGCTTGTTGAAGGACGTTGTAAATGGCCCTGAGTTCCAACACATTGATGTGTAGACAGGACTCATGGTCTGACCAAAGACTCTGAAAATGTTTTCCCTGTGTGACCGCTCCCCATCCTCGGAGGCTCGCGTCCGTGGTAACCAGGATCCAATCCTGAATTCCGAACCTGCGACCCTCCAGGAGGCGAGCACTTTGCAACCACCACAGGAGGGACACTCTGGTCCCTGGGGACAGAGTTATTTTCCGATGTAAGTGCAGATGGGACCCGGACCACTTTTCCAGAAGGTCCCATTGAAAAGTCCTTGTATGGAACCTGCCGAAGGGAATGGCCTCGTAGGCCGCCACCATTTTCCCCAGAACTCGAGTGCATTGGTGAACACCCCTTTTGGTTTCAGCAGGTCTCTGACCATGTTCTGGATGTCCTGGGCTTTCTCTATTGGGAGGAAGGCCTTCATTTGTTCCATATCCAGTATCATACCTAGGATTGGTAGTCGAGTTGTCGGAATCAACTGTGACTTCGGTAGATTTAGAATCCAACCGTGCTGCTGGAGCACTCTCAACGAGAGCGCCACACTGTTCAGCAATTTCTCCCTTGATCTCCCTTGAGATCGTCCAAGTATGGGATAATTGTGACTCCATACTTGCGCAGGACCACCATCATTTCCGCCATTACCTTGGTGAAAATCCTCGGGGCCGTGGAGAGTCCAAACGGCAACGTTTGAAATTGGTAATGACAGTCCTGCACAGCGAATCTCAAGTATTCCTGATGGGGGGCATATATGAGGATATGAAGGTACTCCTTTATGTCCAGAGACACCATAAACTCCCCCTCCTCCATGTTGGCTATTATCGCTCTGAGAGATTCCATTTTGAATTTGAATCTTCTTATGTACAGGTTTAGGGATTCCAGATTCAGTCCGGTTACGGGACCACAAATAGGGTTGAATAGTAACCTCTTCCCTGCTGGTGGAGGGGAACCTTGATTATCACTTGCTGTATACGTTTGAATTGCAGCTAACACTACATCCCTTTCCGATGTGGAAGCTGGTAGGGCCGATTTGAAAAATTGGCGCGGGGGCACCTTCTCGAATTCCAATTTGTAACCCTGGGAAACTATTTCCAACACCCAGGGATTCAGGTCCGAACTGACCCAGGCCTGATTGAAAAGTCGAAGACGTGCCCCCACCGGTGCAGACTCCCTCAGGGGAGCCCCAGCGTCATGCTGTGGGTTTTGGAGCAGCCAGGGAGGACTTTAGCTCCTGGGCACCTGCCTAAGCAGGTGCTCTTGCCTCTGCCCTTACCTCTGGCGACCGAAAGGACTGCATCTGATAGGGTGTTACTTTCTTTTGCAGTTGGGGTATGTAAGGTAAAACATTTGATTTACCTGCTGTGGCTGTGGAAACTAGGTCCGTCAGCCCATCCCCAAACAATACATCACCCTTGTAGGGTAGTACTTCCATATGTTTCTTGGAATCCGCATCACCCGTCCATTGGCGAGTCCATAAGGATCTTCTCGCTGAGACAGACATGACATTGGCCCTAGAAGCTAGCAATCCAATGTCCCTTTGAGCATCCCTCATAAATAAGACTGCGTCTTTAATATGGGCTAGAGTTAGGAATATAATATCCTTATCCATATTATCAAATTGATCTGTCAGCTCATCTGTCCAAGCTGCAATTGCGCTATACACCCATGCCGACGCAACCGTATGAGAATAAATACACTTTAAGGTAGTTTCTTGCCTGCGATCTGCAGGGTTCTTAAGGGCCGCTGTGTCAGGAGACGGTAGCGCCACTTTCTTGGACAAGCGCGTCAGGGCCTTGTCCACAGTGGGGGGTGATTCCCAAATCTCCCTGTCCTGCTTAGGGAAAGGGTATGCCATATAAATTCTTTTGGGGATCTGCGGTCTCTTATCCGGAGTCTCCCAAGCTTTTCCAAAGAAATCATTTAATTCATGAGATGTGGGAAAATGAATAATCTGTTTCTTTCCCTTAAACATGTGTACCCTTGTGTCGGGGACCGAGGGTTCATCCTCAATATGCAACACATTCCTTATTGCCACAATCATACACTGAATGGTTTTAGTCACCCTAGGGTGCAATTTTACTTTGTCATAGTCGACACTGGAATCAGAATCCTTGTCGGTAGTAGTGTCTTGTGTTAAGGGACGCTTTTGAGACCCCGACGGGCCCTGTGGGTCGGTCCAATCTAAGGATTGACCCCCTGATGTCCCCCCTAATTCAGCCTTATCAAGCCTTTTATGTAACGATGCCACACTTGCATTCAACATATGCCACATGTCCATCCAATCTGGAGTCGGCACAACCGACGGGCACACACCACTCATTTGCTCCACCTCCTCTTTGGAAAAGCCTTCCGCCTCAGATATGTCGACACACACGTACCGACATCCCACACACACAGGGATTTACCTATAAGGGGACAAAACCCCAACCAGGCCCTTAGGAGAGACAGAGAGAGTATGCCAGCACACAGCCAGCGCTTAATTACACTGGAATATATGACCAGATAGCGCTTTTTATATATATAACCTTAATTCCCCCTCACTGCGTCGCCAAAGTGCCCCCCTCCTCTTTTTTCCAGCCTGAATGTTCAGCAGGGGAGAGACCAGGGAGCCAGCGTGTTCCTCATGCAGTTTCTGTGGAGAAAATGGCGCTGGTTAGTGCTGGGGATCAAGCTCCGCCCACCCGACGGCGGGCTTTGGTCCCGGTGATTTTTTAATAGAAAATGGCGGGGGATCGTAGAATTACTGCCCAGCAGCCTAATCTACCTTGTCAGTGCCCAAATGTGAGGTTTATTGCTACCCAGGGCCCCCCCCCCCTGCACCCTTCAGTGCCTGCTTTGTGTGTGTGACTGGGAGCAATGGCGCGCAGCTTACCGCTGCGCGCTTACCTCATGAAGATCTGATGTCTTCTGCCGCCTGAAGTCTTTTCCTCAATACTCACCCGCTTCTATCTTCGGCATCTGTGAGGAGGACGGTGGCGGCGCGCTCCGGGACGAACCCCAGGTGAGACCTGTGTTCCGACTCCCTCTGGAGCTAATGGTGTCCAGTAGCCTTAGAAACAGAGCCCAACTTGACAAGCCAGCTCTGCTTCTCTCTCCTCGGTCCCACGATGCAGGGAGCCTGTTGCCAACAGGACTCCCTGAAAATAAAAAACCTAACAAAATTCTTTTTCCACAGAAAACTCAGGAGAGCTCTCTGCAGTGCACCCACTCTCCTCTGGGCACAAGATCTAACTGAGGTCTGGAGGAGGGGCATAGAGGGAGGAGCCAGTGCACACCCATAGTTAAAGTTCTTTTTAGGTACCCTATCTCCTGCGGAGCCCGTCTATACCCCATGGTCCTTACGGAGTCCCCAGCATCCTCTAGGACGTAAGAGAAAAGAGGATGGTGGCCAGGACGTTCCTCATTCAGAGGAAGGAGAGGTTCCTTCAGCTGCATGGATTCTGTGATGGCGGACTAGGTGGGATTTATAGGTGAAGTGCTTTCCACACTCAGAGCAGAGAAAGGGCTTTTCCCCGGTGTGGATCCTTTTGTGTATCATGAGATAGGTGTGTCGGCTAAAACACTTCCCACATTCCGGGCAGGTAAAGGGCTTCTCGCCTGTGTGAATCCTCTGATGTCTGAGAAGATCAGATTTCTTACTGAAACATTTGCCACACTCAGAGCAAGCAAACGGCCTACCGCCAGAATGAGTCCGCCCGTGCGCCGAGAGAGCCGTCCGCTGACTGAAACACTTCCCACAGTCGGAGCACACGAAGGGCTTCTCTCCGGTGTGTACCCTTTGGTGTATCCCTAGGTACGTATGTCGGCTGAAGCACTTCCCACATTCCGAGCAGGCAAAGGGCTTCTCCCCGGTGTGAATTCTCTGATGCCGCACCAGATCGGACTTGGTAATGAAGCATTTCCCACACTCGGTGCATACAAAGTGCTTCTCTTCCGTGTGGATTCTCACGTGCTTCCTGAGTTCATACTTCAACACAAAGCTTTTCCCGCATTCGGAACAGGGATACGGCTTTACGCCAGTGTGGACAGTCATGTGCTTATTGAGGTCTCTTTTCTGGGGAAAACATTTCCCGCATTCTGTGCAGGAAAAGGGTTTCTCGCCTGTGTGGATTCTACGGTGGGAAATAAGGGTGGAGTACTGGGTGAAACTTTTGCCGCATTCAGAGCAGGAGAAGGTTTTCTCTCCGGTGTGGACCCGTCGATGGATGACCAGATGCGAGTGGCGGCTGAAACATTTCCCGCACTCTGAGCAAACAAAAGGTTTCTCTCCCGTGTGAATCTTCTCATGTCGGACCACGTCAGATTTCTTGCGGAAACATTTTCCGCACTCGGAACAGGAGAACGGTTTCTCTCCGGTGTGAACTCTCAGGTGGCGGACAAGCTGAGTTTCCCGCGTAAAGATCTTCCCGCACTCTGAGCAGGTAAATGCTTTCTCTGCTGTGTGAATCCTTTGATGTCGAATAAGATGCGAGTCCCGACTAAAACACTTTCCACACTCAGAACAGGTGAACGGCTTCTCCCCGGTGTGAATTTTCTCGTGTCTAATAACATCAGATTTTTTACTAAAACATTTCCCACACTCGTAGCATAGGAAGGGCTTCTCCCCGGTGTGAATTCGCTCATGTCTAGCCAAATCCGATTTACTGCTAAAAGTTTTATCGCAGATGGAGCAGGGAAATGTTTTCCTCTGCAGGTGGAAGCGCTTGTGTCTGGCCAGTTCCAGGGGCGTATTGCAGCACTTTGCACACTGGGGGCATGGATACTCTGTAGCTCCAGGAAAGGTGTAATCTGGGTCACTATCTTCTGTGGGTTTATAAAAGTCTGTGTCTGTGAGGTTGTCTTCGTCACATGAGAGAGACTCCTCCTTAATGATGACGGGGATGTAGTCAGTAGGGGTATGCACTTCAGTGTCTGTGAGATTTTCTTCTTCGTAGGAATCCGATTCATCCTTCGTGTATGACGCGTACTGTGTCGGCTGGGGTCTCTCATGTGCGTCGGAGTCCTCATGGGTGTGAGATATATAGTGTGTATGATCTTTGGGTGTATACATCTCGGTAACAGTCACATTTGCTTCATCACATGAGAGCGATTCCTCCTTGATATGAATAGATGTATATTGTGTGTCGGTCAGATTGCCTCTCTCGCATGAGACAGACGGATGTTGTGTGTGATCTGTGAGTGTGAGCTTTCCTTCTTCACATGACTCCTCAACGTGCTGGGTGCTCTTTACTGGCAAATAAATATTGCTGTCCTTTGTATCTTCTTCTTCTTCACACGACACCCATTCCTCCTTAATTTGCGTAAGCGTTATTTGTGTGGGTAAGGGCGAGACACCGTTCTCTTTCAGATCAGATTTCATGTGTAAAATGGGTTCTGGGCTTAGATTATGGACAAATCTTCCTTGATTACAGGGAATAACGCTGGTTTCTTCCTTTTTATAGTCCTCTGATGAAATGCTTCTGTTATTGCTCTCAGCTGTATCCCTCTCTGCAGCCAAATCTGTCCAGAGAAAAACAAGACACTGATTACAATGACTAACTGCAGAGAACACTGATTACAATGACTAACTGCAAAGAACACCGATTACAATGACTAACTGCAGAGAACACAGATTACAATGACTAACTGCAGAGAACACCGATTACAATGACTAACTGCAGAGAACACCAATTACAATGACTAACTGCAGAGAACACCGATTACAATGACTAACTGCAGAGAACACCGATTACAATGACTAACTGCAGAGAACACTGATTACAAATGACTAACTGCAGAGAACACCGATTACAATGACTAACTGCAGAGAACACCGATTACAATGACTAACTGCAGAGAACACCGATTACAATGACTAACTGCAGAGAACACAGATTACAATGACTAACTGCAGAGAACACTGATTACAAATGACTAACTGCAGAGAACACTGATTACAAATGACTAACTGCAGAGAACACGGATTACAAATGACTAACTGCAGAGAACACAGATTACAATGACTAACTGCAGAGAACACTGATTACAAATGACTAACTGCAGAGAACACAGATTACAATGACTAACTGCAGAGAACACTGATTACAATGAATAACTGCAGAGAACACTGATTACAAATGACTAACTGCAGAGAACACTGATTACAAATGACTAACTGCAGAGAACACCGATTACAATGACTAACTGCAGAGAACACCGATTACAATGACAAATTGCAGAGAACACCGATTACAATGACTAACTGCAGAGAACACTGATTACAAATGACTAACTGCAGAGAACACAGATTACAAATGACTAACTGCAGAGAACACAGATTACAATGACTAACTGCAGAGAACACCGATTACAATGACAAATTGCAGAGAACACCGATTACAATGACTAACTGCAGAGAACACAGATTACAATGACTAACTGCAGAGAACACTGATTACAAATGACTAACTGCAGAGAACACTGATTACAAATGACTAACTGCAGAGAACACTGATTACAAATGACTAACTGCAGAGAACACTGATTACAAATGACTAACTGCAGAGAACACTGATTACAAATGACTAACTGCAGAGAACACCGATTACAATGACTAACTGCAGAGAACACTGATTACAATGACTAACTGCAGAGAACACTGATTATAATGACTAACTGCAGAGAACACTGATTACAATGGCTAACTGCAGAGAACACTAATTATAATGACTAACTGCATAGAACACTGATTACAATGACTAACTGCAGAGAACACAAGACACTGATTACAATGACTAACTGCAGAGAACACTGATTATAATGACTAACCGCAGAGAACATGGATTACAATGACTAACAGCAGAGAACACTGATTACAATAACTGCAGAGAATACAAACCACTGGATTACAATGACTAACTGCAAAGAACAGAAGACACTGATTACAACAACTAACTGCAGAGAATGCAAGACACTGATTACAATGACTAACTGCAGAGAACAGAAGACACTGATTACAATGACTGCAGAGAATACAAGACACTGATTACAATGACTAACTGCAGAGAACACAAGACACTGATTACAATGACTAACTGCAGAGAACATGGATTACAATGACTAACAGCAGAGAACACTGATTACAATAACTGCAGAGAATACAAACCACTGGATTACAATGACTAACTGCAAAGAACAGAAGACACTGATTACAACGACTAACTGCAAAGAACAGAAGACACTGATTACGACTAACTGCAGAGAATACAAGACACTGATTACAATGACTAACTGCAGAGAACAGAAGACACTGATTACAATGACTGCAGAGAATACAAGACACTGATTACAATGACTAACTGCAGAGAACACAAGACACTGATTACAATGACTAACTGCAGAGAACACTGATTATAATGACTAACTGCAGAGAACATGGATTACAATGACTAACAGCAGAGAACACTGATTACAATAACTGCAGAGAATACAAACCACTGGATTACAATGACTAACTGCAAAGAACAGAAGACACTGATTACAACGACTAACTGCAGAGAACAGAAGACACTGATTACAATGACTGCAGAGAATACAAGACACTGATTACAATGACTAACTGCAGAGAACACAAGACACTGATTACAATGACTAACTGCAGAGAACTTATAAAATTTCAGAAGAAAAAGGACAACTATTTTTTAGGGGCACTCTTTAGAATAAATTAAAACTTAACTTTTAAAACGACTTACAAAGACATAACAACACATAACAATCAATGATACAACACACAGATAATGTTGTGTATTGTGGTACCTCTCCTATCCTTCACTTGTAACTATATGTTACATTGTTGTTTATTTTACCTCTGAAATAATCCTGTGAAAACTATTGGGTCTATTCAGACAATTATAACAAGTGCCTTTAGAACCTCTTGCACTGGGACAGATGAAACCACATAGTTTCCATGATGTTCTCTGGGGTGTCTATGAAGGTGCAGCTGATTAGATCACCAGATGGAATCCTAATAGTAACTACACCAGTGTTGGTGCACAGTCCACAAGACTGATGGTAACACTT
This sequence comes from Pseudophryne corroboree, assembly GCF_028390025.1. Taxonomy (NCBI): domain Eukaryota; kingdom Metazoa; phylum Chordata; class Amphibia; order Anura; family Myobatrachidae; genus Pseudophryne; species Pseudophryne corroboree. Next base: position 1,629,327 of record NW_026967506.1, read on the forward strand.
GGATGTAAGATGCCAGTTAGAGGCCGAGTGACAAAATGCCAAAAAGAAACCCAGACCACTGTCTGCTGCCCCTGAGATCATACTCTGCATGTATAAAGGACCTGATACTTAGTGTACAGCAGTATAAAAAGTCTCTTACCAAGTGATATGGCTGGATGGCGGCCATTTATGTACTGATCCTCAGGTCCTACGGAAGGCTCCATCTTCTGGAAGAAAGAGAAGAATATGATAGAAGTAAATGACATGGAACTTATCCTGCAAGACATCGGAGACAAACTAGCATCAGGGTAGCCTCATGCCCTAGGAGTGTTATTATCTATTATTTATAGTGTCCATAGCACTGAACAGAGAATAATACAGGTGGGTGCAGAACCAATCTATGAGATGTGACAAGAGCCAGCGCTCTTAGAGGGTGGACAGAAAAGATCAGAGGGTTAGTGCTCTGGAGAAAAGGACAGAACAGGGAAATAATAAGAGGGCGGAGAGCTTACAGACTAGCGGACCGGAGCGAGTCTACCATGTAAGAGGTATGTGTATATACAGTACGTCTATGGATACAGAATTACGCTCTTAGGACCCAACCACAAGTGGCTGGGGAGAATTCCTTTGTTTGCTCCACTAATCAGAGAATTCCTGAAGAAGCTTCTCTGCCTCTACCATGGACAATCTATATTATATAAAGGGTAAAGCTGCATCCTCTGTGATCCCCACATATGGCCATCCAGATATACAATGATAAATACAAGTATCAGGGCCATCAGACCTCGAAGGCTGGACAAATCTGCTATCGGGCCGGGCCAGGGAAGAAAATAAAAGAACTTCATGTACAGAAAGGTTCCATGCACTGGCTCAGACATCAGCAGACGCGACTGGCCGATTAATGTGCCCTTTACCTCTCACAGATGGGCCACCACGGTTACATTATCCCAAGTAGTCCAATTCCACAGCTAAATCTCCCAACAGATTGCACAACTGTTGTATCTCAGCCGCCATGAGCTCGTTATGGGACATAACTTGTACCGTTTCTGTATATACATCACACGTGCTTAACTATAGGTCGTTCAAATGAGTGACTATGCCAAAGAAAATTGTTGTAGCACCAAAAGCCAATATTTCCTTCGACCAGTGGATGAAGACGCAGCTCTCAGATGTGTACCACACTTCCCCACTAGACAGATGTGTGATTCTGCTTCATGCTATCACTAATGGTGGAGCAGAAACTGTCCCTCATAACCCAAAACTTGTACGAACAGGCGGTAAGTTCCTAAAGTGCATCAAAGTCCAAGAGAGATGCTGTAATCCTGACGGATGTGGGGCACGTTGATCTTCACCTGACCACCTTTATATCTGATAAATGGGAACTACTGACACTAAGAAAAGCTGACACTTGTCTAATGCGATAAACACCATTGCTTACACAATATTTATTTAATATATTGAGGTCAACGTTTCTCATTATTGTGTTTCATGGAGCGTCGACATGTTCTGAATTATTAGGTAATGTCCCATTCCCAGCAGTCACCTCTCCAGTCAGCAGCTGAATGATCTTCTGCTCCCTGTGTCTCTCATGTATCAGTGACTGAGGTGGAGGCACCGTGATGTGGCTCAGGGTCCTGCTCAGTCCTTCTGACACACACAATGATACAGTCATCATCCAGACGCATCCCCTGGTGTTACTGTATAATTCCCATTTTATAAATGGGGGAAAATGCTTAAAGGGCACATCCCAACGTATTCTGTTATGAAAGAGAAGGAAATCACCTGCAAAGCCTTCCAAAACATGACTCAGTTAGCAACATGCAAAAAAACTTTATGAAGAAGTAGAAGGAGCCAACCTGGGACAGCTGTCCCAATTTTCCAAGCCTAAGTACGCCCTACCAGTTGCTGAGATATCACACTGAGCAATGGAAGTTTGCCAGCCTTTGTAGAGACTAGCCTCCTATCTATCGAACCTTCAACAAATAAAAAAGAGAAGGGAAAAAAATATAACTTGGGTAGTTAGTCCAGAAGGTCTGCATCAAAGTAGGACTTTGTTATTGGTTTTAAAACCCATAGACTAATCCAAATGTTCCCAATGAATCACAAAATGCGTGAAGACCTTCAGATGTAGAGACCAAGATGAGTGATCGAGTTTGGTGCTTTTACCATTGTTAACCTGTTGATTATGGAACAAGTAGGTCTTAAGCTTGAGGATATGGATGATGGTCATAGTTCCAAGGCTGCACCTGCTGCGGTAGGTATACCTCTAAGGTTAACATCCAGTAACCATCGGAGTTCCTAAAGGACACCAAATCTTGAAGGAACAAGATTGATGGTTATGAAAGCAACAAAATTCTCTTAAAATCATCTGATGTAAGCAAAACGATCAAACGATTGCTCCTCAACCAAGGCATTCACCTCTTTGTATATGGAAGAGGAGTTAGATACCTTTCTAAATGAGGAACCAAAAAGTATGACCTCTGTTTTAGGGAAGCTACAAACTGGGCACCCTGTGGCACTGAGCTAAACAAGAATACGGCTATGGGACAGTGACTGAGGATGTGTGCATTCCCAAGTCTATCTGCACCACCGGACACTATTCAAAGACTAATCTAATGCTGAGAGGTTGGTGAGGAGCTTGCCTACTGAGCAAAAAGAAGATGCCAAGTTTGAGCTTTTTGGAGGTAAGCACTGTATCGACTGGGACTGCCAAGGAGGAAAGTTAACCTGGCAACAGATATACTAACAGTAAATAAGCACCAAAAGGAGGGGAAAATGCAGATGACAGGGTCTTTTTCCCCCTTACCTCCCCAGTCATGTCCCTGTATTATTATTATTATAGATCATACGAGATGTTACAGTGACACTCCTAGATCCCCTCACCTCCCCAGTCATGTCCCTGTATTATTAGTATAGATATGTGATGTCACTATGACACTCCCAGATCCCCTCACCTCCCCAGTCATGTCCCTGTATTATTACTATAGATATATATGATGTCACTATGACACTCCCAGATCCCCTCACCTCCCCAGTCATGTCCCTGTATTATTACTATAGCTATAAGTGATGTCACTATGACATTCCCAGATCCCCTCACCTCCCCAGTCATGTCCCTGTATTATTACTATAGATATAAGTGGTGTCACTGTGACACTCCCAGATCCCCTCACCTCCCCAGTCATGTCCCTGTATTACTATAGATATAAGTGATGTCACTGTGACGTTCCCAGATCCTCTCACCTCCCCAGTCATGTCTCTATTATTACTATAGATATAAGTGATGTTACTGTGACACTCCCAGATCCCCACACCTCCCCAGTCATGTCTCTATTATTACTATAGATATAAGTGACATCACTGTGACACTCCCAGATCCCCTCACCTCCCGAGTCATGTCTCTATTATTACTATAGATATAAGTGATGTCACTGTGACACTCCCAGATCCCCTCACCTCCCCAATCATGTCTCTATTATTACTATAGATATAAGTGACGTGACTGTGACACTCCCAGATCCCCTCACCTCCCTAGTCATGTCCCTGTATTACTGTAGATATAAGTCAGGCATGTCCAAACTGCGGCCCTCCAGCTGTTGTGAAACTACATATCCCAGCATGCCCTGACACAGCTTTAGCATTCTCTGACAACAAAACTGTGTCAGGGCATGCTGGGATATGTAGTTTCACAACAGCTGGAGGGCCGCAGTTTGGACATGCCTGATATAAGTGATGTCAGTGTGATGTTCCCAGATCCCCTCACCTCTCAAGTCATGTCCCTGTATTATTACTATAGATATATGTGATGTCACAGTGACACTCCCAGATCCCCTCACCTCCCCAGTCATGTCGCTGTATTATTACTATAGATATAAGTGATGTCACTGTGACACTCCCAGATCCCCTCACCTCCCCAGTCATGTCCCTGTATTATTACTAGATATAAGTGATGTCACTGTGACACTCCCAGATCCCCTCACCTCCCCTATCATGTCTCTATTATTACTATAGATATAAGTGACGTGACTGTGACACTCCCAGATCCCCTCACCTCCCCAGTCATGTCCCTGTATTACTATAGATATAAGTGATGTCAATGTGACGTTCCCAGATCCCCTCACCTCCCCAGTCATGTCTCTATTACTATAGATATAAGTGACGTCACAGTGACGTTCCAAGATCCTCTCACCTTCCCAGTCATGTCCCTGTATTATTACTATAGATATAAGTGATGTTACTGTGATGCTCCCAGATCCCTTCACCTTCCCCAGTCCTGTCCCTGTATTATTACTGTAGATATGTGATGTCACTGTGACGTTCCCAGATCCCCTCACCTCCCCAGTCATGTCTCTATTATTACTATAGATATAAGTGACGTCACAGTGACGTTCCAAGATCCTCTCACCTTCCCAGTCATGTCCCTGTATTATTACTATAGATATAAGTGATGTTACTGTGATGCTCCCAGATCCCTTCACCTTCCCCAGTCCTGTCCGTGTATTATTACCAGGAATAAAAGGGGCATCATCATGACTCCTCACCTCTCCAGTCAGCAGGTAGATGGTCTTCTGGGTGATAAAGAATATATTATCAGTCACTTTGTCAGTGTTCTTGCCCATCCTTAGGAAATAAGCTTAGAGGCATTTCTCGTCCTTACTTTGCCAACCTATAAAACAGCAGAAAGAAATTGATATAGTACAGATATTCTTAGTCCGGGACTGATGCTTCGTCCTGCTGTGAAGAGGGACTCTATATTGCATGTAGACTCTACAAATGTTTTTCTTCCTTCTTCCTACGGATATCATAGACAAGTCACATGACAGGGTATGATGGCGGCTCTGGCCACAACACAAACAAGTGGCAATGAGAAGGGGGGGGGGGGGGTGATGGATGTTCTGGGTAAAGCAAACATAGAAAAGTTGATAGTGGTCGCAGCCTGGGAGAAGAAAGGGATCTGATGCTGGACTTGTGCAGGTGTCGGGGCGGATGGAGTGGCCTGGGATCTGTACCCAGTGAGGAGTGTGCAGCACATTGGTATCTGGAGGGCTGGGGGCGCTGGTGCTTGGTAAGGGGAATTTCTGTGTATGCCCAGGATGGATCTGCGTGGATTCCTGGTCACCTGTGAAATCTCGCTGTCTCCAAAACAGCACAAGCAGACACGCTATTCCCACAATCCATTGCTCTAAGTGCACAGGGCTGGGCTAATGATACAGTGGTTTACAACGCATGATAAATGGCCACCTGCAGGTTCAAATCGCCAGCTGTGTGCGTCGTTTTCCAGCTAAGTAAGTGTAACGCCACAGTGCAGCGCGTTGGGTTTGGAAACTGCAGGTGTGCGCTGATGTTCCAGCAGTATTCCCTCCAATGGGGAATGCCGGGATGTGTAGCGGATGTTGATATTGAGATGTATCATAGCACAGGGGTCGGATCAGCATGTGTGTAGGGAACGTTATTCAGCCCACAGAAGCATGTGAGAGGTGAGGGTGTAATATGCAAATTCCACACCAGAATGTTGACAGGTTCTGAATGAGGCAGTGTTTTTGCTTTACCCTGACCCAAAAATGTTTTGTCAACATTCTGGTGTCAACATGTTAAATGACAATAAGGAGATTTATGGTAAGAACTTGCCTTTGTTAAATCTCTTTCTGCGAGGTACACTGGTATTCCACAGGGAATAACATCAGGGATGTCCTAAAGCAGTTCCTCATGGGAGAAGAAGCACTGTAGCGGGCACAAGAACTCGGCGTTCAAAGGAGGCATCATGGGAGGCGGAAGTATCGAAGGCATAGAACCTGATGAATGTGTTCACCGAGGACCACGTAGCCGCATTGCACAATTGTTGTAGGGTCGCACCACGGCGGGCCGCCCAAGAAGGTCCAAAAGACTGAGTAGAATGGGCCTTAATCGTAGCAAAATCTGGAAGCCAAGCCTGTACATAAGCTTGTGCAATCACCATTCTAATCCATTTGGCAAAAGGTCTGCATATTCGCAGGCCAGCCACATTTATGAAAACCAAAAAGAACAAAGCGAGAATCCGATCTCCTAAGGGAGACAGTTCTCTTCACATAGATAAGGAGAGCCCGTACCACATCCAGAGACCGCTCTTTAGAGGACAAATCAAGAGAGATAAAGGCCAGAACCACAATCTCTTGGTTAAGGTGGAAAGATGACACCACCTTGGGCAAATAACCTGGGCAAGTTCTAAGAACCGCACGGTCACTGTGAAAAATCAGAAAGGGAGACCGACAGGACAAAGCGCCTAAGTCTGAAAACCATCTAGCAGAGGCAATAGCCAGCAAAAGCAGGACCTTAAGCGTAAGCCATTTAAGGTCCACAGGTTCAAACGGAGACTCTTGCAGGGCATCTAGAAGAACAGACAAGTACCAAGGAGCCACCGGAGGGACATAGGGAGGTTGAATCCTGAGAACACCCTGAGTGAAAGTGAACGTCAGGCAGAGATGCAAATTTTCTCTGAAACCATATCGACAAGGCTGAAATAGGCCTTCCTCAAGGTTCATAAGTCCAGGCCCTGTTGCACAAACGCCAAAAATTTGGCAGTACTGAACTTGTACACATCTTAATTCTTATCCACACACCATTTTAATTGCATTTCATTTTTGTATCACTTTCTCTATAGCTTCGGCTTCCTAAATACTAATTTATTAACACTATAGTTTTTTCACTGGTATGCTACGCTGGGCTTTCTGGCTTATGCTGGTGTTTTGGGGTGCCACACCCTGCACCTAGATTTAGCGCTAGGGACCCCAAATATACAGAGACGCCTTGATGTGGCTTTGGGGCTTATTCACACATTTGCGCAAATATGTGTAACGAAGATCTCAGAATTCTATTATCATGTGGGATTTATATCTGGTTACGGTTATCATTCAGGGTGCTGGGGGAAACCAATTGCCTTTCTTTCACACACCAGGTGAAATAAGAATTCCAGACTCTATAATAAATCCAAGCCGAAGCAGGTTTACAGGCTTTCACCATTGTTTGAATGACTGCCTCAGAAAAACCTTTGGCCCTCAGGACCGAAGCTTCAAGAGCCACGCCATCAAAGCCAGTCGGGCCAAATCCTGGTGTACATAATGGCCCTGAACGAGGAGGTCTGGGCTTTGTGGAAGCAGAAGAGGACGCTCTATCGAGAGACCCTGCAGGTCTGAGAACCAATGCACTCTGGGACACGCAGGAGCGATCAGAAGTAGGATTCCTCCTTTTTGCTTGAACTTCCTTATTACCCCGGGCAGGAGTGACACTGGAGGGAACATGTATGGCAGCCGAAAGTTCCATGGAATTGCCAGTGCGTCCACGAACGCTGCTTGAGGATCCCTTGTTCTTGCTCTGAAGACCGGAACCTTGTGATTGTGTCAAGACGCCATCAAGTCTACATCTGGTAGGCCCTACTTGTCCACTAGTTTAAATACTTCTGGATGACGGCTCCACTCTCCGGCATGTACGTCCTGACGACTGAGGAAGTACGCTTACCAGTTGAGGACCCCCGAAATGAACACTGCCGATATGGCTGGCAGATAGCGTTCCTCCCATTGAAGAATCTTTAACACTTCCAACCTTGCCATGCGGCTTCGAGTGCCACCTTGATGATTTATGTACGCCACCGTGGTGGATTTGTCCGACTGTACTTGAACAGGCCTGTTCTATATCAGAGGCAGGACCAGTTTCAAAGCATTGAACACTGCCTGCAACTCCTGAATATTTATCGGGAGGAAAGATTACTCCCTGGTCCACCGACCCTGAAAAGACTGTTGCTCCAACACCGCGCCCCAACCCCGCAGACTGGCATCAATCGCCAGAAGGACCCAGTTGGAGATCCAGAAGGGATGGCCCCTGCTCAATTGCTGGTCCTGCAGCCACCAGGTCAGTGACAGACAAACCTCCGGAGTCAAGGATATCATGTGAGATCTGATCCAGTGAGGCAGGCCGTCCCATCTGGCAAGGATTAGCTTCTGCAGAGGACGAGAGTGCAATTGAGCGTACTCCATCATGTCGAAAGCCGACACCATGATGCCTAGTACTTGCATCACAGAGTGTATCGACACTCGCGGATGAGAAAGGAAGCATCTTATCCTGTCCTGAAGCTTCAGGACCTTCTCCGGAGACAAGAACAACCGTTGGTTGAGCGTTTCCAACAATGCCTCCAGGTGCACCATGCTCTGAGCAGGGACCAGGGAGGATTTCTTCCAGTTGAGGAGCCACCCGTGGGCTTGCAGGAATTGGACCGTCAGTTCCAGATGATGTAGAACCTCTGGGGAGTTCGCCAAGATCAGCAAGTCGTCCAGATACGGCAGGATCCTGATACCCTGACGTTGGAGCACAGCCGTCATAACCGCCATGACCTTGGTGAATATTGGCGGAGCCGTGGTCAGGCCAAAACGCAAGGCCCGGAATTGATAATGTAGGTTGCCAATAGCAAACCGCAGGTATTGCTGATGCGACATGGCAATAGGGATGTGACCGGACGGTCTCGTACGAAAAGCAGTCACCACTTTCGCGTCCCGTCCCCAGTACACAGATTGGATGTTCAGGTCACACGGGACCTGGCCACATAGGGGATTCCCGCTTACAGTCAGTAACTGCCTGTTACTGACTCCACCCACTGTGCTGTGGGCGGGTTTATGCTGCCACCACCAAACTCCTAACCTGCCGTGGCGTTTGGAACCACGGTACTGCTCTGTATGTGCCGACACGCTGCCTTACCACACCTGTGTGGACGAATCCCCACTAGTCCTCTACCGGTAGCTGGCGGAAGGCGGAACTTGGAGACGTTTGGGTGCTCCCGGGACAGCCGGAGAACGGGGCTATGTTTTGCATAGGCCTGCAGGTCACAAGATGAAGCGTCGTCTTTAGGCAGAAGATCTTTATTTGGCCAAATACAGCCTTCAAAAAGGCTCAGCAATACAGCGAGATGTTTACAGCAGAATGAAGATGGTATAATACACTCTGGAGGCTCACAGGCATCCTCTTTTTATCTCAGTTCTACACACAGTACCACAGGGGGGTAAGCCCTCCCTGTCTTCTCCAACCAATCAGGTTATCGCACAAAATATAAATAAATACAAGTTACATCTCAAAAGTTAAGAATTAGATAAAGCATTCCTGCTCCTCTTCATATATAACCAAACCAGTGTGCTATCCCAAACACAATCTAATTATCATCTTCCTGTCTCTTTCACAAATGTAAATATAACTTGCATTTCAATTGCATTCACCCTCTCACACATAGACACCGTTCTTATAAGTTAAACATAATCTGCATCACACATAATGCAGCCTAAGAAATCTTACATCAAACTGTTGTTACATGAAACCCACTAGTTTTCATTCATAAAACACAATCTGATTTAGCAGCCCCTTGTGTCTCCATGTAAAACCAGTTCTGAGTCATCACACCACAGGAGATGCTGACAGCACAGTCTTCTTTCCAAACCTTCATTTGTACCTGAAAGCGAATGTTTTCCCACCAGAAGGCTGCTAATCGACACCCTGCTTTAGCTAGGACAAGTAACATATGACTGGCTATGTACAAGTTGCTGGAGAACAATCGTCAAGGTCTTCTAGAAACAAAATACCTTGTACTTTCCTCATAAGTGCCCTGTCCATGCAGTTCTATAACTGTCCATCATTCTCCAACTGCGCACTGCACAGCGATATAACATACGACACATTATTAAATATATTTTAAATACCCGGTGCCTAGCACCCATAATACATTTAAAGATGGCGACTAGCGCCAGTGCATAGTTTAAAAGTGACGCCAAGCTCCTATTGTCCTCAAAATGGCGCTGGGCACTTGGTGTTTAACCCCTTATGTGCCGTGGCCGCCATTAACCATGTGGCCGCCAGAGTCTCCGGCCACAAGGGATATATAGGTAAGCATTCTATATGTCCAGGGATACCATATAGTCCATGGGCTCCTAGGCCGGAACAATAGAGCAAAGAGTTTCCATACGGAACCTGGATACCTTCACAAATTTGTTCAAAGACTTGAGGTTGAGAATGGGGCGGAAGGATCCATTCGGTTTTGGAACAACGCTGAATAGTACCCCCTGCCCCTCTGATCCAGAGGCACCGGCACTATCACTCCTGTGTCCAGGAGGGATTGTACCACCAAATGGAGTTTTTGCTTTTTCCGGATCCGAAGGGATATTTGTTGAGCAAAACTGGTGAGAGGGACGTTTCTTGAGAGAGATGGTGTATCCGTGAGTGACGACTTCCCTCACCCAGGCGTCTGGAGTGGTCTGTAACCATACCTGGGCAAATCCTAGAGGTCGGCCTCCCACCCTGGGGTCCCCCAGGGGGAGGCCCGCCCCGTCATGCAGCAGGCTTGTCTGTTTTGGAAGCAGGCTGACGGGCAGCCCAGGAACGTTTAGGTTTGGGCTTAGTGGATTTGGAAGTGCGAGCCTGTTTCGGCTACGCCTGACCCTTTGCTTTACTTGGAGGTCGAAAAGGAACGAAATGTGGTACTCTTAGCCTTCGTAGCCAAAGGATTAGTACTTGGTAGACATGCAGTCTTAGCAGACGCTAAGTCAGCAACAATCTTGTTCAGCTCTTCCCCAAAAAGGATGTCTCCCTTAAAAGGGAGCACCTCCAAGGTCTTTTTAGAGTCCAGATCCACAGACGAGGACCGCAACCACAGAATCCGGCGAGCCATAATGGACGTAGTAGACGCTTTGGCCGCCAGAACACCTTTGGCCGCCTCCTAAATATAAATGAGAGGTTGTGATAATATATGAAAGACACTGTCTGGCATTATCAGAAAAATTAGAAGGTAGCTCCACTTCAACAGCTTGAACCCAGGCTTCAATAGTCTTTGCAGCCAAAGAAGCCGCTATAGTAGGTCTATGCAGAGTACCCGCAAGAGTGTAAATAGACTTCAAGCAACCCTCCACACGCTTATCCGTCGGTTCCTTCAGAGAGGTGACAGTAGTGACAGGCAGAGTAGAAGATACCACAAGACACGCGACATGCGAGTCCACCGGTGGTGGTGTTTCCCAATGTTTACTTAACTCTGCAGCGATGGAATAACGAGCTAGCATATTCTTAGACAGGGAGAATTTCTTTCCTGGAGACTCCCAGGATTCCTGACGTATGTCAACTAAACGGTTAGAATGGGGCAAGACTAATTTAGTAACCTTCTGATGCTTCAACTTATCAGGTTTCTTAGACATATCCGAAGGTGCAGATTCATAATCAATCTGAAGAATCAGCCTGATAGCCTCCAAGAGACCAGGAACATCCACCTGTGTTGTAGATTCCCCATCAGAAGCCTCTGCATCAGTGTCTGATGGGTCAGTAGATGCACCATCCTCATCGAATGAAGTATCCGTAAAATGCGTGGATTGTGATGAGGTAATAGCCCGCTTAGATTGCCCTTTGGTCCTAGGAGGGTGAGGGTTAGGTTTTTGTTTAACCAAAGACTGATTTAATTGCTGTAACTGAGTGGACAGATTATCTGCCCATGGCGGATTAACTGCAGGGACAATATGTGGCTGTAATGGCACAGGAGGTCCTACAGGGGGCGCAAATCTCGTTACTAGCGTAGTCAGCAAATTAGAAAAAGCAGCCCAATGTGGGTCTTGGTGTGCCACCGATGCTGCAGATTGACTCAGGGGTATAGATCCCCCAGTACCTGGACCCTCAGCTGGAATATTTTCCTCAGATAAATCCGCGGCGTCAGCACTGCATGACGCAGGATCAGCCACGGATCTCCTACCCTGTGTAGCAGACATTATATAGAAATGTAGTCTTAGGGTGTAACAGTACAATATAGCCATACACAGTACCTGACAAAACTCCCCCTGTGCAATGTGACTGCAGATACAGAACACAAACAGGATTTAAGTGATATATGGTGACTGAAATACACAGAGAAAAATACCAAACAGTATATTCTGTGAAACACTATATATATGTGACCCTGACGCACTTAGACCCCCAGGGTACAGAATATAGTGACAGCAATATGTGTGTGATACACAGAATGGAAACCACACAGCAGCTACAGGCACACACAGTCACATGTACAATGCAGAAATTATTACAAAAAAACAATAAAACTGCTCTGGACTAGCAATACTACATATATATATGTATGTATATAGATATAACAATGCACAGTAAACACTGGATGTATATCACAGGATACTTGTACTATATATCCCTGTAGTAATGCACTTGTTCTTAACCAACACTGTCTAAACGACATGTAGAATATGTAAGTGTCCTGTAAACGCACAGCGCTGATGATGCAGGCGGCTTTACAGAGGAGGCATCACCCAGCAGTCCCAGAATCAGCGCAGCTGTGTGTAATGGCGCCCAAATGCTGACAGGGAGTGAGGGAGAGAGAGACGCAGCTCCAGGGCGGTCCGTTTCCGGAGACCGCGCCGGATTGCGATTTCAGCGGGTCTCGCCTGGGGGACCCTCTTACCTCCTCCCTGAACTTGCGGCCAGGCGATCCCGGAGAGCAGCGGCGAGTGTATGTGCCCGAGGAAGAGAACCGGAGCCTCCGCTGTGAGTACCCGGCAACCAGGGTGCGGGTGTATACAGCGCCGCCGGGGGAGGTGATGGAGCCGCAGCACGATATGTCAGACTGACATATAGAACTTCTAAGTGTCTATGCTGCGACCCTTGAATTCTTCTTTCTTCAGAAAAGCTCTTTTCAGGGCCGCCCAGCGCAGCGCTCCCTGTTATCTGCCTGCACCAACTTACACACTGAGCTCCTGTGCACGGAGGCGGGGTTATATAGAGGAGGCAGTGCAATGCATCCTGGGAACAGTCAAAGCATTTAGCCCGTTGGTGCCTCGGACCAAGATCCAACTCTACACCCTGATGTAATTCCCTGTGGAATCACAGTTTACCCTGCAGCAGAAAATAAGATTCTTGGTCATTTCCAGTTGAATCCTTTTCTCTGAAGCAGGCTGTGGGACACTGGACCACAGGATTGCAGGATGGGGATGGAGTTTAGTACTTAAACCAATTGAAACTTTAAATCTAAGCTCCTCCCCCCCGCAGCCCATAATGCCAGTGCTTCTTCTGAGAGAGTCCGGTAAGGAGCAGCACTAATCCAGTGCAACCGTTAGAACAAACCAGCAAAAACCCAAACCTAACACAACTGAGTGTGAGCGAGGGATCGCACTGTCCCCAAACCTAGCATGACCGAGTGTGAGCGAGGAATCGCACTGTCCCCAAACCTAGCATGACCGAGTGTGAGCGAGGGATCGCACTGTCCCCAAACCTAGCATGACCGAGTGTGAGCGAGGGATCGCACTGTCCCCAAACCTAGCATGACCGAGTGTGAGCGAGGAATCGCACTGTCCCCAAACCTAGCATGACCGAGTGTGAGCGACGGATCGCACTGTCCCCAAACCTAGCATGACCGAGTGTGAGCGAGGGATCGCACTGTCCCCAAACCTAGCATGACCGAGTGTGAGCGAGGAATCGCACTGTCCCCAAACCTAGCATGACCGAGTGTGAGCGAGGGATCGCACTGTCCCCAAACCTAGCATGACCGAGTGTGAGCGAGGGATCGCACTGTCCCCAAACCTAGCATGACCGAGTGTGAGCGAGGAATCGCACTGTCCCCAAACCTAGCATGACCGAGTGTGAGCGAGGGATCGCACTGTCCCCAAACCTAGCATGACCGAGTGTGAGCGAGGGATCGCACTGTCCACAAACCTAGCATGACCGAGTGTGAGCGAGGGATAGCACTGTCCCCAAACCTAGCATGACCGAGTGTGAGCGAGGGATCGCGCTGTCCCCAAACCTAGCATGACCGAGTGTGAGCGAGGGATCGCACTGTCCCCAAACCTAGCATGACCGAGTGTGAGCGAGGGATCGCACTGTCCCCAAACCTAGCATGACCGAGTGTGTGTGAGAGATCGCAGTATCCCCAAACCTAGAATGACCGACTGTGAGCGAGGGACCGCAGTATCCCCAAACCTAGCATGACCGAGTGTGAGCGAGAGATCGCACTGTCCCCAAACCTAGCATGACCGAGTGTGAGCGAGGGATCGCACTGTCCCCAAACCTAGCATGACCGAGTGTGAGCGAGGGATCGCACTGTCCCCAAACCTAGCATGACCGAGTGTGAGCGAGGGATCGCAGTATCCCCAAACCTAGCATGAACGAGTGTGAGCGAGGGACTGCAGTATCCCCAAACCTAGCATGACCGAGTGTGAGCGAGGGATCGCACTGTCCCCAAACCAGGCATGACCGAGTGTGAGCGAGGTACCGCAGTATCCCCAAACCTAGCATGAACGACTGTGAGCGAGGGATCGCACTGTCCCCAAACCTAGCATGACCGAGTGTGAGCGAGGGACCGCACTGTCCCCAAACCTAGCATGACCGAGTGTGAGCGAGGGATCGCACTGTCGCCAAACCTAGCATGACCGAGTGTGAGCGAGGGATCGCACTGTCCCCAAACCTAGCATGACCGAGTGTGAGCGAGGGATAGCACTGTCCCCAAACCTAGCATGACCGAGTGTGAGGGAGGGATCGCACTGTCCCCAAACCTAGCATGACCGAGTGTGAGGGAGGGATCGCACTGTCCCCAAACCTAGCATGACCGAGTGTGAGCGAGGGATCGCACTGTCCCCAAACCTAGCATGACAGAGTGTGAGCGAGGGATCGCACTGTCCCCAAACCTAGCATGACCGAGTGTGAGCGAGGGATCGCCCTGTCCCCAAACCTAGCATGACCGAGTGTGAGCGAGGGACCGCAGTATCCCTAAACCCAGCATGAACGACTGTGAGCGAGGGATCGCACTGTCCCCAAACCTAGCATGACCGAGTGTGAGCGAGGGACCGCACTGTCCCCAAACCTAGCATGACCGAGTGTGAGCGAGGGATCGCACTGTCCCCAAACCTAGCATGACCGAGTGTGAGCGAGGGATCGCACTGTCCCCAAACCTAGCATGACCGAGTGTGTGTGAGAGATCGCAGTATCCCCAAACCTAGAATGACCGACTGTGAGCGAGGGACCGCAGTATCCCCAAACCTAGCATGACCAAGTGTGAGCGAGAGATCGCACTGTCCCCAAACCTAGCATGACCGAGTGTGAGTGAGGGATCGCACTGTCCCCAAACCTAGCATGACCGAGTGTGAGCGAGGGATCGCACTGTCCCCAAACCTAGCATGACCGAGTGTGAGCGAGGGATCACACTGTCCCCAAACCTAGTATGACCGAGTGTGAGCGAGGGACCGCAGTATCCCCAAACCTAGCATGACCGAGTGTGAGCGAGGGACTACAGTATCCCCAAACCTAGCATGACCGAGTGTGAGCGAGGGACCGCAGTATCCCCAAACCTAGCATGACCGAGTGTGAGCGAGGGATCGCACTGTCCCCAAACCTAGCATGACCGAGTGTGAGCGAGGGATCGCACTGTCCCCAAACCTAGCATGACCGAGTGTGAGCGAGGGATCGCACTGTCCCCAAACCTAGCATGACCGAGTGTGAGCGAGGGACCGCAGTATCCCCAAACCTAGCATGACCGAGTGTGAGCGAAGGATCGCACTGTCCCCAAACCTAGCTTGACCGAGTGTGAGCGAGGGACCGCACTGTCCCCAAACCTAGCATGACCGTGTGTGAGCGAGGAACAGCAGTATCCCCAAACCTAGCATGACCGAGTGTGAGCGAGGGATCGCACTGTCCCCAAAACTAGCATGACCGAGTGTGAGCGAGGGATCGCACTGTCCCCAAACCTAGCATGACCGAGTGTGAGCGAGGGATCGCACTGTCCCCAAACCTAGCATGACCGAGTGTGAGCGAGGGATCGCAGTATCCCCAAACCTAGCATGACCGAGTGTGAGCGAGGGACCGCAGTATCCCCAAACCTAGCATGACTGAGTGTGAGCGAGGGATCGCACTGTCCCCAAACCAGGCATGACCGAGTGTGAGCGAGGGACCGCAGTATCCCCAAACCTAGCATGACCGAGTGTGAGCGAGGGATCGCACTGTCCCCAAACCTAGCATGACCGAGTGTGAGCGAGGGATCGCACTGTCCCCAAACCTAGCATGACCGAGTGTGAGCGAGGGATCGCCCTGTCCCCAAACCTAGCATGACCGAGTGTGAGCGAGGGACCGCAGTATCCCCAAACCTAGCATGAACGAGTGTGAGGGAGGGATCGCACTGTCCCCAAACCTAGCATGACCGAGTGTGAGCGAGGGATCGCACTGTCCCCAAACCTAGCATGACAGAGTGTGAGCGAGGGATCGCACTGTCCCCAAACCTAGCATGACCGAGTGTGAGCGAGGGATCGCCCTGTCCCCAAACCTAGCATGACCGAGTGTGAGCGAGGGACCGCAGTATCCCTAAACCCAGCATGAACGACTGTGAGCGAGGGATCGCACTGTCCCCAAACCTAGCATGACCGAGTGTGAGCGAGGGACCGCACTGTCCCCAAACCTAGCATGACCGAGTGTGAGCGAGGGATCGCACTGTCCCCAAACCTAGCATGGCCGAGTGTGAGCGAGGGATCGCAATATCCCCAAACCTAGCAAGACCGAGTGTGAGCGAGGGACAACAGTATCCCCAAACCTAGCATGACAGATTGTGAGCGAGGGATCGCACTGTCCCCAAACCTAGCATGACCGAGTGTGAGCGAGGGATCGCACTGTCCCCAAACCTAGCATGACCGAGTGTGAGCGAGGGCTCGCACTGTCCCCAAACCTAGCTTGACCGAGTGTGAGCGAGGGACCGCACTGTCCCCAAACCTAGCATGACCGAGTGTGAGCGAGGGACAGCAGTATCCCCAAACCTAGCATGACCGAGTGTGAGCGAGGGACCGCAGTATCCCCAAACCTAGCATGACCGAGTGTGAGCGAGGGATCGCACTGTCCCCAAACCTAGCATGACCGAGTGTGAGCGAGAGATCGCACTGTCCCCAAACCTAGCATGACCGAGTGTGAGCGAGGGATCGCCCTGTCCCCAAACCTAGCATGACCGAGTGTGAGCGAGGGATCGCCCTGTCCCCAAACCTAGCATGACCGAGTGTGAGCGAGGGACCGCAGTATCCCCAAACCTAGCATGAACGACTGTGAGCGAGGGATCGCACTGTCCCCAAACCTAGCATGACCGAGTGTGAGCGAGGGACCGCACTGTCCCCAAACCTAGCATGACCGAGTGTGAGCGAGGGACCGCACTGTCCCCAAACCTAGCATGACCGAGTGTGAGCGAGGGATCGCACTGTCCCCAAAACTAGCATTACAGAGTGTGAGCGAGGGATCGCACTGTCCCCAAAACTAGCATTACAGAGTGTGAGCGAGGGATCGCACTGTCCCCAAACCTAGCGTGAGCGAGGGATCGCACTGTCCCCAAACCTAGCATGACCGAGTGTGAGCGAGGGACCGCACTGTCCCCAAACCTAGCATGACCGAGTGTGAGCGAGGGACCGCACTGTCCCCAAACCTAGCATGACCGAGTGTGAGCGAGGGATCGCACTGTCCCCAAAACTAGCATTACAGAGTGTGAGCGAGGGATCGCACTGTCCCCAAAACTAGCATTACAGAGTGTGAGCGAGGGATCGCACTGTCCCCAAACCTAGCATGACCGAGTGTGAGCGAGGGATCGCACTGTCCCCAAACCTAGCATGACCGAGTGTGAGCGAGGGATCGCACTGTCCCCAAACCTAGCATGACCGAGTGTGAGCGAGGGATCGCACTGTCCCCAAACCTAGCACGACCGAGAGTCAGCGAGGGACCGCAGTATCCCCAAACCTAGCATGACCGAGTGTGAGCGAGGGATCGCACTGTCCCCAAACCTAGCATGACCGAGTGTGAGCGAGGGATCGCACTGTCCCCAAACCTAGCATGACCGAGTGTGAGCGAGGGATCGCACTGTCCCCAAACCTAGTATGACCGAGTGTGAGCGAGGGACCGCAGTATCCCCAAACCTAGCATGACCGAGTGTGAGCGAGGGACCGCAGTATCCCCAAACCTAGCATGACCGAGTGTGAGCGAGGGATCGCACTGTCCCCAAACCTAGCATGACCGAGTGTGAGTGAGGGATCGCACTGTCCCCAAACCTAGCATGACCGAGTGTGAGCGAGGGATCGCACTGTCCCCAAACCTAGCATGACAGAGTGTGAGCGAGGGACCGCAGTATCCCCAAACCTAGCATGACCGAGTGTGAGCGAAGGATCGCACTGTCCCCAAACCTAGCATGACCGAGTGTGAGCGAGGGATCGCACTGTCCCCAAACCTAGCATGACCGAGTGTGAGCGAGGGATCGCACTGTCCCCAAACCTAGCATGACCGAGTGTGAGCAAGGGACCGCAGTATCCCCAAACCTAGCATGACCGAGTGTGAGCAAGGGATCGCACTGTCCCCAAACCTAGCATGACCGAGTGTGAGCGAGGGATCGCAGAATCCCCAAACCTGTTGAAGAGAAAAGCATTCAACGGTAAGTGACCAAAAATCCTCTTTTTTCTTTCAGCAAAGCGGGGAACACTGGACCATGGGATGTTCAACAGCCGCCCCCAGGAGAGGGAACGCTGACCAAAGAACTGTATGGTCAAAGCGGGTGTCACCTGAAGCAAAAACATGAAAAAGAGGTCTCCACCACCCTACTGATACCCGGTCTGGTGCCAGTCGCCCTGAACTAGAATAAGCTTGAGTGATATCCGAGCTAATAAAAACACGCAGTGGTCTGCATTGAAGCCGGCCAACCACGTTTATGTGCATCATAAAGTACAAGCAAAGAATCCGTACGCCGGATGGCAGAAATCTTCTCCAGGAAAATCTGCAGAGTTGGAATGTCATCTAGAAAAGCCAGATCATCCCTGTCCTGGGAAGTGGCCGATAGAGGAAAAACCAGAAACACAATTTCCTGGTTTAAGTGAAAAGCTGAAACAACTTCGGGTTGGAACGTAGGAACCGTACGGAGAACCGCTCTATCGCCTTGGAAGACGAGAAACCCTTAAGTCAGAAACGTTTCCTGCTGAGGCAATAGCCATAAGACCAGCTTCCAAGTAATGAACTGAAGATCTGCTGAATCCAAAAGATTCAAAAGGAGCCCGTTTGAGAGTTGATAGGACTAGATTAAGCTCCCCCGATGGTACCACACCGTGTAAAAAGGTTCTGACCTCTGGAAGAAGGGCTGAACACCTATAAAAAAAAAACTGGGACGAAAGTTTTAAACCAACATCCAATCCTCCCTGAAGGAAAGACAAAAACGGTGACAGACAAAATCTGGATGAATGAACATGTCTCTGTTCACACCAGGAGATGTAGATTTTCCACATTCTGCAATAATTACATTACAAAACTGGTTTCCAGGCTCGCAACATAGTGTGGACTACCAAGGGGGAGCAGTCTTTAGCTTTCAAAAGCCCAGTCTCAAAAGTCAGGCCGTTAGGTTTAGATTAAGTGGAATACGACGACCTTTTGAGTATGTCGGCCTACCACGACCTGCATGGCCAGTTAGGATCACAGTCACTTGTCTCGAAGGCCTAGAGACAAATCCTTTGACTTCATGCTTGGTTTGTGCTCAGACATGAACTGTCAAGTGTGGGACCTTCTATAGACAGGTGTGTGCCTTTCCAAAACATGTCCAATCAACTGAATTTATCAGAGGTGGACTCCAATTAAGCTGTAGGAACATCTCAAGGATGATCAGTGGAAATAGGATGCACCTGAGCTCAACTTTGAGCTTCATGGTAAAAACGGGTATGGGTCATTGGGTAGACTCAACTTAGGTCGACAATCATTGGGTCGACCACAATAGGTCGACATGTGTTAGGTCGACAGGGTACCTAGGTCGACAGGTGAAAAGGTTGACATGAGTTTTTGGAATTTTTTTTAATGTCGTTTTGTTCGTAAAGTGACCGGGAACCCCAATTACTGCACCATGTCCCCTCGCATGGCGAGCGAACTTCGGGCAAGGTGCCTCGCTACGCTGGGCACAGATTACCATTCCCAATAGTAGTCCACATAGATCGTAAAGTATGAAAAAGTCCAAAAAATTAAAAAAATTGTGAAAAACTAATGTTGATCTTTTGACCAGTAGAGCTACTACGGGTCAATCTAATGACCATGTCGACCTAGTTACCCCGTCGACCTAGTTACCCCGTCAACCTAACGCATGTCGACCTAAGTTGAGACGACTGTATCCTGCAAAGGCTGTGAATACTTATGTACATATGATTTCTTAGTATTTTATTTTTAATAAATTTGCAAAAAGAAAAACCTTTTTTTCACGATGTTATTGTGGGGTATTCTGTGTATTATGGGGTATTCTGTGTATTATGGGGTATAGTGTGTATTATGGGGTATAGTGTGTATTATGGGTGTGGCCGGAGAGACTAGACTGCGGCACTGAAGGGGTTAACCCTCGTGCCCGGCGCCATGTTGTGGACTGTTTAAAAGTTTGTTTAATGATGTGTTTTACTTTTAACATGTCATATGTAGTGCTCTGTGCACAATTGCAGGAAGGCATGTTTAACTGTATCTATTTTATATTCAAGACAGGCTCAGTGTATATTTAAAGGGAAACACGTGTTTAAACAAAATGTATTTAAAGGAAAAATGCAGTTACTATAGATGTCTGAATAAGCATCTCTTATCCTCTGGAAATAGGAAGTGGCATGCTAATGGCCCTGTCCTAGCAGAGAGGTGTGAATGACAATACCTTTTAATTTGTAAGTTCCTTAGAGAGAGATGCTAATCACTGGGTCTATGGGCTTGGAATCTGTTTCACGTAGGTGATTTAATGGATATACGATCCCTAAATGGCAGATACAGGAAGGAAGACTGTTTGTTTGTATTGTAGCCATTCCTGTTGTAATCTCAAACACTGGGTTTGCCTGGAGATGTGAATGACCAGAAACATTTGTATTTTGAAGCTATGTGATAAATTTATCAATAGTGAATGTTAATCTGATACCAAACGTTGTCTGTGTGACAGGAAGGAGAAGATTGTTTTATTGCACTTCTCTCCTTTTGAAATGTAATTTATTTATTGGTATTTTGTAAAATAACCTGATTGGTTGGAGAAGACAGGGAGGGCTTACCCCCCTGTGGTACTGTGTGGAAAACTGACATCAAAAGGAGACCTGTGAGCCTCCAGAGTTGTAGTATTGTACCATCTTATTCTGCTGAAAACATCTGATTGTATGCTGTTGCCCCTAGCAATAGGGAGGAGCCTTTTTAAAGGTTATCATTGAGCAAATAAACATCATTGCCTCAAGAAGACTGCTTCATCTTGTGACCTACAGGGTTAGGCCAAACCTAGCCCCGTTCTCCGGCTGTCCAGGGAAACGCCTAACGTCTCCAAGTTCCGCCTTCCGCCAGCTACCGGTAGAGGCCTAGCAAGTGGCTAGTGGGGATTCGTCAACACCACACAGGTGTGGTAAGGCAGTGCGTCGGCACATACAGAGCAGAACCGTGGTTCCAAACGCCACGGCAGGTTAGGAGTATGGTGATGGCAGCAAAACCCGCCCACAACACAGCGGGTGGAGTCAGTAACAGGCGGTTACTGACGGTAAGCGGGAATCCCCTATGTGGTCAGGCCTCGTGTGGCTTGACCTTCCATTCTGTGCGCAGTCGACGGGACGCGAAAGCGGCGAGTGCTTCCGTACGGTACCGTCCTGTCACAGAAATTGGTGGCATAGTGGTGGGATATTCCCAGGCGGCTTTTCATCACCTGATTGGAGAAGCCGAGTTACTCAGGAGAGGAGTAACTGCAGCGCAGGAGAACGCACAAGATGGCGGAATTCAGCGGAATGTCTAAGGATGATCTGGAGATTGTATGCCAGGAGAAGGGTGTGGATATCCCTTTCAACGCGTCCAGTAGCGTCATGAAGGCGGCGCTCAGGAGCATGGAGGAGTCCCATCGGGCGGAGGTGGAAAGCACTGACGGCGTCAGCATCGCAGAGGATGGCCCAACAGTGGACCTTCGTAAGGAACCGGTGAGACCCACAAGCCCCGCCCTCTCTCACAGCAGCAATGTTTCCCAGCAATCTCTAGCAGGGCCAGGATCCCAACGTCCCAGGGGGGGCGGCCCGGATACCCTAGCAGATCGGCTAGCGGAATTGGGGGAAAGGGCGACGGAGCAAGAACGCTTGATCATCATCCAGATGTGGCGCGATGAGCGGGTACCACAGGCCGTGGTACCCCGGGAGCCGTTGTCAGCTGTTGTACACAGATCGGGACGCATTCAGTTTGCCAAGTTTGCAGACAGTGATGGGGACATTGATGGACATTTGCAAGTTTTTGAAAGGACTTGTAAACTACACGATCTACCCAAGTCAGAGTGGGTGAGACACCTTGTGCCCACTCTGCATGGAGAGGCCTTGGAGGCCTATCGAGGAGTGGCCACGGAGGACTGTGAGGATTACGACGAAGTCGCGAAGGCCCTCCTCCAGCGATTCTTCATCACTCCAGAGTCTAACAGGAAGAAGTTCAGAGACTTGCCCAAGAATCCTAGCAGCACCCATGAGCAGTTCGCCACCCAGCTGCGGCAGTACGTGGTGAAGTGGGTGAAGGATTCGGAAGCCACTATATGGGACGCACTGATCGACCTGATCTGCAGGGAGCAGTTCTACCGCAGGTGCGCCCAAGAAGTGAAGGAGTGGGTGCTAGATCGGGAGCCACCCAGCTTAAAGATGGCTGCCCAGTTAGCCGACAAATATGTGGCAATTCGGCCACGGGGGCAGAAGCGCCCAGCCAGCTCCAAAAGACTGTACCACCAAGGGGACCCCCCTCTTCAGCTGGGGTATTGTGTGTATTATGGGGTATTGTGTGCATTCTGGGGTATTGTGTGCATTCTGGGGTTTTGTGTGCATTATGGGGTATTGTGTGCATTATGGGGTATTGTGTGCATTATGGGGTTTTGTGTGCATTATGGGGTTTTGTGTGCATTATGGGGTATTGTGTGCATTATGGGGTTTTGTGTGCATTATGGGGTTTTGTGTGCATTATGGGGTTTTGTGTGCATTATGGGGTATTGTGTGCATTATGGGGTATTGTGTGCATTATGGGGTATTGTGTGCATTATGGGGTATTGTGTGCATTATGGGGTATTGTGTGCATTATGGGGTTTTGTGTGCATTATGGGGTATTGTGTGCATTATGGGGTATTGTGTGTATTATGGGGTATTGTGTGCATTATGGGGTATTGTGTGCATTATGGGGTATTGTGTGTATTATGGGGTATTGTGTGTAGAATTTTGAGGGGGAAAATTTATTTATTCCATTTTGGAATAAGTCTGTAACATAACAAATTGTGGAAAAAGTGAAGCGCTGTGAATACTTTCCGGATGCACTGTAGGTATGACACACACACACACACACACACACACACACACACACACACAGGACAGAGCCTCAGTGATATAATGTATATATAATAGAGGTAGTGATATAATGTATATATATATAATAGAGGTAGTGTTATAATGTATATATAATAGAGGTAGTGATATAATGTGTATATATAATAGAGGTAGTGATATAATGTATATATATATATAATAGAGGTAGTGATATAATGTATATATAATAGAGGTAGTGATATAATGTATATATATAATAGAGGTAGTGATATAATGTATATATATAATAGAGGTAGTGATATAATGTGTATATATAATAGAGGTAGTGATATAATGTATATATATATATATATATATATATATATAATAGAGGCAGTGATATAATATATATATAATAGAGGCAGTGATATAATATATATATAATAGAGGCAGTGATATAATGTATATATAATAGAGGTAGTGATATAATGTATATATAATAGAGGTAGTGATATAATGTATATACAATAGAGGTAGTGATATAATGTGTATATATAATAGAGGCAGTGATATAATGTATATATAATAGAGGTAGTGATATAATGTATATATATAATAGAGGTAGTGATATAATGTATATTTCTCTGACGTCCTAAGTGGATGCTGGGGACTCCGTAAGGACCATGGGGAATAGCGGCTCCGCAGGAGACAGGGCACAAAAGTAAAAGCTTTAGGATCAGGTGGTGTGCACTGGCTCCTCCCCCTATGACCCTCCTCCAAGCCTCAGTTAGGTTTTTGTGCCCGGCCGAGAAGGGTGCAATCTAGGTGGCTCTCCTAAAGAGCTGCTTAGAGTAAAAGTTTTGTTAGGTTTTTTATTTTCAGTGAGTCCTGCTGGCAACAGGCTCACTGCAACGAGGGACTTAGGGGAGAAGAAGTGAACTCACCTGCGTGCAGGATGGATTGGCTTCTTAGGCTACTGGACACTAGCTCCAGAGGGACGATCACAGGTACAGCCTGGATGGGTCACCGGAGCCGCGCCGCCGACCCCCTTGCAGATGCCGAAGAGAGAAGAGGTCCAGAAACCGGCGGCTGAAGACTTCTCAGTCTTCATGAGGTAGCGCACAGCACGGCAGCTGTACGCCATTGCTCTCAGCACACTTCACACCAACGGTCACTGAGGGTGCAGGGCGCTGGGGGGGGCGCCCTGGGCAGCAATGAAAGTACCTATGCTGGCTAAAAATACATCACATATAGCCTCTGGGGCTATATGGAGGTATTTAACCCCTGCCAGGTTGTCAGAAAAACGGGAGAAGAAGCCCGCCGAAAAGGGGGCGGGGCCTATTCTCCTCAGCACACAGCGCCATTTTCCCTCACAGAAATGCTGGTGGGAAGGCTCCCAGGCTCTCCCCTGCACTGCACTACAGAAACAGGGTTAAAACAGAGAGGGGGGGGGGCATATTATGTGGCGATATTATTATATATTAAGATGCTATAAGGGAAAACACTTATATAAGGTTGTCCCTGTATAATTATAGCGTTTTGGTGTGTGCTGGCAAACTCTCCCTCTGTCTCCCCAAAGGGCTAGTGGGGTCCTGTCCTCTATCAAAGCATTCCCTGTGTGTGTGCTGTGTGTCGGTACGTGTGTGTCGACATGTATGAGGACGATGTTGGTGAGGAGGCGGAGCAATTGCCTGTAATGGTGATGTCACTCTCTAGGGAGTCGACACCGGAATGGATGGCTTATTTAGGGAATTACGTGATAATGTCAACACGCTGCAAGGTCGGTTGACGACATGAGACGGCCGGCAAACCAATTAGTACCTGTCCAGGCGTCTCAAACACCGTCAGGGGCTTTAAAACGCTCATTACCTCAGTCGGTCGACACAGACACAGACACGGACACTGACTCCAGTGTCGACGGTGAAGAAACAAACGTATTTTCCATTAGGGCCACACGTTACATGTTAAGGGCAATGAAGGAGGTGTTACATATTTCTGATACTACAAGTACCACAAAAAAGGGTATTATGTGGAGTGTGAAAAAACTACCTGTAGTTTTTCCTGAATCAGATAAATTAAATGAAGTGTGTGATGATGCGTGGGTTTCCCCCGATAGAAAATTATTGGCATTATACCCTTTCCCGCCAGAAGTTAGGGCGCGTTGGGAAACACCCCCTAGAGTGGATAAGGCGCTCACACGCTTATCAAAACAAGTGGCGTTACCGTCTCCAGATACGGCCGCCCTCAAGGAGCCAGCTGATAGGAGGCTGGAAAATATCCTAAAAAGTATATACACACATACTGGTGTTATACTGCGACCAGCGATCGCCTCAGCCTGGATGTGCAGCGCTGGGGTGGCTTGGTCGGATTCCCTGACTGAAAATATTGATACCCTTGACAGGGACAGTATTTTATTGACTATAGAGCATTTAAAAGATGCATTTCTATATATGCGAGATGCACAGAGGGATATTTGCACTCTGGCATCAAGAGTAAGTGCGATGTCCATATCTGCCAGAAGATGTTTATGGACACGACAGTGGTCAGGTGATGCAGATTCTAAACGGCACATGGAAGTATTGCCGTATAAAGGGGAGGAGTTATTTGGGGTCGGTCCATCGGACCTGGTGGCCACGGCAACAGCTGGAAAATCCACCTTTTTTACCCCAAGTCACATCTCAGCAGAAAAAGACACCGTCTTTTCAGCCTCAGTCCTTTCGTCCCCATAAGGGCAAGCGGGCAAAGGCCAGTCATATCTGCCCAGGGGTAGAGGAAAGGGAAGAAGACTGCAGCAGGCAGCCCCTTCCCAGGAACAGAAGCCCTCCACCGCTTCTGCCAAGTCCTCAGCATGACGCTGGGGCCGTACAAGCGGACTCAGGTGCGGTGGGGGGTCGTCTCAAGAGTTCCAGCACGCAGTGGGCTCACTCGCAAGTGGACCCCTGTATCCTACAAGTAGTATCCCAGGGGTACAGATTGGAAATTCGAGACGTCTCCCCCTCGCAGGTTCCTGAAGTCTGCTTTACCAACGTCTCCCTCCGACAGGGAGGCAGTATTGGAAACAATTCACAAGCTGTATTCCCAGCAGGTGATAATCAAAGTACCCCTCCTACAACAAGGAAAGGGGTATTATTCCACACTATTTGTGGTACTGAAGCCAGACGGCTCGGTGAGACCTATTCTAAATCTGAAATCTTTGAACACTTACATACAAAGGTTCAAATCAAGATGGAGTCACTCAGAGCAGTGATAGCGAACCAGGAAGAAGGGGACTATATGGTGTCCCTGGACATCAAGGATGCTTACCTCCATGTCCCAATTTGCCCTTCTCACCAAGGGTACCTCAGGTTCGTGGTACAGAACTGTCACTATCAGTTTCAGACGCTGCCGTTTGGATTGTCCACGGCACCCCGGGTCTTTACCAAGGTAATGGCCGAAATGATGATTCTTCTTCAAAGAAAAGGCGTCTTAATTATCCCTTACTTGGACGATCTCCTGATAAGGGCAAAGTCCAGGGAACAGTTAGAGGTCGGAGTAGCACTATCTCAAGTAGTTCTACGACAGCACGGGTGGATTCTAAATATTCCAAAATCGCAGCTGATTCCGACGACACGTCTGCTGTTCCTAGGGATGATTCTGGACACAGTCCAGAAAAAGGTGTTTCTCCCAGAGGAGAAAGCCAGGGAGTTATCCGAGCTAGTCAGAAACCTCCTAAAACCAGGCCAAGTGTCAGTGCATCAATGTACAAGAGTCCTGGGAAAAATGGTGGCTTCTTACGAAGCGATTCCATTCGGCAGATTTCACGCAAGAATTTTTCAGTGGGATCTGCTGGACGAATGGTCCGGATCGCATCTTCAGATACATCAGCGGATAATCCTGTCTCCAAGGACAAGGGTGTCTCTTCTGTGGTGGCTGCAGAGTGCTCATCTACTAGAGGGCAGCAGATTCGGCATTCAGGACTGGGTCCTGGTGACCACGGATGCCAGCCTGAGAGGCTGGGGAGCAGTCACACAGGGAAGAAATTTCCAAGGAGTGTGGTCAAGTCTGGAGACTTCTCTCCACATAAATATACTGGAGCTAAGGGCAATTTACAATGCTCTGAGCCTAGGAAGAACTCTGCTTCAAAGTCAACCGGTGCTGATCCAGTCGGACAACATCACGGCAGTCGCCCACGTAAACAGACAGGGCGGCACAAGAAGCAGGAGGGAAATGGCAGCAAGGATTCTTCGCGGGGCGAAAAATCATGTGATAACACTGTCAGCGGTGTTCATTCCGGGAGTGGACAACTGGGAAGCAGACTTCCTCAGCAGGCACGACCTCCACCCGGGAGAGTGGGGACTTCATCTGGAAGTCTTCCACATGATTGTGAACCGTTGGGAAAGACCAAAGGTGGACATGATGGCGTCCCGTCTGAACAAAAAACTGGACAGATATTGCGCCAGGTCAAGAGAACCTCAGGCAATAGCTGGGACGCTCTGGTAACACCGTGGGTGTACCAGTCGGTGTATGTGTTCCCTCCTCTGCCTCTCATACCCAAGGTACTGAGAATTATAAGACGGAGAGGAGTAAGAACTATACTCGTGGCTCCGGATTGGCCAAGAAGGACGTGGTACCCGGAACTTCAAGAGATACTAAGAAGGGACTTGCTTCAGCAAGGATCATGTCTGTTCCAAGACTTACCGCGGCTGCGTTTGACGGCATGGCGGTTGAACGCCGGATCCTAAGGGAAAAAGGCATTCCGGAAGAGGTCATCCCTACCCTGGTCAGAGCCAGGAAGGAGGTGACCGCACAACATTATCACCGCATTTGGCGAAAATATGTTGCATGGTGTGAGGCCAGGAAGGCCCCCACGGAGGAATTTCAACTCGGTCGATTCCTGCATTTCCTACAAACAGGAGTGTCTATGGGCCTCAAATTGGGGTCCATTAAGGTTCAAATTTTGGCCCTGTAGATTTTCTTCCAGAAAGAATTGGCTTCAGTTCCTGAAGTCCAGAAGTTTGTCAAGGGAGTACTGCATATACAACCCCCTTTTGTGCCTCCAGTGGCACTGTGGGATCTCAACGTAGTTCTGGGATTCCTCAAATCACATTAGTTTAAACCGCTCAAATCTGTGGATTTGAAATATCTCACAAGGAAAGTGACCATGCTGTTGGCCCTGGCCTCGGCCAGGCGAGTGTCAGAATTGGCGGCTTTGTCTCACAAAAGCCCATATCTGATTGTCCATTAGGACAGGGCAGAGCTGCGGACTCGTCCCCAGTTTCTCCCTAAGGTGGTGTCAGCGTTTCAACTGAACCAGCTTATTGTGGTACCTGCGGCTACTAGGGACTTGGAGGACTCCAAGTTGCTAGATGTTGTCAGGGCCCTGAAAATATAGGTTTCCAGGACGGCTGGAGTCAGGAAAACTGACTTGCTGTTATCCTGTATGCACCCAACAAACTGGGTGCTCTTGCTTCTAAGCAGACGATTGCTAGTTGGATGTGTAGTACAATTCAGCTTGCACATTCTGTGGCAGGCCTGCCACAGCCAAAATATGTAAATGCCCATTCCACAAGGAAGGTGGGCTCATCTTGGGCGGCTGCCCGAGGGGTCTCGGCTTTACAACTTTGCCGAGCAGCTACGTGGTCAGGGGAGAACACGTTTGTAAAATTCTACAAATTTGATACCCTGACTGAGGAGGACCTGGAGTTCTCTCATTCGGTGCTGCAGAGTCATCCGCACTCTCCCGCCCGTTTGGGAGCTTTGGTATAATCCCCATGGTCCTTACGGAGTCCCCAGCATCCACTTAGGACGTCAGAGAAAATAAGAATTTACTTACCGATAATTCTATTTCTCGTAGTCCGTAGTGGATGCTGGGCGCCCATCCCAAGTGCGGATTGTCTGCAATACTTGTACATAGTTATTGTTACAAAAATCGGGTTATTGTTGTTGTGAGCCATCTTTTCAGAGGCTCCGCTGTTATCATGCTGTTAACTGGGTTCAGATCACAGGTTGTACAGTGTGATTGGTGTGGCTGGTAGGAGTCTTACCCGGGATTCAAAATCCTTCCTTATTGTGTACGCTCGTCCGGGCACAGTATCCTAACTGAGGCTTGGAGGAGGGTCATAGGGGGAGGAGCCAGTGCACACCACCTGATCCTAAAGCTTTTACTTTTGTGCCCTGTCTCCTGCGGAGACGCTATTCCCCATGGTCCTTACGGAGTCCCCAGCATCCACTACGGACTACGAGAAATAGAATTATCGGTAAGTAAATTCTTATTATATAATAGAGGTAGTGATATAATGTATATAGAATAGAGGTAGTGATATAATGTATATATATAATAGAGGCAGTGATATAATATATATATAATAGAGGTAGTGATATAATGTATATATATAATAGAGGCAGTGATATAATGTATATATAATAGAGGTAGTGATATAATGTATATATATATATATATATATATATATATAATAGAGGTAGTGATATAATGTGTATATATATATAATAGAGGCAGTGATATAATATATATATAATAGAGGCAGTGATATAATGTATATATAATAGAGGTAGTGATATAATGTATATATATAATAGAGGTAGTGATATAATGTATATATAATAGAGGTAGTGATATAATGTATATATATATATATATATAATACAGGCAGTGATATAATGTATATATAATAGAGGTAGTGATATAATGTATATATATAATAGAGGTAGTGATATAATGTATATATAATAGAGGTAGTGATATAATGTATATTTCTCTAACGTCCTAGTGGATGCTGGGGACTCCGTCAGGACCATGGGGAATAGCGGCTCCGCAAGAGACAGGGCACAAAAATAAAGCTTTAGGATCAGGTGGTGTGCACTGGCTCCTCCCCCTATGACCCTCCTCCAAGCCTCAGTTAGGTTTTTGTGCCCGTCCGAGCAGGGTGCAATCTGGGTGGCTCTCCTAAAGAGCTGCTTAGAAAAAGTTTTTAGGTTTTTTATTTTCAGTGAGTCCTGCTGGCAACAGGCTCACTGCAACGAGGGACTTAGGGGAGAGATTTTCAACTCACCTGCGTGCAGGATGGATTGGAGTCTTAGGCTACTGGACATAGCTCCAGAGGGAGTCGGAACACAGGTCACCCTGGGGTTCGTCCCGGAGCCGCGCCGCCGATCCCCCTTACAGATGCTGAAGATCGAGGGTCCGGAAACAGGCGGCAGAAGGCTCTTCAGCCTTCATGAAGGTAGCGCACAGCACTGCAGCTGTGCGCCATTGTTGCTACACACTTCACACTGAACGGTCACGGAGGGTGCAGGGCGCTGCTGGGGGCGCCCTGGGCAGCAATATTTAATACCTTTTATGGCAAAGGAATACATCACATATAGCCATTGAGGCTATATGTATGTATTTAACCCAGGCCAGATATCTCAAAACCCGGGAGAAAAGCCAGCCGAAAAGGGGGCGGGGCTTATTCTCCTCAGCACACAGCGCCATTTTCCTGCTCAGCTCCGCTGTGAGGAAGGCTCCCAGGACTCTCCCCTGCACTGCACTACAGAAACAGGGTAACAAAGAGAAGGGGGGCATATTTTGGCGATATTTATATATTTTAAAGCGCATATAACACAAACAACACCTTTTAGGGTTGTTTATATACATTTATAGCGCTTTTGGTGTGTGCTGGCAAACTCTCCCTCTGTCTCCCCAAAGGGCTAGTGGGGTCCTGTCTTCGATAAGAGCATTCCCTGTGTGTCTGCTGTGTGTCGGTACGTGTGTGTCGACATGTATGAGGACGATGTTGGTGTGGAGGCGGAGCAATTGCCGGTAATGGTGATGTCACCCCCTAGGGAGTCGACACCGGAATGGATGGCTTTAATTATGGAATTACGTGATAATGTTAGTACATTACAAAAGTCAGTTGACGAAATGAGACGGCCGGAAAACCAGTTAGTACCTGTACAGGCGTCTCAGGCACCGTCAGGGGCTGTAAAACGTCCCTTACCTCAGTCAGTCGACACAGGTACCGACACAGATGAATCTAGTGTCGACGGTGAAGAAACAAACGTATTTTCCAATAGGGCCACACGTTATATGATCACGGCAATGAAGGAGGCTTTGCATATCTCTGATACTGCAGGTACCTCAAAAAGGGGTATTATGTGGGGGGTGAAAAAACTACCTGTAGCTTTTCCAGAATCAGAGGAATTGAATGATGTATGTGATGAAGCGTGGGTTAACCCAGATAGAAAACTGCTAATTTCTAAGAAGTTATTGGCATTATACCCTTTCCCACCAGAGGTTAGGGCGCGCTGGGAAACACCCCCTAGGGTGGATAAGGCGCTCACACGTTTATCAAAACAAGTGGCGTTGCCGTCTCCAGATACGGCCGCCCTCAAGGATCCAGCAGATAGGAGGCTGGAAACTTCCCTGAAGAGTATATACACACATACTGGTGTTATACTGCGACCGGCAATAGCCTCAGCCTGGATGTGCAGTGCTGGGGTCGTCTGGTTGGATTCCCTGACTGAAAATATTGATACCCTGGATAGGGACAGTATTTTATTGACTCTAGAGCAATTAAAGGACGCATTTCTATATATGCGAGATGCTCAGAGGGATGTTTGCACTCTGGCATCGAGAGTAAGTGCGATGTCCATATCTGCCAGAAGAAGTTTATGGACGCGACAGTGGTCAGGTGATGCGGATTCCAAAAGGCATATGGAAGTATTGCCATATAAAGGAGAGGAATTATTTGGGGTTGGTCTATCGGATCTGGTGGCCACGGCAACTGCCGGCAAATCCACTTTTTTACCTCAGACCCCCTCCCAACAGAAAAAGACACCGTCTTTTCAGCCGCAGTCCTTTCGCTCCTATAAAAACAAGCGGGCAAAAGGACAGTCTTATCTGCCACGAGGCAGAGGAAAGGGTAAGAGAGGGCAGCAAGCAGCCCCTGCCCAGGACCAGAAGCCCGCCCCGGGTTCTACAAAGCCATCAGCATGACGCTGGGGCTTTACAAGCGGACTCAGGAGCGGTGGGGGGTCGACTAAAGATTTTCAGCAATCAGTGGGCTCGCTCACAGGTGGACCCGTGGATCCTGCAGATAGTATCTCAGGTTACATGTTGGAATTCGAAAGATCTCCCCCTCGCCGTTTCCTAAAGTCTGCTTTACCAACGTCTCCCTCAGAAAGGGCGACGGTATTGGAAGCCATTCACAAGCTGTATTCTCAGCAGGTGATAGTCAAGGTACCCCTCCTACAACAGGGAAAGGGGTATTACTCCACACTATTTGTGGTACCGAAGCCGGACGGTTCGGTAAGACCTAGTCTAAATCTGAAATCCTTGAACCTGTACATACAGAAATTCAAGTTCAAGATGGAGTCACTAAGAGCAGTGATAGCGAATCTGGAAGAAGGGGACTTCATGGTGTCCCTGGACATAAAAGATGCTTATCTGCATGTCCCAATTTACCCCTCACACCAAGGGTATCTCAGGTTCGTGATACAAGACTGTCATTATCAGTTTCAAACGCTGCCGTTTGGTTTGTCCATGGCACCTCGGGTCTTTACCAAGGTAATGGCCGAAATGATGGTTCTTCTACGAAGAAAAGGCGTATTAATTATCCCTTACTTGGACGATCTCCTGATAAGGGCAAAGTCCAGAGAACAGCTGGAAGTCGGTGTAGCACTAACCCAAGTAGTGCTGCAACAACACGGGTGGATTCTGAATCTTCCAAAATCTCAATTGTCCCCGACAACACGTCTGCTGTTCCTGGGAATGATTCTGGACACGGTTCAGAAAAAGGTGTTTCTCCCGGAGGAGAAAGCAAGGGAGTTATCCGAACTTGTCAGGAACCGCCTAAAACCAGGAAATGTGTCAGTACATCAATGCACAAGAGTCCTGGGAAAGATGGTGGCTTCTTACGAAGCAATTCCATTCGGCAGATTCCATGCACGAATATTTCAGTGGGATCTGCTGGACAAATGGTCCGGATCGCATCTGCACATGCATCAGCGGATAACACTGTCACCAAGGACAAGGTTGTCTCTCCTGTGGTGGTTGCAGAGTGCCCATCTGTTAGAGGGCCGCAGGTTCGGCATACAGGACTGGGTCCTGGTGACTACGGATGCCAGCCTACGGGGCTGGGGAGCAGTCACACAGGGAAGAAACTTCCAGGGTGTATGGTCAAACCTGGAGACGTCTCTTCACATAAATATACTAGAGCTAAGAGCGATCTACAATGCTCTAAGCTTGGCGAAACCGCTGCTTCAGGGTCAGCCGGTGTTGATCCAGTCGGACAACATCACGGCAGTCGCCCACGTAAACAGACAAGGCGGCACGAGAAGCAGAAGAGCAATGACAGAAGCTGCAAGGATTCTTCGCTGGGCGGAAAATCATGTCATAGCACTGTCAGCAGTGTTCATCCCGGGAGTGGACAACTGGGAAGCAGACTTCCTCAGCAGACACGACCTTCACCCGGGAGAGTGGGGACTTCATCCGGAAGTTTTCCACATGATTGTGAACCATTGGGAAAAACCAAAAGGTGGACATGATGGCGTCTCGCCTCAACAAAAAACTGGACAGATATTGCACCAGGTCAAGAGACCCTCAGGCAATAGCTGTGGACGCTCTGGTAACACCATGGGTGTACCAGTCAGTGTATGTGTTCCCTCCTCTGCCTCTCATACCAAAGGTACTGAGAATTATACGGAAAAGGGGAGTAAGAACAATACTAGTGGCTCCGGATTGGCCAAGAAGAACTTGGTATCCGGAACTTCAAGAGATGCTCACGGAAGATCCGTGGCCTCTACCTCTAAGAAGGGATCTGCTTCAGCAGGGACCTTGTATGTTCCAAGACTTACCGCGACTGCGTTTGACGGCATGGCGGTTGAACGCCGGATTCTAAAAGAAAAGGGCATTCCAGAGGAAGTTATTACTACCTTGATTAAAGCTAGGAAGGAAGTGACCGCACAACATTATCACCGCATTTGGAGAAAATATGTTGCGTGGTGTGAGGCCAAGAAGGCCCCAACGGAAGAATTTCAACTGGGTCGATTCCTACATTTCCTGCAAACAGGATTGTCTATGGGCCTAAAATTGGGGTCTATTAAAGTTCAAATTTCGGCCTTATCAATCTTCTTCCAGAAGGAATTGGCTTCAGTGCCTGAAGTACAAACTTTTGTCAAGGGTGTACTACATATACAACCCCCAATTGTGCCTCCAGTGGCACCGTGGGATCTAAACGTAGTTTTGGAATTTCTCAAATCTCATTGGTTTGAGCCTCTCAAATCGGTAGATTTGAAGTATCTTACATGGAAAGTAACCATGCTACTGGCCCTGGCTTCAGCCAGGAGAGTTTCAGAGTTGGCGGCTTTATCGTACAAAAGCCCATATCTGATTTTCCATTCGGACAGGGCAGAACTGCGGACACGTCCTCATTTTCTCCCTAAGGTGGTTTCGGCTTTTCACTTGAACCAGCCTATTGTGGTGCCTGCGGCTACTAGCGACTTGGAGGACTCCAAGTTACTGGACGTTGTCAGAGCATTAAAAATATATATTTCAAGGACAGCTGGAGTCAGAAAATCTGACTCGTTGTTTATCTTGTATGCACCCAACAAGATGGGTGCTCCTGCGTCTAAGCAGACGATTGCTCGTTGGATCTGTAGCACAATTCAACTTGCACATTCTGTGGCAGGCCTGCCACAGCCTAAAACTGTAAAAGCCCACTCCACAAGGAAGGTGGGCTCATCTTGGGCGGCTGCCCGAGGGGTCTCGGCATTACAACTTTGCCGAGCAGCTACGTGGTCAGGGGAGAACACGTTTGTAAAATTTTACAAATTTGATACTCTGGCTAAAGAGGACTTGGAGTTCTCTCATTCGGTGCTGCAGAGTCATCCGCACTCTCCCGCCCGTTTGGGAGCTTTGGTATAATCCCCATGGTCCTGACGGAGTCCCCAGCATCCACTAGGACGTTAGAGAAAATAAGAATTTACTTACCGATAATTCTATTTCTCGTAGTCCGTAGTGGATGCTGGGCGCCCATCCCAAGTGCGGATTGTCTACATTACTTGTACATAGTTATTGTTACAAAAATCGGGTTATTATTGTTGTGAGCCATCTTTTTTAAGAGGCTACTTCTTTGTTATCATACTGTTAACTGGGTTCAGATCACAAGTTGTACGGTGTGATTGGTGTGGCTGGTATGAGTCTTACCCGGGATTCAAGATCCTTCCTTATTGTGTACGCTCGTCCGGGCACAGTACCTAACTGAGGCTTGGAGGAGGGTCATAGGGGGAGGAGCCAGTACACACCATGTGATCCTAAAAGCTTGCTTTTGTGCCCTGTCTCCTGCGGAGCCGCTATTCCCCATGGTCCTGACGGAGTCCCCAGCATCCACTACGGACTACGAGAAATAGAATTATCGGTAAGTAAATTCTTATTATATAATAGAGGCAGTGATATAATATATATATAATAGAGGCAGTGATATAATGTATATATAATACAGGCAGTGATACAATGTATATATAATAGAGGCAGTTATATAATGTATATATAATAGAGGTAGTGATATAATGTATATATAATAGAGGTAGTGATATAATGTATATATATAATAGAGGTAGTGATATAATGTATATATATAATAGAGGTAGTGATATAATGTATATATATATATAATAGAGGTAGTGATATAATGTATATATATATATAATAGAGGTAGTGATATAATGTATATATAATAGAGGTAGTGATATTATGTATATATAATAGAGGTAGTGATATAATGTATATATATATAATAGAGGTAGTGATATAATGTATATATATATATATAATACAGGCAGTGATATAATGTATATATAATAGAGGTAGTGATATAATGTATATATAATAGAGGTAGTGATATAATGTATATATATAATAGAGGTAGTGATATAATGTATATATATATAATAAAGGTAGTGATATAATGTATATATAATAGAGGCAGTGATATAATGTATATATAATAGAGGTAGTGATATAATGTATATATAATAGAGGTAGTGATATAATGTATATATATAATAGAGGTAGTGATATAATGTATATATATATATATATATAATAAAGGTAGTGATATAATGTATATATAATAGAGGCAGTGATATAATGTATATATAATAGAGGTAGTGATATAATGTATATATAATAGAGGCAGTGATATAATGTATATATAATAGAGGCAGTGATATAATATATATATCAGAGGTAGTGATATAATGTATATATAATAGAGGCAGTTATATAATATATATATATATATATAATAGAGGTAGTGATATAATAAGATTTTACTCACCGGTAAATCTATTTCTCGTAGTCCGTAGTGGATGCTGGGAACTCCGTAAGGACCATGGGGAATAGACGGGCTCCGCAGGAGACTGGGCACTCTAAAAGAAAGATTAGGTACTATCTGGTGTGCACTGGCTCCTCCCTCTATGCCCCTCCTCCAGACCTCAGTTAGGATACTGTGCCCGGAAGAGCTGACACAATAAGGAAGGATTTTGAATCCCGGGTAAGACTCATACCAGCCACACCAATCACACCGTATAACTCGTGATACTATATCCAGTTAACAGTATGAAATATAACTGAGCCTCTCAACAGATGGCTCAACAATAACCCTTTAGTTAGGCAATAACTATATACAAGTATTGCAGACAATCCGCACTTGGGATGGGCGCCCAGCATCCACTACGGACTACGAGAAATAGAATTACCGGTGAGTAAAATCTTATTTTCTCTGACGTCCTAGTGGATGCTGGGAACTCCGTAAGGACCATGGGGATTATACCAAAGCTCCCAAACGGGCGGGAGAGTGCGGATGACTCTGCAGCACCGAATGAGAGAACTCAAGGTCCTCCTCAGCCAGGGTATCAAATTTGTAGAATTTAGCAAACGTGTTTGCCCCTGACCAAGTAGCTGCTCGGCAAAGTTGTAAAGCCGAGACCCCTCGGGCAGCCGCCCAAGATGAGCCCACTTTCCTTGTGGAATGGGCTTTCACTGATTTAGGATGCGGCAATCCAGCCGCAGAATGCGCCAGCTGAATTGTGCTACAAATCCAGCGAGCAATAGTCTGCTCAGAAGCAGGAGCACCTAGTTTGTTGGGTGCATACAGGATAAATAGCGAGTCAGTTTTTCTGACTCCAGCCGTCCTGGAAACATAAATTTTCAGGGCCCTGACTACGTCCAGCAACTTGGAATCTTCCAAGCCCCTAGTAGCCGCAGGCACTACAATAGGTTGGTTCAAGTGAAAAGCTGATACCACCTTAGGGAGAAACTGGGGACGAGTCCTCAATTCTGCCCTATCCATATGGAAAATCAGATAAGGGCTTTTACATGACAAAGCCGCCAATTCTGACACACGCCTGGCCGAAGCCAAGGCCAATAACATGACCACTTTTTTCCACGTGAGATATTTCAGATCCACAGTTTTAAGTGGCTCAAACCAATGTGATTTCAGGAAACTCAACACCACGTTGAGATCCCAAGGTGCCAAAGGAGGCACAAAAGGGGCTGAATATGTAGCACTCCCTTTACGAATGTCTGAACTTCAGGCAGTGAAGCCAGTTCTTTCTGGAAGAAAATCGACAGAGCCGAAATCTGGACCTTAATGGAACCCAATTTTAGGCCCATAGTCACTCCCGACTGTAGGAAGTGCAGAAAACGACCCAGCTGAAATTCCTCTGTAGGGGCCTTCCTGGCCTCACACCACGCAACATATTTTCGCCAAATACGGTGATAATGGTTTGCGGTTACTTCTTTCCTGGCTTTTATCAGCGTAGGAATGACTTCCTCCGGAATGCCCTTTTCCTTTAGGATCCGGAATTCAACCGCCATGCCGTCAAACGCAGCCGCGGGAAGTCTTGGAACAGACAGGGCCCCTGCTGTAGCAGATCCTGTCTGAGCGGTAGAGGCCATGGGTCCTCGGATATCATTTCTTGAAGTTCTGGGTACCAAGCTCCTCTTGGCCAATCCGAAACCACGAGTATAGTCCTTACTCCTCTCCTTCTTATGATTCTCAGTACTTTGGGTATGAGAGGCAGAGGAGGGAACACATAAACCGACTGGTACACCCACGGTGTCACTAGAGCGTCCACAGCTATCGCCTGAGGGTCCCTTGACCTGGCGCAATATCTCTTTAGCTTTTTGTTGAGGCGGGACGCCATCATGTCCACCTGTGGCCTTTCCCAACGGTTTACCAACAGTTTGAAGACTTCTGGATGAAGTCCCCACTCTCCCGGGTGTAGGTCGTGTCTGCTGAGGAAATCTGCTTCCCAGTTGTCCACTCCCGGAATAAACACTGCTGACAGTGCTAAGACGTGATTTTCCGCCCATCGGAGAATCCTTGTGGCTTCTGCCACGCCATCCTGCTTCTTGTGCCGCCCTGTCGGTTTACATGGGCGACCGCCGTGATGTTGTCTGACTGGATCAGCACCGGCTGGTGTAGAAGCAGGGGTCTTGCCTGACTTAGGGCATTGTAAATGGCCCTCAGTTCCAGAATATTTATGTGTAGGGACGACTCCTGACTTGACCAAAGTCCTTGGAAATGTCTTCCCTGTGTGACTGCCCCCCAGCCTCGAAGGCTGGCATCCGTGGTCACCAGGACCCAGTCCTGTATGCCGAATCTGAGGCCCTCTAGAAGATGAGCACTCTGCAGCCACCACAGCAGAGACACCCTGGTCCTTGGAGACAGGGTTATCAGCCGATGCATCTGAAGATGCGATCCCGTCCAAGAGGTCCCACTGAAAAGTTCTTGCATGGAACCTGCCGAATGGAATTGCTTCGTAGGAAGCTACCATTTTTCCCAGGACTCGCGTGCAGTGATGCACCGACACCTGTTTTGGTTTCAGGAGGCCTCTGACTAGAGATGACAGCTCCTTGGCTTTCTCCTGCGGGAGAAACACTTTTCTGCTCTGTGTCCAGAACCATCCCCAGGAACAGTAGATGCGTCGTACGAATCAGCTGCGACTTTGGAATATTCAGAATCCAGCCGTGCTGTTGTAGCACTGCCCGAGATAGTGCTACTCTGACAAACAACTGCTCCCTGGACCTCGCCTTTATAAGGAGATTGTCCAAGTACTGGATAATTCTTTCGGCCATTACCTTGGTAAATACCCTCGGTGTCGGGGATAGACCAACGGCAACGTCTGGAATTGGTAATGACAATTCTGTACCACAATTTTGAGGTACTCCTGGTGAGGAGAGTAAATAGGGACATGCAGGTAAGCATCCTTGATGTCCAGTGATACCCTGAAATTCTCCAGGCTTGCAATCATCGCCCTGAGCGATTCCATTTTGAACTTGAACCTTCGTATATAAGTGTTCAAGGATTTCAATTTTAGAATGGGTCTCACCGAACCGTCTGGTTTCAGTACCACAACATTTTTGGAATAATAACCCCGGCCTTGTTGAAGGAGGGGTACCTTGATTTCACCTGCTGGAAGTACAGCTTGTGAATTGCCGCCAGTACTAACTCCCTATATCCGAGGGCAGCAGGCAAGGCTGATGTGAGGTAACGGCGAGGGGGAGTCGCCTCGAACTCCAGCTTGTATCCCTGTGATACTAGTTGCAGAACCTAGGGATCCACCTGTGGGCAAGCCCACTGGTCCCTGAAGTTCCCGAGACGCGCCCCCACCGCACCTGTCTCCACCTGTGCAGCCCCAGCGTCATGCGGTGGACTCCGAGGAAGCGGGGGAAGATTTTTGATCCTGAGAACTGGCTGTCTGTGCAGCTTTTTCCTTCTTCTCTTGTGCAGAAAGGAAGCGCCTTTGGCCCCCTTGCTTTTCTGAAGCCGAAAGGACTGTACCTGAAAATACGGTGCTTTCTTAGGCTGTGAGGAAACCTGAGGTAGAAATTTTTCTTCCCAGCTGTTGCTGTGGATACGAGGTCCCAGAGACCATCCCCAAACAATTCCTCACCCTTATAAGGCAGAATCTCCATGTGCCTTTTATAGGCAGCATCACCTGTCCACTGCCGGGTCTCTAATACCCTCCTGGCAGAATGGACATTGCATTAATTCTGGATGCCAGCCGGCAAATATCCCTCTGTGCATCCCTCATATATAAGACGACGTCTTTAATATGTTCTATGTTAGCAAAATATTATCCCTGTCTAGGGTATTAATATTATCTGACAGGGTATCAGACCACGCTGCAGCAGCACTATTCATGCTGAGGCAATTGCAGGTCTCAGTCTAGTACCTGAGTGTGTATATACAGACTACAGGATAGCCTCCTGCTTTTTATCAGCAGGCTCTTTCAAGGTGGCCGTATCCTAAGACGGTAGTGCCACCTTTTTTGACAAACGTGTGAGCGCCTTATCCACCCTAGGGGATATCTCCCAACGCGACCCATCCTCTGGCGGGAAAGGGTACGCCATCAGTAACTTTTTAGAAATTACCAGTTTCTTATCGGGGGAAACCCACGCTTCTTCACACACTTCATTCATTCATCTGATGGGGGAACAAAACACTGCCTGCTTTTTCTCCCGAAACATAAAACCCCTTTTATGTGGTACTTGGGTTAATGTCAGAAATGTATAACACAATTTTTATTGCCGAGATCATGCAACGGATGTTCCTAGTGGATTGTGTATATGTCTCATCCTCGTCGACACTGGAGTCAGACTCCGTGTCGACATCTGTGTCTGCCATCTGAGGTAGCGGGCGTTTTTGAGCCCCTGATGGCCTTTGAGACGCCTGGGCAGGCGCGGGCTGAGAAGCCGGCTGTCCCACGGCTGTTACGTCATCCACCCTTTTATGTAAGGAGTTGACACTGTCGGTTAATACCTTTCACCTATCCATCCACTCTGGTGTCGGCCCCACAGGAGGCGACATCACATTTATCGGCATCTGCTCCGCCTCCACATAAGCCTCCTCATCAAACATGTCGACACAGCCGTACCGACACACAGCACACACACAGGGAATGCTCTGACTGAGGACAGGACCCCACAAAGCCCTTTGGGGAGACAGAGAGAGAGTATGCCAGCACACACCAGAGCGCTATATAATGTGGGGATTAACACTATAACTGAGTGAATTTTCCCCAATAGCTGCTTGTATACACAATATTGCGCCTAAATTTAGTGCCCCCCCTCTCTTTTTAACCCTTTGAGCATGAAAACTACAGGGGAGAGCCTGGGGAGCTGTCTTCCAGCTGCACTGTGAAGAGAAAATGGCGCCAGTGTGCTGAGGGAGATAGCTCCGCCCCTTTTTCACTGACTTTTCTCCCGCTTTTTTATGGATTCTGGCAGGGGTAATTATCACATATATAGCCTCTGGGGCTATATATTGTGATTATTTTGCCAGCCAAGGTGTTTTTATTGCTGCTCAGGGCGCCCCCCCCCCCAGCGCCCTGCACCCTCAGTGACCGGAGTGTGAGGTGTGCATGAGGAGCAATGGCGCACAGCTGCCGTGCTGTGCGCTACCTTGGTGAAGACTGAAGTCTTCTGCCGCCGATTTTCCGGACCATCTTCATGCTTCTGGCTCTGTAAGGGGGACGGCGGCGCGGCTCCGGGAACGAACACTCTGGAGCTAATGGTGTCCAGTAGCCTAAGAAGCCCAAGCTAGCTGCAAGCAGGTAGGTTCGCTTCTTCTCCCCTTAGTCCCTCGGTGCAGTGAGCCTGTTGCCAGCAGGTCTCACTGTAAAATAAAAAACCTAACATATACTTTCTTTCTAGGAGCTCAGGAGAGCCCCTAGTGTGCATCCAGCTCGGCCGGGCACAGAAATCTAACTGAGGTCTGGAGGAGGGGCATAGAGGGAGGAGCCAGTGC
The DNA here is from genome assembly GCF_028390025.1 of Pseudophryne corroboree. Classification (NCBI taxonomy): domain Eukaryota; kingdom Metazoa; phylum Chordata; class Amphibia; order Anura; family Myobatrachidae; genus Pseudophryne; species Pseudophryne corroboree. The sequence continues at coordinate 1,671,370 of NW_026967506.1, forward strand.
ACACCAGATAGTACCTAATCTTTCTTTTAGAGTGCCCAGTCTCCTGCGGAGCCCGTCTATTCCCCATGGTCCTTACGGAGTTCCCAGCATCCACTAGGACGTCAGAGAAAATGTATATATATAATAGAGGCAGTGATATAATGTATATATAATAGAGGTAGTGATATAATGTATATATAATAGAGGTAGTGATATAATGTATATATATAATAGAGGTAGTGATATAATGTATATATATATATATATAATAGAGGTAGTGATATAATATATATATAATAGAGGTAGTGATATAATGTATATATAATAGAGGTAGTGATATAATGTGTATAATAAGAATTTACTTACCGATAATTCTATTTCTCATAGTCCGTAGTGGATGCTGGGGACTCCGAAAGGACCATGGGGAATAGCGGCTCCGCAGGAGACTGGGCACAAAGTAAAAGCTTTAGAACTAGCTGGTGTGCACTGGCTCCTCCCCCTATGACCCTCCTCCAAGCCTCAGTTAGGATACTGTGCCCGGACGAGCGTACACAATAAGGAAGGATTTTGAATCCCGGGTAAGACTCATACCAGCCACACCAATCACACCGTATAACTCGTGATCTAAACCCAGTTAACAGCATGATAACAGAGGAGCCTCTGGATAGATGGCTCACAACAACAATAACACGATTTTTTGGTAACAATAACTATGTACCAGTATTGCAGACAATCCGCACTTGGGATGGGCGCCCAGCATCCACTACGGACTACGAGAAATAGAATTATCGGTAAGTAAATTCTTATTTTCTCTAACGTCCTAAGTGGATGCTGGGGACTCCGTAAGGACCATGGGGATTATACCAAAGCTCCCAAACGGGCGGGAGAGTGCGGATGACTCTGCAGCACCGAATGAGAGAACTCCAGGTCCTCCTTAGCCAGGGTATCAAATTTGTAGAATTTAGCAAACGTGTTTGCCCCTGACCAAGTAGCTGCTCGGCAAAGTTGTAAAACCGAGACCCCTCGGGCAGCCGCCCAAGATGAGCCCACTTTCCGTGTGGAATGGGCTTTTACAGATTTTGGCTGTGGCAGGCCTGCCACAGAATGTGTAAGCTGAATTGTACTACAAATCCAACGAGCAATAGTCTGCTTAGAAGCAGGAGCACCCAGCTTGTTGGGTGCATACAGGATAAACAGCGAGTCAGATTTTCTGACTCCAGCCGTCCTGGAAACATATATTTTCAGGGCCCTGACTACGTCCAGCAACTTGGAATCCTCCAAGTCCCTAGTAGCCGCAGGCACCACAATAGGTTGGTTTAAGTGAAATGCTGAAACCACCTTAGGGAGAAATTGAGGACGAGTCCTCAATTCTGCCCTGTCCGTATGAAAAATTAAGTAAGGGCTTTTATAGGATAAAGCCGCCAATTCTGATACACGCCTGGCTGAAGCCAGGGCTAACAGCATCGTCACCTTCCATGTGAGATATTTCAAGTCCACAGTGGTGAGTGGTTCAAACCAATGTGATTTTAGGAATCCCAACACTACATTGAGATCCCAAGGTGCCACTGGAGGCACAAAAGGAGGCTGTATATGCAGTACTCCCTTGACAAACGTCTGAACTTCAGGAACAGAAGCTAGTTCTTTTTGGAAGAATATCGACAGGGCCGAAATTTGAACCTTAATGGACCCTAATTTGAGGCCCATAGACAGTCCTGTTTGCAGGAAATGCAGGAATCGACCCAGTTGAAATTCCTCCGTAGGGGCCTTCCTGGCCTCGCACCACGCAACATATTTACGCCAAATACGGTGATAATGTTGTACGGTTACATCCTTCCTGGCTTTGATCAGGGTAGGGATGACTTCATCCGGAATGCCTTTTTCCTTCAGGATCCGGCGTTCAACCGCCATGCCGTCAAACGCAGCCGCGGTAAGTCTTGGAACAGACATGGTCCCTGCTGGAGCAGGTCCTGTCTTAGAGGTAGAGGCCACGGGTCTTCCGTGAGCATCTCTTGAATTTCCAGGTACCAAGTCCTTCTTGGCCAATCCGGAGCCACAAGTATAGTCTTTACTCCTCTCCTTCTTATGATTCTCAGTACTTTTGGTATGAGAGGAAGAGGAGGGAACACATACACTGACCGGTACACCCACGGTGTTACCAGAGCGTCCACAGCTATTGCCTGAGGGTCCCTTGACCTGGAGCAATATCTGTCCAGTTTTTTGTTGAGGCGAGACGCCATCATGTCCACCTTTGGTTTTTCCCAACGGTTTACAATCATGTGGAAGACTTCTGGGTGAAGTCCCCACTCCCCCGGGTGAAGATCGTGTCTGCTGAGGAAGTCTGCTTCCCAGTTGTCCACTCCCGGAATGAACACTGCTGACAGTGCTATCACATGATTTTCCGCCCAGCGAAGAATCCTTGCCACTTCCGTCATTGCCCTCCTGCTTCTTGTGCCGCCCTGTCTGTTTACGTGGGCGACTGCCGTGATGTTGTCCGACTGGATCAATACTGGCTGACCCTGAAGCAGAGGCCTTGCCTGACTTAGGGCATTGTAAATGGCCCTTAGTTCCAGGATATTTATGTGAAATGACGTTTCCATGCTTGACCACAAGCCCTGGAAATTTTTTCCCTGTGTGACTGCTCCCCAGCCTCTCAGGCTGGCATCGGTGGTCCCCAGCATCCAATCCTGAATGCCGAATCTGCGGCCCTCTAGGAGATGAGCACTCTGTAACCACCACAGGAGAGACACCCTTGTCCTTGGAGACAGGGTTATCCGCTGATGCATTTGAAGATGCGATCCGGACCATTTGTCTAGCAGATCCAACTGAAAAGTTATTGCGTGGAATCTGCCGAATGGAATCGCTTCGTAAGAAGCCACCATCTTTCCCAGGACCCTTGTGCACTGATGCACTGACACCTGGCCTGGTCTTAGGAGTTTCCTGACTGGGTCGGATAACTCCCTGGCTTTCTCTTCCGGGAGAAACACCTTTTTATGTACTGTGTCCAGAATCATCCCTAGGAACAGCAGACGTGTCGTCGGAATCAGCTGCGATTTTGGAATATTTAATATCCATCCGTGCTGTCGTAGTACTATTTGAGATAGTGCTACTCCGACCTCTAACTGTTCTCTGGACCGTGCCCTTATCAGGAGATCGTCCAAGTAAGGGATAATTAAGACGCCTTTTCTTCGAAGAAGAATCATCATTTCGGCCATTACCTTGGTAAAGACCCGGGGTGCCGTGGACAATCCAAACGGCAGCGTCTGAAACTGATAGTGACAGTTCTGTACCACAAACCTGAGGTACCCTTGGTGAGAAGGGCAAATTGGGACATGGAGGTAAGCATCCTTGATGTCCAGAGACACCATGTAGTCCCCTTCTTCCAGGTTCGCTATCACTGCTCTGAGTGACTCCATCTTGAATTTGAACCTCTTTATGTAAGTGTTCAAGGATTTTAGATTTAAAATTGGTCTCACCGAGCCGTCCGGCTTCGGTACCACAAACAGCGTGGAATAATACCCCTTTCCCTGTTGTAGGAGAGGTACCTTGATTATCACCTGCTGGGAATACAGCTTGTGAATGGCTTCCAATACCGCCTCCCTGTCGGGGGTAGACGTTGGTAAAACAGACTTCAGGAACCGGCGAGGGGGAGACGTCTCGAATTCCAATTTGTACCCCTGAGATACTACCTGCAGGATCCAGGGGTCCACTTGCGAGTGAGCCCACTGCGCGCTGAAATTCTTGAGACGGGCCCCCACCGTGCCTGAGTCCGCTTGTAAGGCCCCAGCGTCATGCTGAGGACTTGGCAGAAGCGGGGGAGAGCTTCTGTTCGTGGGAAGAAGCTGTCTGTTGCAGTCTTTTTCCCCTTCCTCTGCCCCGGGGCAGATATGAGTGGCCTTTTGCCCGCTTGCCCTTATGGGGACGAAAGGACTGAGCCTGAAAAGACGGTATCTTTTTCTGCTGCGAGGTGACTTGGGGTAAAAAGGTGGATTTCCCAGCCGTTGCCGTGGCCACCAGGTCCGATAGACCGCCCCCAAATAACTCCTCCCCTTTATACGGCAATACTTCCATATGCCGTTTGGAATCCGCATCCCCTGACCACTGTCGCGTCCATAACCCTCTTCTGGCAGATATGGACATCGCACTTACTCTTGATGCCAGAATGCAAATGTCTCTCTGTGCATCTCGCATATATAGGAATGCATCCTTTAAATGCTCTATAGTCAATAATATATTGTCCCTGTCCAGGGTATCAATATTTTCAGTCAGGGAATCCGACCAAGCCACCCCAGCACTGCACATCCAGGCTGAGGCGATTGCTGGTCGCAGTATAACACCAGTATGAGTGTATATACTTTTAAGGATATTTTCCAGCCTCCTATCTGCTGGCTCCTTAAGGGCGGCCGTTTCTGGAGACGGTAACGCCACTTGTTTTGATAAGCGTGTGAGCGCCTTATCCACCCTAGGGGGTGTTTCCCAACGAGCCCTAACCTCTGGTGGGAAGGGATATAGTGCCAATAATTTTTTAGAAATTAGCAGTTTTTTGTCGGGGGTAACCCACGCTTCATCACACACCTCATCACACACCTCATTTAATTCATCTGATTCAGGAAAAACTACGGGTAGTTTTTTAACACCCCACATAATACCCCTTTTTGTGGTACTTGCAGTATCAGAGATGTGCAAAACCTCCTTCATTGCCGTGATCATGTAACGTGTGGCCCTACTGGAAAATACGTTTGTTTCTTCACCGTCGACACTGGAGTCAGTGTCTGGGTCCGTGTCGACCCACTGAGGTAACGGGCGTTTAATAGCCCCTGACGGTGTTTGAGACGCCTGGACAGGCACTAACTGAGCTGCCGGCTGTCTCATGTCGTCAACAGTTTTCTGTAACGTGCCGACACTGTCACGTAATTCCTTAATTACGGCCATCCATTCAGGTGTCGACTCCCTAGGGGGTGACATCACCATTATAGGCAATTGCTCCGCCTCCACATCATTTTCCTCCTCATACATGTCGACACACACGTACCGACACCCAGCACACACACAGGGAATGCTCTGATAGAGGACAGGACCCACTTAGCCCCTTGGGGAGACAGAGGGAGAGTTTGCCAGCACACACCAGAGCGCTATATATGTATAGGGACAACCTTACAATAAGTGTCTATCCCTTATAGCTGTTTATATCTGTTATTTTGCCAAATAAGTGCCCCCCTCTCTTTTTTACCCTGTTTCTGTAGTGCAGGATGCAGGGGAGATTCTGGGAGCCTTCCTACCAGCGGAGCTGTGTGGGAAAAATGGCGCTGTGTGCTGAGGAGATAGGCCCCGCCCCCTTCACGGCGGGCTCTTCTCCCGCTTTTTTCTGGAAAACTGGCAGGGGTTAAATACATCCATATAGCCCAGGAGCTATATGTGATGTATTTTTTGCCAAATAAGGTAAATTCATTGCTTCCCAGGGCGCCCCCCCCCCAGCGCCCTGCACCCTCAGTGACCGAAGTGTGAAGTGTGCTGAGAGCAATGGCGCACAGCTGCAGTGCTGTGCGCTACCTTATGAAGACAGGAAAGTCTTCTGCCGCCGATTTATGGACCTCTTCTTGCTTCAGCATCTGTAAGGTGGGCGGCGGCGCGGCTCTGGGACCCATCCATGGCTGGGCCTGTGATCGTCCCTCTGGAGCTAATGTCCAGTAGCCTAAGAAGCCCAATCCACTCTGCACGCAGGTGAGTTCGCTTCTTCTCCCCTTAGTCCCTCGGTGCAGTGAGCCTGTTACCAGCAGGTCTCACTGAAAATAAAAAACCTATTTAAACTTTTACTCTAAGCAGCTCAGGAGAGCCACCTAGATTGCACCCTTCTCGTTCGGGCACAAAATCTAACTGAGGCTTGGAGGAGGGTCATAGGGGGAGGAGCCAGTGCACACCAGCTAGTCTTAAAGCTTTTACTTTGTGCCCAGTCTCCTGCGGAGCCGCTATTCCCCATGGTCCTTTCGGAGTCCCCAGCATCCACTAGGACGTTAGAGAAATAATGTATATATAACAGAGGTAGTGATATAATGTATATATATAATAGAGGCAGTGATATAATGTACATAGAATAGAGGTAGTGATATAATGTATATAGAATAGAGGTAGTGATATAATGTATATATATATATATATATATATATATATATATATATATATATATATAATAGCAGTAGTGATATAATGTATATATAATAGAGGCAGTGATATAATGTATATATAATAGAGGTAGTGATATAATGTATATATATAATAGAGGTAGTGATATAATGTATATATATAATACAGGCAGTGATATAATGTATATATAATAGAGGCAGTGATATAATGTATATATAATAGAGGTAGTGATATAATGTATATATAATAGAGGTAGTGATATAATGTATATATAATAGAGGTAGTGATATAATGTATATATATAATACAGGCAGTGATATAATGTATATATAATAGAGGCAGTGATATAATGTATATATAATAGAGGTAGTGATATAATGTATATATAATAGAGGTAGTGATATAATGTATATATAATAGAGGTAGTGATATAATGTATATATATATAATAGAGGTAGTGATATAATATATAATAAGAATTTACTCACCGGTAATTCTATTTCTCGTAGTCCGTAGTGGATGCTGGGAACTCCGAAAGGACCATGGGGAATAGCGGGCTCCGAAGGAGGCTGGGCACTCTAGAAAGATTTAGGACTACCTGGTGTGCACTGGCTCCTCCCACTATGACCCTCCTCCAAGCCTCAGTTAGGACACTGTGCCCGGACGAGCGTACACAATAAGGAAGGATTTTGAATCCCGGGTAAGACTCATACCAGCCACACCAATCACACCGTACAACTCGTGATATGAATCCCAGTTAACAGTATGAAACAACTGAGCCTCTCAACAGATGGCTCAACAATAACCCGATTTAGTTAACAATAACTATGTACAAGTATTGCAGATAAACCGCACTTGGGATGGGCGCCCAGCATCCACTACGGACTACGAGAAATAGAATTACCGGTGAGTAAATTCTTATTTTCTCTATCGTCCTAGTGGATGCTGGGAACTCCGTAAGGACCATGGGGATTATACCAAAGCTCCCAAACGGGCGGGAGAGTGCGGATGACTCTGCAGCACCGAATGAGAGAACTCCAGGTCCTCCTCAGCCAGGGTATCGAATTTGTAAAATTTAGCAAACGTGTTTGCCCCTGACCAAGTAGCTGCTCGGCAAAGTTGTAAAGCCGAGACCCCTCGGGCAGCTGCCCAAGATGAGCCCACCTTCCTAGTGGAATGGGCATTTACAGATTTTGGCTGTGGCAGGCCTGCCACAGAATGTGCAAGCTGAATTGTACTACAAATCCAGCGAGCAATAGTCTGCTTAGAAGCAGGAGCACCCAGCTTGTTGGGTGCATACAGGATAAACAGCGAGTCAGATTTTCTGACTCCAGCCGTCCTGGAAACATATATTTTCAGGGCCCTGACCACGTCAAGCAACTTGGAGTCCTCCAAGTCCCTAGTAGCCGCAGGTACCACAATAGGCTGGTTCAGGTGAAACGCTGACACCACCTTAGGGAGAAACTGGGGACGAGTCCTCAATTCTGCCCTATCCATATGGAAAATCAGATAAGGGCTTTTACATGATAAAGCCGCCAATTCTGACACGCGCCTGGCTGAAGCCAAAGCCAATAACATGACCACTTTCCACGTGAGATATTTCAGATCCACGGTTTTTAGTGGCTCAAACCAATGTGATTTTAAGAAACTCAACATCACGTTGAGATCCCAAGGTGCCACAGGAGGCACAAATGGGGGCTGAATATGTAGCACTCCCTTCACAAACGTCTAAACTTCAGGTAGTGAAGCTAGTTCTTTTTGAAAGAAAATCGACAGAGCCGAGATCTGTACTTTAATGGAGCCCAGTTTTAGGCCCATATTCACTCCTGCTTGCAGGAAATGCAGAAATCGACCTAGTTGAAATTCCTCTGTTGGGGCCTTATTGGCCTCGCACCATGCAACATATTTCCGCTATATGCGGTGATAATGATTTGCTGTAACCTCTTTCCTAGCTTTAATAAGCGTAGGAATGACTTCATCCGGAATGCCCTTTTCCTTCAGGATCCGGCGTTCAACCGCCATGCCGTCAAACGCAGCCGCGGTAAGTCTTGGAACAGACAGGGCCCCTGCTGCAGCAGGTCTTGTCTGAGCGGCAGAGACCACGGGTCCTCTGAGATCATCTCTTGAAGTTCCGGGTACCACGCTCTTCTTGGCCAATCCGGAACCACGAGATTTGTGTTTACACCTCGCTTTCTTATTATTCTCAATACCTTTGGTATGAGAGGAAGAGGAGGGAACACATAAACTGACTGGTACACCCACGGTGTCACTAGAGCGTCCACAGCTATCGCCTGAGGGTCTCTTGACCTGGCGCAATACCTCTCTAGTTTTTTGTTTAGGCGGGACGCCATCATGTCCACCTGTGGACGACCCCACTGATTTACAATCATTTGGAAGACTTCTGGATGAAGTCCCCACTCTCCCGGGTGGAGGTCGTGCCTGCTGAGAAAGTCTGGTTCCCAGTTGTCCACTCCCGGGATGAACACTGCTGACAGTGCTAGTACATGATTTTCCGCCCATCGGAGAATCCTTGTGGCTTCTGCCATTGCCATCCTGCTTCTTGTGCCGCCCTGTCGATTCACATGGGCGACTGCCGTGATGTTGTCTGACTGGATCAGCACCGGCTGGTGTAGGAGCAGGGATTTTGCTTGACTTAGGGCATAGTAAATGGCCCTTAGTTCCAGAATATTTATGTGAAGGGAAGTCTCCTGACTTGACCATAGTCCTTGGAAGTTTCTTCCCTTTGTGACTGCCCCCCAGCCTCGTAGGCTGACATCCGTGGTCACCAGGACCCAGTCCTGTATGCCGAATCTGCGGCCCTCCAAAAGATGAGCACTCTGCAGCCACCACAGAAGAGACACCCTGGTTCTTGGGGACAGGGTTATTAGGCGATGCATCTGAAGATGCGATCCGGACCATTGGTCCAACAGGTCCCACTGAAAGATTCTGGCATGGAACCTGCCGAAGGGAATTGCTTCGTAAGAAGCCACCATCTTTCCCAGGACCCGCGTGCAGTGATGCACCGATACCTGTTTTGGTTTTAGGAGGTCTCTGACTAGAGAAGACAACTCCCTGGCTTTCTCCTCCGGGAGAAACACTTTTTTCTGGACTGTGTCCAGAATCATTCCCAGGAACATTAGACGTGTCGTCGGGACCAGCTGTGACTTTGGGATATTCAGAATCCAGCCGTGCTGGCGCAGCACTTCCTGAGATAGTGCCACTCCCACTAACAACTGTTCCTTGGATCGTGCCTTTATTAGGAGATCGTCCAAGTATGGGATAATTAAAACTCCCTTTTTTCGAAGGAGTATCATCATTTCCGCCATAACCTTGGTAAATACCCTCGGTGCCGTGGAGAGTCCAAACGCCAGCGTCTGGAATTGGTAATGGCAATCCTGTACCACAAATCTGAGGTACTCCTGGTGAGGATGGTAAATGGGGACATGCAGGTAAGCATCCTTGATGTCCAGGGATACCATGTAATCGCCCTCGTCCAGGCTTGCAATAACCGCCCTGAGCGATTCAATCTTGAACTTGAATTTTTTTATGTATGTGTTCAAGGATTTCAAATTTAAAATGGGTCTCACCGAACCGTCCGGTTTCGGCACCACAAATAGTGTGGAATAGTAACCCCCGGCCTTGTTGAAGTAGGGGTACCTTGACTATCACCTGCTGGGAATACAGCTTGTGAATCGCAGCTAGCACCGCCTCCCTGCCTGAGGGAGCAATCGGCAAGGCAGATTTTA